>NC_087552.1:75778181-76078181 GCF_036250125.1 Pseudopipra pipra
TGTTCGGGCTGGGCTGTCCCGTCCAGGTCACCCCTCTGCCCATGAGCCCCCCCGGCGGGGTGACTCGGGGGGGTCCCGGCTCCCGTGGGCACCTCAAAGATCCCCCCGCATCTTAACCCCCCTCCCAAGCCCCCTCCCCACATTTAGGGACCCCCTGATCCCCCAGCTCCCGGGTGGATTTGGGGGGGGGGCAGCGCCCGTCACTCACCCGCATCCGAGGACTCGGAGGAGACGGAATCCCGGGGGCGATGCCGGGGGGAGCCCCGGGAGGGGTCCGAGGCCGCCGGGCCGCGGGGGGAGAGGGGGGAGCGCAGCCCCGGAGGGGGCACCCGCCGCTTCGGGGTGTCCCAGTGGCTGCGGGCGGTGGGGGGGTGGCGGTCAGAGCCTCGGGGTGCCCCTCGCCCCCTCCCCTGGAGGAGACGGGGGGGTCCCCAAACCCATCCAACAGCCCCCGCGCGGCTCGGGGGGGGCAGCCCGTGTCCCGCACCCCGGACCCACAGCCCCCATCCCCGACCCTCCGCAACCCCCGAGCCCCCCGGAGCCCCCCGGAGCCCCCCGGAGCCCCCGGAGCCCCCCCAGCCCCGCTGACCTGCCCAGCCCCGCCAGGTTGTCCATGTCCAGCGCCAGCGTGGTGACCGGGGACACCCCGAGGACACCCCCGGGGACACCCCCGGGGACACCCGCGGGGACCCCCCGGGCAGCGCGGAACGGCCGCGGCCGGCGCTTGCCCGCCATGGGCGCGCAGGGGAGGGGGTGCGGAGCCGTCCTGTGCCGCTCTGTGTCGCGCTATGTCGCGCTATGTCGCGACAGCCGCGCTGTCCCCGCTCCCGAGCGCGGCGATATCGCCCCCCCCCACCCCCCGCTTCCCGCCGCCAGGGGGCGCCAAGCCCCGCGGGCTTATTTATATTCGAAAAAAATAACGGCGGCGGAGGCCAATGGGAGCGAGGGGGCGTGGTTAGGGGCGTGGCCAGAGGCGGGACCAGCCAATGGGCGGGGAAGGAGAGTCCCCGGGGCGGGATCGGACGGGTCGTGGCGGGGCCAGATGATGGGCGGGCGCGGCAGCCAATGGGAGGTGGCGGTGTGCAGGAGGGGCGGGGTCACGGCTTGGAGCGGGGCCAAGGGTTGGGGGGTAAATTTGGGGGGCACGGGGGGGAGGGAAGGAACGGCATGGAGGGGACAGGGGGACACGGCCAGGGGGACATGCGGGGGGAAGACAACAAGGCTGGGGGATAGGGTTTGGGGGGGCTGGGTGTGGTTGAGGGGGTTCCGTGGCTCTAGGGGGGGCATGGGGGGCGACGACAGGAAGGAGGCATGGCTGGGGGGACATAGGGGGACAAGGCTTGGGGGGACATGGCTGGGGGGGACATGGCTGGGGGGACAAGGCTCGGGGGAGACATGGCTGAGGGGGGCACGTGGAGGGGTTATAATAATATAATATATAATAATGTAATATATATAATATATAATCTCTTGGGGGGGACATTAAGGGGTGCGGGGGCAGCAGGGCCAGGGAGGGGGACGTGGCTGGGATGGGGGAAATAGGGGGGGAACGTGGCTGGGCCGGGGGGGCCGTGGCTGGGCACAGCACAGGGTTGGGGTCAGGCTGCGGCTCCAGGAGCGAAAAGTCCCCGCCCTGAAACACCCCCACGGGTGGGGAGGAAACGGGGGAGGAGGGGAGAGGGGCAAAGGGACGTCACCACCCCCCCAATTCCTGGTTTGCTTCTCCGCTCCAGTGGCTGCCAGGGAGGTTCTGGAAGGGGTTGGGGTCCACAGCAGAATTTGGCTCAGTTTGGGCAAAAATAAACGTGTTTTCAGGCTGAGAAAGGGGCAGTGAAACCCCGACCCCCCGTTTTACAACTGGTCTGCCCAGGGGAGGGACGGGGGGAAACTGAGGCACAACCCCAGGGCTGGAGTCTGTGGTACATTCCTGGGGTCTGTATCCCATCCCCAGCAGCCAGGTCCCATCAGAATCCAGCCCTGGGGTCCATATCCCATCCCCAGTGTCCATGTCCCATCCCTGGTGTCCATATCCCCTGTGGGGTGTCCATATTCCATCCATTCTGTCCATATTCCATCCATGATGTCCATATCCCATCCCTGTGTCCATATCACATCCCTGGTGTTTATATCTCATCCTCAGTGTCCATGTCCCATCCCTGGTTCCATATCCCCTGTGGGGTGTCCATATTCCATCCATTCTGTCCATATCCCCTGTGGAGTGTCCATATCCCATGTGGGGTGCCATATTCCATCCATGATGTCCATATCCCATCCCCCGTGTCCATGTCCCATCCCTGGTGTCCATATCCCCTGTGGGGTGTCCATGTCCCATCCCTGGTGTCCATATCCCCTGTGGGGTGTCCATGTCCCATCCCTGGTGTCCATATCCCCTGTGGGGTGTCCATATCCCGCCCCTGTGGGATCTCCAGCCCTCCACCATGTAAGGTCCTCCACAGGACCCTCTTGGGGTGCTCCACCCTCCCAGAGGGACCCCCCCTTGCTCAGGGTCCTCCTTGCTGGGGGGGTCTCAGGGTGCCCCACTGATTGTGGCCCCAACCCCCCCCCGAGTCTCCCCTTGCCCAAAGCCCCCCTTTGTGTGGTCTCAGCAGCCACAGAGACCCCTTTCCTGTGCTCCCTCAGGGCTGCCCCCGAGCTCAGGACCCCTCCCTGTGCTCCTGGGACCCCTTTGCTCGGGACCCCCCCGTGACCCAACTGCTCAGGACCCCCAAATCCCGTCCCCCCTCCCCCCGGAGCCTCCCCATCGCCCCCCCATGGGCACCCGTTGCCATGGCAGCGGGGACACTCCAGGCTTGCTCCGCCCCTGTTGCCATGGCAGCGGGAACGCCCTCCAATTAGGACACGCCCCTGTTGCCATGGCAACCAGGATGCTCCAGACAGGCCCCATCTCTGTTGCTCCAACAGCAGGATGCTCCCGTGGAGCCCTCCTGGTTGCCATGGCAGCGGGGATGCTTTGGGCAGCCCCCACCCTTGTTGCCATGGCAGCGGGATGCTGTGGTTTAGCCCCGCCCCCGTTGCCATGGCAGCAGGCTGCTCCTGATTGGCCCCACTCCCGTTGCCATGGCAGCAAGATGCTCTGGTTTTGGCCCTGCCCCCGTTGCCATGACAGCAGGATGCTATGGTTTGGCTCCACCCTTGTTGCCATGGCAGCAGGACGCTCCTGTTTAGCCCCGCCCCCGTTACCATGGCAGCAGGACGCCCCGGTTAGGTCCCGCCCCCGTTGCCATGGCAGCAGGACGCCCGGTTAGGTCCCGCCCCCGTTGCCATGGCAGCAGGACGCTCCGGTTTGGCCCCGCCCCCGTTGCCATGGCAGCAGGACTCTGTGTTTTAGCCCCGCCCCCGTTGCCATGGCAGCAGGACGCTCCGGGTTGGCCCCGCCCCTGTTGCGATGGCAGCAGGACGCTCCGTTTTGGCCCCGCCCCGTTGCCATGGCAGCAGGACTCTGTGTTTTAGCCCCGCCCCTGTTGCGATGGCAGCAGGACGCTCCGGGTTGGCCCCGCCCCTGTTGCGATGGCAGCAGGACGCTCCATTTTGGTCCCGCCCCGTTGCCATGGCAGCAGGACGCTATAGTTAGGCCCCGCCCCGTTGCCATGGCAGCAGGACGCTGTGGTTAGGCCCGCCCCCGTTGCCATGGCAGCAGAGGCCGATGGCGGCCCCGGGCCCGGCGCTGCAGGCCCTGTACCGCTGGCTGGACTCGGTGCCGCTGTCCCGGCCCCGCAGGAACATCGCCCGCGACTTCAGCGACGGGGGTGGGCCGGGGGGGCCCGGGAGGGGCCGGGGGTGCCCCGGGAGGGTTCGGGGGTGCCCGGGGTGCCCGGACTCCGGGCAGGGTTCGGGGGTGCCGGTGTCCCCCCCAGCCCCGCCCGCTGTCCCCCGCAGTGCTCGCGGCCGAGGTGGTGAAGTTCTTCTTCCCCGCCATGGTGGAGCTGCACAGCTTCGTCCCCGCCAGCTCCACCGCCCAGAAACTCGCCAACTGGGGGCACCTCAACAGGTACTGCCGGGCCGCCCCGCACCCAGCCTGGTGCCACCCACCCCGGGGGCACCGGGCTGGGGGCACCTCAACAGGTACGGCCGGGCCACCCCTCACCCAGCCCGGTCACCCCGTGCCACCCACCCGGGGGTCTCTGGGGGCACCTCAACAGGTACGGCCCGGCCACCCCGAACCCAGCCCAGTGCCCCCCCGGTGCCACCCACCCCGGGGCCCTCTGGGGGCACCTCAACAGGTACTGCCGGGCAACCCCGACCCAGCCCGGTCACCCCGGTTCACCCACCCCGGGGGCCTCTGGGGGCACCTCAACAGGTACGGCCGGGCCTCACCCCAGCCCGGTCACCCGTTCCACACACCCCGGGGCACTCTGAGGGCACCTCAACAGGTACAACCGGCAACCCCCTCACCCAGCCGGTGCCCCCCCGGTGCCACCCGCCCCGGGGGTCTCTGAGGGCACCTCAACAGGTACGGCCGGGCCTCACCCCAGCCCGGTCACCCCGGTTCACCCACCCCGGGGCCCTCTGGGGGCACCTCAACAGGTACAGCCCGGGCAACCCCTCACCCAGCCCGCTGCCCCGGTTCACCCACCCCGGGGGCCCTCGGAGGGTCCCCCCCGCCCCGGGAGCTCCGTGCCCGCCCCCTCAGGGGACCCATCCTGGGGGGCGGTGGGCACAGGGGAATGGCCTTAAAATCTGTGTTATAAATAATAGAGATCATCTGTATAATCTAGTATATAATATATGAAAGTATAGTATATGATAAAATATAATGTAATATATAAAATATAAATAGAAACGTAAATATTTTATAAATGTAAATAAATAATATGTAAATATATAAATATGAATAAATATATAAATATAATAAATTTATAAATACATATAAATATATAAAAATATATATTATAGATGTAAATAAATAATATATAAACATATAAATAAAAATAATTATATAAATATAACAAATATACAAATATATAATTTTTATAAATGTAAATAAATAATATATAAATATATGAATATAAATAATTATATAAATATTATAAATATATAAATATATAAATATATAATTTTTAAATGTAAATGTTTTATAAATGTAAATAAATAATATATAAATATATAAATAAAAATAAATGTATAATATAATAAAATAAATATATAAATATAATAAATATATGAATATATATAAATATAAATAAATATATAAATATAATAAATGTATAAATACATATAAATATATAAATATATAATTTTTAAATGTAAATGTTTTATAAATGTAAATAAATAATATATAAATATATAAACAGAAATAAATATACAAGTAAAATAAATATATAAATATTATTAATATATGAATATATAAATATATAAATATATAAACATTATAAATATATAAATATATATAAAATATATAAATATATGAATTTTATAAATGTAAATATTTTATATTATATAAAATAGAATATATGATATACATATTAATATTGATACATTACATTACGTATTAATATCTATAAACACTTTGTTTTATATTAATATCTTATATATTATGTCGTGTTCATCTACGATACAATGCTGTATTATATACAACATACTGCATTATAATACTGATATATTATAATATATAGTAGTCAGTCATTATAATGTATAATAGTATTATACTGCAATATAATAGTGATACATTATAATATATATTTTATCTGTATCAGCCAGTCAGCATTATAATGCATTATGTTGTATATTATACAACATTGTATCATAGATGAACACAACATAATATATAGATATAAGATATAAGATAAAGATATATAATATATAATATATAATATATAATATATAATATATAATATATAATATATAATATATAATATATAATATATAATATATAATATATAATATATAATATATAATAAAACAGAGTGTATTAGAGATGTTAATACACAATATAATATATTAATATTAATACATATATTATATATTAATACATATTTTACATATTATATTTTAGATATTTTATATTGTTATATAGGTATATTTTTTTATCTGCATCATATACTTTATATCTATCAAACCTGCGCAATGATTTTTTTATATATATATATATAAATTTATATATATAATATTTATATAATATTTATGAAATATTTATAAAATATTTTATTTTATAAATATTTATGAAATATTTATAAAATATTTTATTTATAAAATTTATAAATTTATAACATAAATAAAATTTATAAAATAAAATAAATGTATAAATTTATAAATTTATAAAATATTTATAAAATTTATAAAATATTTACAAAACAGCTGATCTACATTCTATATAACCCACACTGCATATAACGTATCAAAAGCAGTCCAGAGAGTTATTTCTGTGATTTTAGGCACTGAGTACCTGCCCCCTGTGCCCCCCTCCCCCAGGAAGGTGCTGAGCAAGCTGAATTTGCGGGTGCCCGAGGAGCTGCTCCGGGAGCTGGCACAGGCCCGGCCGGGCAGGGCCGAGCAGCTGCTGCTGCTGCTGCGGGACAGGATCCAGGAGCGCCGGGGACGGACAGACGGCACGGGAGGGGCCGGGCAGGTGGGCACTGCCAGGGACGGACAAACGGCACGGGAGGGGCCGGGCAGGTGGGCACTGCCAGGGACGGACACACGGCACGGAGGGGCCGGGCAGGTGGGCACTGCCAGGGACGGACAGACGGCACGGGAGGGGATGGCAGGTGGGCACTGCCAGGGACGGACACACGGCACGGGAGGGGCCGGGCAGGTGGGCACTGCCAGGGACGGACAGACGGCACGGGAGGGGCCGGGCAGGTGGGCACTGCCAGGGACGGACAGACGGCACGGCCGGGCCGGGCAGGTGGGCACTGCCAGGGGGGGACACCGGGGGGACACCAGGGGGGACAGCAGGGGGGGCACCGCGGGGGACACCGGGGGGGGACAAACGGACCAACGGCACGGGAGGGGCCGGCAGGTGGGCACTGCCAGGGGGGGACACCAGGGGGGACACGAGGTGGGCACTGCCACGGGGGACACCGGGGGGGACACCAGGGGGACACGGGGGGACAAACGGACAAACGGCACGGGAGGGGCGGGCAGGTGGCAGTGCCAGGGGGACACCGGGGGGACATCAGGTGAGCAGTGCCAGGGGGACACCGGGGGGACAAACGGACCAATGGCACAGGAGAGGCTGGGCAGGTGGGCACTGCCGGAGGGGGGGGGGACACCGGGGGGACACAGGGGGACAGCAGGTGGCAGTGCCAGGGGGGACAGCAGGGGGGACACCGGGGGGGACAGCAGGGGGGACACCGGGGGACACCAGGGGGGACACCGGGGGGACAGCAGGGGGGACACTGGGGGGACACCAAGGGGGACACCAGGGGGACAGCAGGGGGACAGCAGGGGGACACCAGGGGGACACCAGGTGGGCAGTGCCAGGGGGGACACCAAGGGGGACACCAGGGGGACACCAGGGGGGACACTGGGGGGACACCGGGGGACACCGGGGGACACTGGGGGGACACCGGGGGGACAGCAGGGGGACACAGGGGGACACCAGGTGGGCAGTGCCAGGGGGGACACCGGGGGGGACACCGGGGGGACACCAGGGGAACACCAGGGGGGACAGCAGGGGGGGACAGCAGGGGGACACCGGGGGGGACACCGGGGGGACACCAGGGGGGGACATCAGGGGGGACACCGGGGGGACACCAGAGGGACACCAGGGGGGACACCGGGGGGACACCAGGTGGGTAGTGCCAGGAGGGACGCCGGGGGGACACCGGGGGGGGGACACCAGGGGGGACACCAGGGGGGCCTGGGCCACCTCCTGACATCCCCGGGAGTGTCCAGGCCGGGCTGGACAGGGCGGGGAGCAACCCGGGATAGTGGGAGATGTCCCTGCCCAGGGCAGGGGCTGGGAGTCAGTGGGATGTGGAATCCCTCCCAACCCAACCCAACCCAGGATCCTGGAGCCCCTCTGCTCTGGAGCCAGGCTGGGAGAGCTGGGGGGGGTCATCTGGAGGAGAGAAGGCTCCAGGGAGAGCTGAGAGCCCCTGGCAGGGCCTGAAGGGGCTCCAGGAGAGCTGGAGAGGGACTGGGGACAAGGCAGGGAGGGACAGCACACAGGGAATGGCTTCCCGCTGGAAAAGTAAAGATTTAAATGGGATATTGGGAAGGAATTGCTGGCTGGGAGGGTGGTGAAGCTCTGGAATGGATTTCCCAGAGAAGCTGTGGCTGCCCCTGGATCCCTGGGAGTGTCCAAGGCCAGGCTGGAGCCACCTGGGACAGTGGAGGTGTCCCTGCCCCTGGCAGGGGTGGGTGTCCCCAGGGCCCCCCCAGCTCCTGGCCGGGTGTGCCGGGTGTTTTCCCTCCTCTCCCAGTTTTCCCGTCTCCCTGCAGCCCCCGGGAGCTCCGGCAGTGCCAGAGGAGGGCGGATACCTGGACACAGGTGAGGAGGGCGGATACCTGGACACAGGTGAGGAGGGTGGATACCTGGACACAGGTGAGGAGGGCGGATACCTGGACACAGGTAGGGCTGCGGGAAAGGGGGTCCCAAATCCCCCTGGCCGTGATGTTTGTGGTCCCCAGGAGGGGACACAACCGGCCCTGGGACACCCCAAAAGCACCCCCGGGGAGCCCTGAGGGGGCAGGGGAGGGGACAGAGGGGTTTGGGTGGGTGACAAACTCCCTGCTGGGTTTTCCAGGCCATTCCCAGGGCAGGAGCGACGTGGGAGGGGGCTGCTCCTGGGAGGGGGCTGCCAGGTAAGGGCTGGGCAGGGGACGTGCCCCTCCTGGGGCCCTGGGGGTCACTCTGTGGGTCAGGGGGTCCCCAGGGGGGGCCTGGGGGTCCCTGTGAGGGTCTGGGGGGTCCTTGTGGGGTTTGGGTGGTCTCTGTGGGGCTCTGAGTGGCCCCGTGGGGGTCAGAGGGTCCCTGTGGGGGTCAGAGGGTCCCTGTGGGGCTCTGGGGGACCCATGTGGCTTTGGGGGACCCCGTAGGGATTTGGGGGTCACTGTGGGGGCCAAGGGGTCCCCATGTGGTTCTGGGGGTCCACGGGTGTCTCTGGAAGCCCCATGTGGCCCTGGGGGTCCCCATGGGGGTCAGGGGAGTCCCTATAGGATCAGGGGCCCCCCATGTGGCCCTGGGGGTCCCCGTGGGGGTCAGGGGAGTCCCTATAGGGATCAGGGGGTCTCCATGTGGCCCTGGGGGTCCCCGTGGGGGTCATGGGATCCCTGTGTGGATCAGGGGGTCTCCATGCAGCCCTGGGGGTACCCATGGCACCTGGGGGGTTCCCGTGGGGGTCTGGGGGTCCCCGTGTGTCCCTGGGGGTCCCCATGGGGGTCAGGGGATCCCTGTGTGGGTCAGAGGGTCTCCGTACAACTCGGGGGTCCCCATGGGGGTCTGGGTGTCCCCGTGTGTCCCTGGGGGTCCCCGTGGGGGTCAGGGTAATCCTGTGTGGGTCAGAGGGTCTCCATACAGCTTGGGGGTCCCCGTGGGGGTCAGGGGGGTCCCCGTGGGGGTCTAGGTGTCCCCGTGTGGCCCTGGGGGTCCCCATGGGGGTCAGGGGATCCCTGTGTGGGTCAGAGGGTCTCCATACAGTTTGGGGGTCCCCGTGGGGGTCTGGGGGTCCCCGTGTGTCCCTGGGGGTCCCCGTGGGGGTCAGGGAAGTGCTGAGCCATGGGGAGGGGGCAGCAGGACGTGGGGACCCCCCCCCCCCCAGCCCGTTGCAGCTCCGGGGCCGCGGGAGGGGCCGGTGCTTGTCCCCCCACAGCCTGTCCCGCGCCAGGGGGGTGCCGAAGCCCCCGGGGGGGTGCCGGGGGACGCTGCCATGCGCCTGCAGCTGGTGGAGCGGGAGCAGGCGCTGCGCCCTGGCACGGGAGACCATCCAGGTGAGCCGATCCCGGCGGGACGGGCACGGGGGGCACGGGGGGGCACGGCCGGCCCGCTGCGACCCCTCCTCCCGCCGCGCCAGACGGCGCTTTCCCCGGCGTTTATCCCGCGAAATCCCTCGGAAAGTCTCTCCCTCCCCGCGGATCGCTCCCCTCTGGGAGCAGCTTTTCCCTTTCCATCCCTCGCTCCCGGCCGTGCCCTCGTTCCCTGTTCCCAGCGCACCCACAGCCCCTCCCCGCGGCTCCAGGAACCCCCCTGGGTGGGTTTGGGGGCGGCTTCACCCCGAAAACTGCCTAAAATCGTGGGGTTTTTTTCCCCGCTGGAAAACATCCGGGATGTAAAATGCAGGAATTCTGTGGGATGTCTGGAGTGGGGGGAAGTTTTCCCCGGGGCCTGGGAGGGGCTGGGACTCCTGATCTGGGGGGGTTATATCGATGTGGCGTGTGAGGGCTGCGATTGGGACCCCAAATCTGCCTCTGCTCCTCCCCAGTAAAGGTGAAACCTCCGTGTCCCCACATTCCCTGTCCCCACATTCCCTGTCCCCACATTCCCTGTCCCCACATTCCCTGTCCCATCATTCCCTGTCCCCACATTCCCTGTCCCTCATTCCCTGCCCCACATTCCCTGTCCCCACATTCCCTGTCCCAGCGTTCCCTGTCCCCACATTCCCTGTCCCACATTCCCTGTCCCACATTCCCTGTCCCCACATTCCCAGTCCCCTCATTCCCTGTCCCCACATTCCCAGTCCCCCCATTCCCTGTCCCAGCGTTCCCAGTCCCCACATTCCCTGCCCCACATTCCCTGTCCCTCATTCCCTGCCCCACATTCCCTGTCCCAGCGTTCCCAGTCCCCGCATTCTCTGTCCCACATTCCCTGTCCCCACATTCCCTGTCCCAGCGTTCCCAGTCCCCTGTCCCAGACAGACCCCCCGGGATGGGTCTGGGGTGGGTGGAGGTGCCTCCCACCGCCCCCCCAAACCCCCCCGGGGGTTCCCCCAGATCCTGCAGGCGAAGGTGGAGCGGCTGGAGCAGCTCCTGCTCCTCAAGAACCTGCGGATCGACGACCTGAGCCGGCGGCTGCAGCAGGGACGGGGACAGGGACAGGGAGACGGGGACGGGGACAGGGACCGGGACAGGGACCGGGACAGCAGCGCTGAGGGGCTCTCGGGACACCTCCCACCACCGAACGGCCTCCCAGTGCCTCCCAGTGCCCTCCAGTGCCTCCCAGTGCCTCCCAGTGCCCTCCAGTGCCTCCCAGCGCCTCCCAGTGCCTCCCAGTGCTTCCCAGTGCCCTCCAGTGCCTCCCAGCGCCTCCCAGTGCTTCCCAGTGCCTCCCAGTGCCTTCCAGTCCCTCCCAGTGCCCTCCAGTGCCTTCCAGTCCCTCCCAGTGCCCTCCAGTGCCTTCCAGTCCCTCCCAGTGCCCTCCAGTGCCTCCCAGTGCCCTCCAGTGCCTTCCAGTGCTTCCCAGTGCCTCCCAGCACCTCCCAGTGCTTCCCAGTGCCTCCCAGTGCCCTCCAGTGCTTCCCAGTGCCATCCAGGGCCTCCCAGTGCCTCCCAGTTCCCACCACGGGCTCCCGCTCCGTTCTCCTCCCACGTTGGGAATTAAAGTCCTGGATGGTCGCTGGGATGAGCTGGAAGTGCTGTGGGGTGGGTTTGTCGCCAGAGGGAGTGTGGGGACACTGTGGGGTGGGGACATCACTGTGGGGTGGGGACATCACTGTGGGGACACTGTGGGGTGGGGACATCACTGTGGGGACACTGTGGGGTGGGGACATCAGTGGGGGGACAATGTGGGGTGGGGACATCAGTGGGGGGACACTGTGGGGTGGGGACATCAGTGTGGGGACACTGTGGGGTGGGGACATCACTGTGGGGACACTGTGGGGTGGGGACATCAGTGTGGGGTGGGGACATCAGTGTGGGGTGGGGACATCAGTGTGGGGACACTGTGGGGTGGGGACATCAGCGTGGGGACAATGTGGGGACAGCGGGGTGGGGACATCAGAATGGGAGGAGGGACAGCAGGATGGGGATGGCAGTGTGGGGACACTGTGGGGACAGCGGGGTGGGGACATCAGTGGGGGGACACTGTGGGGGCAGCGGGGTGGGGACATCAGAGCAAGGGCAGAGGTGTGGGGACACCGTGAGGACATCAGAATGGGAGGGGGGACGTCAGTGTGGGGACACTGTGGGGGCATCAGCGTGAGGACAGCAGGGTGGGGACATCATTGTGGGGACATCAGCGAGGGAGGGGACATCTGTGTGGGGCTGGCAGTGTGGGGACACCAGTGTGGGGACACTGGTATGGGGCCAGCAGCGTGGGGACCCTGTGGGGACAGCAGGCAAGGGCCAGCAGCGTGGGGACAGCAGTGTGGGGACAGCAGTGTGGGGACAGCAGTGTGGGGACAGCAGTGTGGGGACAGCAGGCAAGGGCCAGCAGTGTGGGGACAGCAGTGTGGGGACAGCAGACAAGGGCCAGCAGTGTGGGGACCCCGTGGGGACAGCAGGCAGGGGCCAGCAGTGTGGGGACCCCGCGGGGACAGCAGACAAGGGCCAGCAGCGTGGGGACCCCGCGGGGACGCCGTTGGCTGCTCAGCCCGACGGACGCTGGGATTTAATCCCTTCCCAAATCCGTTTGTTGTTGTAATCCCGGAGCAAATCCGACCCGGCACATGGAGCTGGGGGGGACAGGGACCCCAACACATGGGGATGGGGGGATAGGGACCCCAATACACAGGGATGGGGGGGACAGGGACCCCAACACACCGAGCAGGGGGGACAGGGACCCCAACACATGGGGCTAGGGGGGACAGGGACCCCAACACACAGAGATGGGGGGACAGGGACCCCTACACACAGAGATGGGGGGACAGAGACCCCTACACAGGAAGCTGGGGGGGACAGGGACCCCAACACACTGAGCAGGGGGGACAGGGACCCCAATACACAGAGATGGGGGGAAAGGGACCCCAACACACGGGGATGGAGGGACAAGGACCCCAACACACAGGGCTGGGGGGACAGGGATCCCAACATACGGGGATGGGGAGACAGGGACCCTGGGGGGGGTGACAGGGCCCCCACAGCTCAGCCTGGCACTGAGGGACCCCCCCGTGTCCCCCATTCCACCTCTTGTCCCCCCCAGGTGACATCCCCGGCCGTGGGGACGTGCCTGGGGGTGGCTCTGGGACCGTCCCTGTGCCAGGGGCACTTTTTAGGGCAAACCCGGTGGGTTTGGCCGATGTGGGTGTGGGGTGTCCTGGCAGGGGACGAGCCAGGCCCTGTGTCCCCTGCTGTGTGTGGTGTCCCCGTGCCAGTGGTGAGGACACAGCTGGGGCTCTGGGAGCCCCGGGAATGTGGATCCCGGAGTTTTAAGCTTTCTGGCAGCTGGAGCTGCCGGGCTGGGGGGTCAGCTCGGCCCCCTGGGGTGACATGGACCCCCTGTCCCTCACGTGTCCCCTGTCCCTCACGTGTCCCCTGTCCCTCATGTGTCCCCTGTCCTTCACTGTATCCGGGATCCACATTCCCAGGAATCCACGGACATCCTGGGGGAGCTGGGCCAGGGCTCACACTGAGGTCCCTCCCTGGGACCCCACTGTCCCCCTGGGGTGTCCCCTCTCCCCTGTCCCTCACGGTGACCCCTGGCCCCGTTCCCCCAGGATGTCCGTGGATCCCTGGGAATGTGGATCCCGGTGTTTTAAGTGGTCTGGCAGCTGGAGCTGCCGGGCTGAGGGGTCAGCTCAGCCCCCTGGGAGTGACATGTCCCCCCTGTCCCTCGTGTTCCCTGTCCCTCATGTCCCCCCATCCCTCATGTCCCCCCCATCCCTCATGTCCCCTGTCCCTCACGTCCCCCCCTGTCCCTCATGTCCCCCTGTCCCTCATGTCCCCCCCTGTCCCTCATGTCCCCCTGTCCCTCATGTCCCCTGTCCCTCATGTCCCCCTGTCCCTCATGTCCCCCCATCCCTCATGTCCCCCCCTGTCCCTCGTGTCCCCCTGTCCCTCATGTCCCCTGTCCCTCATGTCCCCCTGTCCCTCATGTCCCCCCATCCCTCACGTCCCCCCCTGTCCCTCATGTCCCCTGTCCCTCATGTCCCCCCCTGTCCCTCATGTCCCCCCCTGTCCCTCATGTCCCCCCGTCCCTCATGTCCCCCTGTCCCTCATCTCCCCCCATCCCTCATGTCCCCCCTCCATGACGTGTCCCCCTGTCCCTCATGTCCCCTGTCCCTCATGTCCCCCTGTCCCTCATGTCCCCCATCCCTCATGTCCCCCCTGTCCCTCATGTCCCCTGTCCCTCATGTCCCCCCATGTTCCTCATGTCCCCCCCTGTCCCTCATGTCCCCCCTGTCCCTCATGTCCCCCCTGTCCCTCATGTCCCCCCATCCCTCATGTCCCCCCCTGTCCCTCATGTCCCCTGTCCCTCATGTCCCCCCATGTTCCTCATGTCCCCCCGTCCCTCACGTCCCCCCGTCCCTCACGTCCCTCTGTCCCTCATGTCCTCCTGTCCCTCATGTCCCCCCATCCCTCATGTCCCCCGTCCCTCACGTCCCCCTGTCCCTCATGTCCCCCTGTCCCTCATGTCCCCCTGTCCCTCATGTCCCCCGTCCCTCATGTCCCCCCCTGTCCCTCATGTCCCCCTGTCCCTGATGTCCCCCGTCCCTCACGTCCCCCCCTGTCCCTCATGTCCCCCTGTCCCTCATGTCCCCCTGTCCCTCCTGTCCCCTGTCCCTCATGTCCCCCTGTCCCTCATGTCCCCCTGTCCCTCACGTCCCCCCCTGTCCCTCCTGTCCCCTGTCCCTCACGTCCCCCCCTGTCCCTCATGTCCCCCTCCATGACGTGTCCCCTGAGCCAGCAGGGAGGGACAGGAGGTCAGCACGGAGCCAGCCAGGCCCTGGGACATCCCTCGGGATGGGACTGGTTGTTCCCAGGCTCAGCTGTGTCCAGGGGTGGGGTGGGATGGGGTAGGATGGGATGGAACTGAGATTAAATGGGGTGGGAGGGAGTGGGGATGGAATGGCGTGGAATGGAGGGGGACAGGAAGGGGTGGGATGGGATGGGATGGGATGGGATGGGATGGGGTGGGATGGGATGGGATGGGATGGGATGAAATGTGATGGAATTGGGATTAAATGGGATGGGGTGGGGATGGAATGGGATGGAGTGGGGTGGGATGACAAGGGACAGGGTGGGGATGGGATGGGACAAGATGGGATGGAATTGGAATTAAGATGGAGTGGGGATGGGATGGGAGGGGAGGGAGGGGAGTGGAGGGAGGGGAGGGGAGGGGAGGGGAGGAGAGGAGATAGGATGGGATGGGGATGGGATGGAAGAGGATGGGATGGGATTTGATGGGACGGGATGGGATGGGATTTGATGGGATGGGAGGGGAGGACAGGAGATAGGATGGGATGGGGATGGGATGGGATTTGATGGGATGGGATGAAATGGACTGAGATGGATTGGGATGGGATGGATTGGGATGGGGTGGGGTGGGGTGGGATGGGGTGGGATGGGGTGGGGTGGGATGAAATGGACTGAGATGGATTGGGATGGGATGGGATGGGATGGGATGGGATGGGATGGGATGGATTGGGATGGGGTGGGGTGGATTGGGATGGGGTGGGATGGGGTGGGGTGGGATGGATTGGGATGGGATGGGGTGGGGTGGGGTGGGGTGGGATGGGATGGGATGGGATGGGATGGGATGGGATGGGATGGGATGGGGTGGGGTGGGATGGATTGGGATGGGATGGATTGGGATGGGGTGGGGTGGGGTGGGGTGGGACGGGCCCTCCCCGCGGTGTCGCGGCGCTGTCGCGATCGGTGTCGGAGCCCCCCGACCCCGGGCCATCGCCCCGTTTCCATGGCAACGGCCCCGCGCGCCGGGGGTCCCGCCCACCCCCCGCAGTTCCCCCTCCGCCCGCAGGGGGCGCCCTCGCCGCGCGCGCCCGCCTCCCATTGGCTGCCGCGGCCCCGGCCCCGCCCCCAGCAACGGTCCCGCCCCCCGCAACGCTCGGGGAAGGCCGTTGGGGGGCGGGGCCCGGGGGCGTGACCGGCGGGGCCGCCGACCAATGGGAGCGGCGCTGGGGGAGCGCTGGCCAATGGGAGCGAGGGGGCGGGGCCCGGCAGCGGGAAGCGGGGACCGGGAGCGGAGCGGCCGCGGAGGGGACGGAACGGGGGTGAGAGGGGATGGGGGATACGGGGGGATACGGGGGAATACGGGAGGTGAGAGGGGACACCGGGGGGGTGAGAGGGGATGGGGGAAACGGGGGGAAACGGGGGGTGAGAGGGGAGGGGGGAAACGGGGGTATACGGGGGGTGAGAGGGGCCACCGGGGGGTGAGAGGGGATGGGGGATACGGGGGGATACGGGGGGTAAGAGGGGACACCGGGAGGTGAGAGGGGACGGGGAGGAACGAAGGGACAGGGGGGGACACGGGGAGTGAGAGGGCATGGGGGGAATCCCTGCCCTTTCCCAGAGCCACGGGGGGAGTTCCCTGCCCCTTCCCTGCCCTTTCCCTGCTCATTCCCTGCCCGCTCCCTGCCCATTCCCTGCTCATTCCCTGCCCTTTCCCTGCCCCTTCCCTGCCCTTTCCCTGCTCATTCCCTGCCCGCTCCCTGCCCATTCCCTGCTCATTCCCTGCCCTTTCCCTGCCCATTCCCTGCCCTTTCCCTGCTCATTCCCTGCCCATTCCCTGCCCTTTCCCTGCTCATTCCCTGCCCTTTCCCTGCTCCAGCTCCGTTCCCGGACGATGCGCCCCTGCTCCAGCAGCTGAAGTTGGACACACGGACAGCAGGGGGGACACCAGGGGACACACATGGCGACGGCCGGCAGGGGTGAGTCCGGGTCCCGTGTCCCCTGCCGGGATCCCTGCCCGGATCCAGGGCCAGGCTCGTGCTTTGCTGTCCCTTCCCCAGGCTCCCCCCTGGCCGTGGCCTTCCCGGGGTTTCCCTCTGCCCCATAATCCTGCTGGGGGGTCCCTCTTCCATATCCAGGAGTTCAAGAGCTGCCTGGAGCTTTTGGGGTCCCCTCTGCCCTGCTGGGGGGGTCCCCTCTGTCCCTATCCAGGGATTCAGGGGCTACCTGGAACTTTTGGGGTCCCCTCTGCCCATAATCCTGCTGGGAGGTCCTTTGGCCCTGCCAGGGGGTTCCATTGTCCATATGCAGGGGTGTGAGGGGCTACCTGGAGCTTTTGGGGTCCCCTGGCCCTGTCTGTGCCAGGGGGTCCCTCTGCCTGTATCCAGGGATTCAGGTTTCCCTGGAACAGCCCATGGAGGGGATGAGCAGGTCGGTGGCCATGGGGGTCCCTGCTCCCCGCTCCAGTGACAGGCACAGCCCTGGCACCCCCCCACCCCCGGGATGCTCCTGGATCCCAGTGCCTCCCAAAAGGCTCTGGCAGTGCCAGACTGGGGGGTCTGGAGGGGCCCCCCAAAGGCCCTTGGTGACACAAAGCCCGAGGGGGCTCTTTGTGCCATTCCCAGGTGGGATTTGGCTCCTCTGTGCTCCCAACAGCCCGGGGGGAGCAGGGCTGGGGCAGGGCTGGGGCAGATCCCTCCTGAGGGCTTCCCTCTGCAGCCTCCTCCGGATTCCCGGCAGGATGAGGCTGGAGAGCAACAGGAGAGGGGCTGGGGGGGGTCCCTGAGCCCCTGGGGACACCTGGGTGTGTCACTTCAGGGGACACGGTGAGTCCGAGGGTCCGACAGGTCCCAGGGACCCTCCTGCCGTGGGCACAGGGGGGAAATGCCAGATCCAGGGGATTTCCTGCCCGGCCCCCCTGGCCTGGGACCCCTCCAGTGCCACTGTCACCCCCCCAGGCTCTTCCAGGGCTGTCCCCACCTACCAGGTCCCCTCCGGAGCCAGGACAGGGCCGTGGCAGGGGCAGCCAGCCGAGGTCACCGGGGTGGGACCCCGGGATGTCCCCGGTGCCAGCTCCAACTCCTGCAGCTCCAACTCCTGCAGCTCCAACTCCTGCAGCTCCATCCTCCTGCAGCTCCATCCTCCTGCAGCTCCATCCTCCTGCAGCCTCCCCGTGCCGGGGGCTCCCTGGCCGTGCCAGCCCGGAATGGGGTGGCCGTGCCCCTGTGGCCCCCCCCGGGTGCTGTCCCCAGGTGTGCCCCGTCCTCCCGTGTGACAAAGGCTCCTTTGGGATTATCCCTGCCTCGAGCCGGGACTCGGCACCGGCGTTCCGGGAGCTCCCCCGTCCCCGCCGGGATGGGGACGTGGGATCCGCCGGGATCCGCCGGGATCCGCCGGGATCCGCCGGGATCCGCCGGGATCCGCCGGGATGGTGGCGCCCGGGCGGGGTCGGCGGGGCGGGGGGTGGCCGTGCCCTGTCCCAGGGGGTCCCCCGCGCGTCCCCGTGTGTGGCCGCGTCCCTCGCGTGTCCCTCCCGTCCCTGCGTGCGGAGGGGATTTCGGCCGCGCTGTTCCGGCTGAACAATGCCGGGTCATTAAATCCCGGGATTCCCGGCGCTTCCAGCACAAAGAGCCTTTTCTTCAGGCAAGGAGGCGACAATCTGCTGCCGGCGCTGCCAGATGGAGGCAGCGGGGCCGGGGGCTCGGGGGGAGGAGGAGGAGGAGGAGGAGGAGGAGGAGGAGGAGGAGGAAGAGGAGGAGGAAGAGAGGCTGCTTTTCCTGGGAAGCTCCCACAGAGCCTGATGGAACCGAGCACGTGCAAATCCCCCCGGGGGCTGTGCCCGGGGGTCCTGCGTCACCTCCCAGGGCCCGGGGGTCCTGTGTCACCTCCCAGGGCCCGGGGCCGTGGGGGCTGCTCCCCAGAACCCTGGCCCTGGGCTGTGGGGGAGCCCGTCCTGCCCCCCGGCCTTGTCCCACCCGTGTCCCCTTCCCCAGGAGGGCCTGGCTGGGGGCAGAGCCGATGCTGCCGAACCCGGGGGACCCTTGGGGACCCTCTGAGCATCAGCTGGTGGCAGGTCCCTGCTCGGAGAGGAGCTCCCTGTGTCCCCTGTGTCCCCGTGTCCCTGTGTCCCCGTGTCCCAGCCTGTGTCACCGCCTGTCCTAAGGCAGTCACAGCAGAGAGCAGATGCTGCCGAGCCCGGGGGACACCTGGGGACCCTTGGGGACCCTCTGGGCATCGGGTGGTGGCAGGTCCCTGCTCCCTGTGTCCCCGTGTCCCCGTGTCCCTGGCACAGGGAGTGGGGGGACGGGGAAGCCCCCCCGTGTCCGGGGACACTCCGGCCTCGGTCCCTGTCCCCCCCCGGCCCCCGGTGGGGGGTCCCGGCCCCGGGGACACGGGGGGGGGGCCGTGACCGGGGGCTCTGTGACCCGCAGGCAGCAAAGGCAAGGGGGGCTCGGTGCGCTTCGCCCCCAGCCCCCCCCCCGAGGGGGCCCACGTGCACTTCCAGGAGCAGCTCCACGACTCGGCCGTGATGGTGACCCAGGAGAAGGACGGCGGCTTCCTGGTCAAGGTGGGCACGGGGGCGGGCACGGGGGCGGGCACGGGGGCGGGCACGGGGGGGGCCGGCTCACCCCGGGCTCATCCAGAGGGGCCGGGGCCATCCCGGGGGGCTCCGGGGGGTGTTCCCATCGCTCCGGTGTCCTCACGGTCCCCAGCCCTGGGGGGGGATGTTCACACCCCCCGAGCTCCCCGTCACACCCCGGGGGGGCCCGGGAGCCCCCCAACCCCCGCGAGCTCCCCCGGGGGTGGCCGTGACGCTCCCGAGGGCACCGCCGGGGGCTAGGGGCTGGATTCTCCCGTTTTCCCCCGGATCCATCCCCGGGAGCAGATTTGGGAGCTGCTCTGGGGACCCACTGGGTGACATTTGGGACACGTGGCACCGTCCCCTCTGCCCCGTTCGGGGGGGATGAGCCGGGTCCCACCATCGCTCCCTCTGGGATCGTCCTGGCTCGTCCGGGGGCGGGGACAGGGAGGGGACAGGGGACAGCGAGCCCCCCGGCTAGGGATGGACACAGGGAGGGGACAGCGAGCCCCCCGGGTGGGGATGGACACAGGGAGGGGACAGGGGACAGCGAGCCCCCCTGGTAGAGATGGACACAGGGAGGGGACAGGGGACAGCGAGCCCCCCGCCATGGGGGAGGTGACAGGGAGGGGACAGCGAGCCCCCCGGGTGGGGATGGACACAGGGAGGGGGCAGCGAGCCCTCCGTGATGGGGGCGGTGACAGGGAGGGGACAGCGAGCCCCCCGCGGTGGGGGAGGTGACAGGGAGGTGACAGGGAGGGGACAGGGGGGGGACAGCAGGAGGCCCCCGCGGTGGGGGAGGTGACAGGGGGGGACAGCAGGAGCCCCCGCGGTGGCACCTCGTGCTCCGCCCGCGGCTGCCGGGGCTGAGTCAGCGCTGTGCAGGGGTGGCTCCCGAGCAGGGGGGGCTCCTGAGCAGGGGGGGCTCCCGTGCCGGGGGGGCTCCCGAACAGGGGGGGGCTGCTCCTGTTCCCCCCGCACGGCGCGTGACGGACACCCCGTGACGGGTCCCTGATGGGGTTATGGGGTCCCTGATGGGGATATGGGGTCCCTGATGGGGATATGGGGTCCCTGGTGGGGCCATGGGGGTCCCTGATGGGGTTATGGGGTCCCTGATGGGGATATGGGGTCCCCGGTGGGGCCATGGGGGTCCCTGATGGGGTTATGGGGTGTCTGATGGGGTTATGGAGGTCCCTGATGGGGATATGGGGTCCTGGTGGGGTTATGGGGTCCTGATGGGGATATGGGGTCCCTGATGGGGATATGGGGTCCCTGGTGGGGCCATGGGGGTCCCTGATGGGGTTATGGGGTGTCTGATGGGGCCATGGGGGTCCCTGATTGGGATATGGGGTCCTGGTGGGGTTATGGGATCCTGATGGGGTTATGGGGTCCTTGATGGGGTTATGGGGTCCTGATAGGGCTATGGGGTCCCTGATGGGACCATGGGGGTCCCTGATGGGGTTATGGGGTGTCTGATGGGGTTATGGAGGTTCCTGATGGGGACATGGGGTCCCTGGTGGAGTTATAGGGTCCCTGATGGGGATATGGGGTCCTGGTGGGGTTATGGGGTCCTGATGGGGACATGGGGTCCCTGGTGGAGTTATAGGGTCCCTGATGGGGATATGGGGTCCTGGTGGGGTTATGGGGTCCTGATGGGGATATGGGGTCCCGGTGGGGTTATGGGGTCCTGATGGGGATATGGGGTCCTGATGGGGATATGGGGTCCCTGATGGGACCATGGGGGTCCCTGATGGGGTTATGGGGTCCCTGATGGGGTTATGGGGTGTCTGATGGGGTTATGGGGTGTCTGATGTGGCCATGAGGGTCCAGGACAGGGCCAGCAGGTCTGGGGTGCTCCCGGCCCTCCAGAGAAAAGGCTCCTTAGGGCTGGTGCCAAATGGTTTCCCATGGTTTGAAATGGATAAGTCATGGAATGGTGTGGGACCTAAAGCCTGCTCAGAGACACCTCCCACCAGCCCAGGAGGCTCCCAGCCCTGTCCAGCCTGGCCTTGTACACTCCCAGGGATCCAGGGGCAGCCACAGCTTCTCTGCCCAACCTGGGACAGGGCCCCACCACCCTCCCAGCCAGGAATTCCTTCCCAATATCCTACCTATCCCTGCCCTCTGGCACTGGGAAGCCATTCCCTGTGTGCTGTCCCTCCCTGCCTTGTCCCCAGTCCCTCTCCAGCTCTCCTGGAGCCCCTTCAGGCCCTGCCAGGGGCTCTCAGCTCTCCCTGGAGCCTTCTCTTCTCCAGGTGCAGGGGCTGAGCCCAGGACGGGGGTTTTGGGGGGATTCCCAGTGCCGGATCCCGGCCCTGCTCCGGGCCCTCCCTCAGGAATGGGTTGTGTCACACCCAGAGCTCGCTGCTCCCTTCCCAAAATGGCCTTTTCCGAGGCCCCTGGAGGGCTCTGCTTTTTGTCAGGGCAGGGCAGGAATTCCATGGGAGACACTCCTGCTTTTCCAGCCCAGGAACGGCTCGTGCTGGAAAACTGCTCCCGTGACACCCCTGGGTTGTTGTTCCCAGGGTTTGACACCCTCGGGTTGTTGTTCCCAGGGTTTGTCACCCTCGGGTTGTTGTTCCCAGGGTTTGTCACCCTCGGGTTGTTGTTCCCAGGGTTTGACACCCTCGGGTTGTTTGTTGTTCCCAGAGTTTTGCCCCAACCCGGGTGGTTTTGCCCCTTTTTTTGTCCCAAACGATCACATTTGTTACGTTTTCCCAACTATTTAGGGCAGGAATTCCCCCCCCCCCAGGATTAATCAGGGGGATATTTAGGACACAACGACCCCCCAGGATTAATCAGGGGGATATTTAGGACACAACGACCCCCCAGGATTAATCAGGGGGATATTTAGGACACAACGACCCCCCAGGTGCCCCCCCCCCCTTTCCTGGGGACAATCCAGGATGGTGCCAGTGTGGGGCCACCCCTGGTGCCGTGGGGTGACCCCCCCGTGCGCCCCGTTCCAGGTGGGATTCCTGAAGATCCTGCACAAGTACGAGATCACCTTCCTGCTGCCCCTGGAGCAGAGGGGGGCGGGGGACGTCTGTGCCCTCCCCGTCCCCAACCCCAACCTGCGGGTCCTCAGCGTCACCCCCCTGCCAGAAGGTAACGTGGCCCCCCCTTGTCCCTCCCCCTTCGTCCCCTCCTGGCCCCACAGCAGCCCCTGTGCCCCTCCCGAGGTGGGCACAGCCAGAGTCGGGGGGTCCAGAGCCCCCCAAATTCCTCCCTCCTGGAGCCCCCCACATTCCACGGGGATGGATTGGATTGTTGGAATGTTCCCTTCCCGGGGGTGGGGTCTCCAAATCCCAAGGCCTTGTCCTTTCCTGGCTCACAGGGACGGGGGTGTGCCCAGCCTGGGGGTGGCACGGGGTGCTGGCAGTGCCCGGGGTGGTTGTGCCCCCACTGGGACCGTGTCCCCGTGGCCTGGGGGAATGGGAATGGGGGGTCCCTGGGATTTATCACCTGGAACTGGGGGGTAAAACCCTCTTTAGGACCAAAATGGGGCTGCTCCAGGTGGGTTTGGGTCAGAGCCCAAGGACTGGGGGGACAGGGATGGGGTTTGGGACAGGGACAGGGGACAGGGATGGGGTTTGGGACAGGGGGGATAAGGACAGGGTTTGGGACAAGGAAGCAAGGACAGGGACAGGGTTTGCTCCAGGAGGGCAGGGACAGGAATAGGGGTTGGGACAGGGGGAACAGGGACGGGAGTTGGGACAGGGACAGGGTTTGGGACAGGGGGAACAGGGACAGGGGTTGGGACAGGGACAGGGATGGGGTTTGGGCACAGTTTGGTGCTGGCACACCCCTGGGAGACGAGAGTGGGACTGTGTGTGGTGGCACTGGGCCAGCTCAGTGTCACCCTGGGCTGGGGGGCAGCTCTTTGGGGCCACGGGGTGTGCTCTGAGGACACAGCAGGTCCCTTGGGCCACCTCTGCGGTCCCATCCAGCTGTGACACAGCCAGGAGCTGCTCTCTCACTCATCCCTGTCCCTGGGTGTCCCTCCTTCCCACATCCCTGTCCCTGGGTGTCCCCTCTTTCCCACATCCCTGTCTGGGTGTCCCTTTTCCCACATCCCTGTCTGGGTGTCCCTCTCTCCCACATCCCTCTCCCTGGGTGTCCCCTCCTGGCCGTGGGCTCAGGGCTGGGCTGTGTCTCTCCCCACAGTCCTCTGGCCCCATCCCAGGAGAGCTGTGCAGCTCTGGTTGGAGCTGGCACCCCGGGCTGGCACGGCCAGGAGCCCCCGGGGACCCCCGGCAGCTCCGGGGGCCCTGGGGGGGTGGGCACTCCCTGTGGTGCCTGTCCCCCAGGCCCTGGGGACACCAGGGCTCTGCTCCAGGCTCTGCTTCCCGGATCCTGGGCTGGAGCAGTGCCAGGAGTGCCCGGCCAGGGGCCAGACCCCGTCCTGGGATCTGGGTGGGGCACGGGAGGGGTGGGATGGGCACAGGAGGGGTGGGATGGGCACAGGAGGGGTGGGAAGGGCTTGGGAAGGGTGGGATGGGCATGGGAGGGGTGGGAAGGGCTTGGGAAGGGTGG
This sequence comes from Pseudopipra pipra, assembly GCF_036250125.1. NCBI lineage: Eukaryota > Metazoa > Chordata > Aves > Passeriformes > Pipridae > Pseudopipra > Pseudopipra pipra. The sequence goes on from NC_087552.1 coordinate 75,802,045, forward strand.
GATGGGCATGGGAGGGGTGGGAAGGGCTTGGGAAGGGTGGGATGGGCATGGGAGGGGTGGGAAGGGCTTGGGAAGGGTGGGATGGGCATAGGAGGGGTGGGAAGGGCACGGGAAGGGTGGGATGGGCACAGGAGGGGTGGGATGGGCTTGGGAAGGGTGGGATGGGCACGGGAAGGGTGGGATGGGCATAGGAGGGGTGGGATGGGCACGGGAAGGGTGGGATGGGCATAGGAGGGGTGGGATGGGCATAGGAGGGGTGGGATGGGCACGGAAACGGTGGGATGGGCACAGGAGGGGTGGGATGAGCACGGGAAGGGTGGGATGGGCACGGGAAGGGTACAGGGGACATCCTGGGAGGATGGAAAGGGTGCAGGGTAGGGCAGGTACAGGCAGGGTGGGAAGGGTGCAGGCAGGGCACAGGCAGGGCGGGGAAGGTGCAGGAAGGGCAGGGAAGGGTCAGGCAAGGCAGAGCAGGCGCAGGCAGGGCAGGGAAGGGTCAGGCAGGGCAGGGAAGGTGCAGGCAGGGCGGGGAAGGTGCAGGCAGGGCAGGGAAGGTGCAGGCAGGGCAGTGAAGGGTCAGGCAGGGCGGGGAAGGTGCAGGCAGGGCGGGGAAGGTGCAGGCAGGGCAGGGCAGGGTCAGGCAGGGCAGGGAAGGTGCAGGCAGGGCAGGGAAGGTGCAGGCAGGGCTCAGCCCCCCCTGTGTCCCCAGGGCTGAGCGTGCACTGCGAGTACACGGCGCACAAGGAGGGGGTGCTGAGGGAGGAGCTGCTCTTGGCCACCCCCGGCCACGGCCACGTCAGGGTCACCGTCCAGGCCCGGGTCATGGGTAAGGGGCAGCGCCTCGGGGGGCCTGGGGGGTCCCGGGGCTCTGCCTGTGCCCCCAGCACGGCCCCTCTGCCCCCATTCCCCCAGTGCCAGTGTCCCACCCCTCGGGAAAGGGCCTAAACCGGGGGGTTTTCACCCCAAAATCGCCGCCCTGAGGGCACCCTGGGAAGGGGTGTGGGGAGGGGGGTGTGACCCCAACATCCCCAGTGTCCCCATGCCCGGCCAGGCTGGGGTTCCTCCCCCAGCCCCCCCGTGTCCCCAACCCTCGGGGACTGTCCCCTCCCCTGGGCAGTGCTGAGGAATTGCCTAAACCAGGGGGGTTTCACCCCAAAATCTCCACCCTGGGAAGGGGTGCAGGGAGGGAGGGAGGGGGGTTGGGTGACCCCAGTATCCTCGGGGTTGGGACCCTTTCCAGACTGGGGTTTCCCCACAGCACCCCCAGTCACCCCGTGCCCCCCAACCCTCAGGGGTGTCCCCACCCCTGGGCAGTGCTGAGGAATTGCCTAAACCAGGGGGTTTCACCCCAAAATCCCCACCCTGAGGGTTGAGGAGACCCTGGGAAGGGGTGCAGGGTGACCCCGGGAAGGGGTGCAGGGTGACCCCGGGAAGGGGTGCGGGGTGACCCCGGGAAGGGGTGCAGGGTGACCCCAGGAAGGGGTGCGGGGTGACCCCGGGAAGGGGTGCGGGGTGACCCCGACATCCCCGGGGTTGGGATCCTGCCAGGGCCGGGGTCCCTCCCGTGTCCCCCTGCCCCATATCCCGGCCACCCCCAGTGCCCCCCGTGCCCCCCGACCCTCGGGGGTGTCCCCACAGTCCCCGGCAGTGACACAGGGACGGGACTCGGTGTCCCCTCCCGGGGCCAGCACCGCCCGTGGGCGTCCCTTGGGACGGGGGGCGAGCCCCAAAACTGCCCCGCCCCGCCCCAAAAAGGGGTGTTCCCCCCCCACCTCTGTGCAGCGGCCCCCGCGGTGTCCCCGGGGCTGTCCCCAAGGCCGGGGCTGTCCCCAAGGCTGTCCCCAGGGCTGTCCCCTGTCCCCAAGGCTGTCCCCAAGGCTGTCCCCAAGGCTGTCCCCAGGGCTGTCCCCAAGGCTGTCCCCTGTCCCCAGGGCTGTCCCCAGGGCTGTCCCCTGTCCCCAAGGCCGTCCCCTGTCCCCAAGGCTGTCCCCATGGCTGTCCCCTGTCCCCAGGGCTGTCCCCAAGGCTGTCCCCTGTCCCCAAGGCTGGGGCTGTCCCCCAGGCCGGGGTGTCCCCAAGGCCGGGGCTGTCCCCAAAGCTGTCCCCAAGGCTGTCCCCTGTCCCCAAGGCCGGGGCTGTCCCCAGGGCTGTCCCTAAGGCTGTCCCTAAGGCTGTCCCCAGGGCTGTCCCCAGGGCTGTCCCTAAGGGTGTCCCCTGTCCCCAAGGCTGTCCCTAAGGCTGTCCCCTGTCCCCAGGGCCGGGGCTGTCCCCTGTCCCCAGGGCTGTCCCCAAGGCTGTCCCCTGTCCCCAAGGCCAGGGCTGTCCCCAGGGCTGTCCCCAAGGCTGTCCCTAAGGGTGTCCCCTGTCCCCAGGGCTGTCCCCAAGGCTGTCCCCTGTCCCCAAGGCCGGGGCTGTCCCCAAGGCTGTCCCCAAGGCTGTCCCTGGGGCTGTCCCCAAGGCTGTCCCCTGTCCCCAGGGCCGGGGCTGTCCCCTGTCCCCAAGGCTGTCCCCAGGGCTGTCCCCAAGGCTGTCCCTGTCCCCAAGGCTGTCCCCAAGGCTGTCCCCAAGGCTGTCCCTGTCCCCAAGGCTGTCCCCGAGGCCATCCCCTGTCCCCAAGGCTGTCCCTGTCCCCAAGGCTGTCCCCAGGGCTGTCCCCAAGGCTGTCCCCACGGCTGTCCCCTGTCCCCACGGCTGTCCCCTGTCCCCAAGGCTGTCCCCAGGGCTGTCCCCAAGGCTGTCCCCACGGCTGTCCCCTGTCCCCACGGCTGTCCCCTGTCCCCAAGGCTGTCCCCAGGGCTGTCCCCACGGCTGTCCCCTGTCCCCAGGGCTGTCCTCAGGGCTGTCCCCAAGGCTGTCCCTGTCCCCAAGGCTGTCCCCAAGGCTGTCCCCAAGGCTGTCCCTGTCCCCAAGGCTGTCCCCATGGCCGGGGGTGTCCCCAGGGCTGTCCCCAAGGCTGTCCGTGTCCCCAGACCGGCACCACGGGACGCCGATGCTGCTGGACGGGGTGCGCTGCGTGGGCGCCGAGCTGGAGTACGACTCGGAGCAGAGCGACTGGCACGGCTTCGACTGAGCCCCCCCCGGCCCCGGCGCGGGGTCGGGGGGTCCCCACAGCGCGGGGGGGGTCCCCACGGCCCGGGGGGGGGACCCCGATTGCTGCCTCCAGCTGCTGCTGCTGCTGCTGCCGCTCCCCCCTCCCCGCCGTGCCCCAAAATCCGGGGGGGATTTTGCCTCCTGGGGTGGGATTTTCCCCCCGGGGAGGGATTTTGCCTCCTGGGGTGGGATTTTACCCCCCCCGGGGAGGGATTTTGCCTCCTGGGGTGGGATTTTCCCCCCGGGGAGGGATTTTGCCTGTGGAATGTGGGGCTGAGCTGGGGCGGCAGTGGGGGAGCCGTGGCCCCCGTGGCTCCGTGGCCCCGTCCGTGTCCCCGTGTCGCTGCCAGCGCCTCGTCTCCCCCCCCCTTCTTCTCCTCCTCCTCCTCCTTCTCCTCCTCCTCGTTCCCCTCCCCTTGGGCTTTTTTCCCCTCCCCTTTTCCTGTTTTCCCGCCTCTTGTTGTTATTTTTTCTGCTCTTTTCCCCCCCCCCCCCCTCTTTTTCTCCTCGTGGTACAAGGACCAGGAGAAGTTTCTGAAGCAACAGGAGGCTTTATGTGCCTATATATATATATATATATATATATATAAATATAGAGTTATCTTACATGCCTGGGGATGCACGAGGGGGGGGCCAAAGTACAAAATGCCACCTTGGGAAATAATAAAACCCCCCTGGGAAGGGGCTGGAGCCCAGTTCCCCTGCATTAACCCCCCCGGGAGCACAGGGTGGGGGGACAGGGGACACCCCCAGGCTGGGGGGGGGGGGGTCAGGGACAGTGATTTGTGCTCCCTGGGGTGTGGGGAGGGGTGTCCAGGGATGATCCCAAACAGTCCTGGGTGGGGTGGGGGGCGAATTCCAGTTAAAGGGGGGCAGGGGGAGGGTGGGGGCCCATGTCCCCCCCGTGTCACTGTCCCTGTCCCGGCTGGGAGTGTGGGGGACATGTAATATATATATATATACAAACACAGCAAGGGGGGCCTGGGGGCTCCATGGTGCTCCTTACCTGTGTTTGGGGCCCCCCCTTGGAGTGCAGCCCCCCCATCAGACCCCACTGGGTGGGAGGTTTCGGTGCTGCGCTCCCCGGCAGCACTTTTGGGGTGTCCCGGGGCAGGGGGGCCCAGGGGGGCCCAGGGCCATCAGTGTCCCCTCTGCCCGGCCCTTTGTGCCCAGGGGGGGCCCAGAGCGGGGCTGGGGGGGTCCAGAGGGGCAGGCAGGTCCTGGGTGTCCCATGGGGACAGGGGGGCTCAGCTGGGGAGGTCCTGGGGTCCCCACAGCTATGGGGGGGCTCAGCTGGGCAGGAGGGTGATGGTGGCACTCCCGGGGGTCTCAGCTGGGCAGGAGGGTGATGGTGGCAGCTCCAGGGGGTCTCAGCTGGGAGGGAAATGGGTGGTAGCAGGTCAGGGCCTGGGGGGTCTCAGCTGGAGTGACCAAGTGGGTGGCAGATCCTCGGGGTGCCCACAGTGACAGGGGGTCTCATTTGGGGAGGAAATCGATGGTGGCAGGTCCTGGGGGGTCTCGGGTGGAGGGGAAGTCCATGCTGGCCCTCATGGTCCCAGGGGTCCCCGTGATGATGGGGGGGGTCTCAATTGGAGAGGAAGTTGAAAGTGGGGGGTGTCCTGGGGGTCTCAGGTGTCAATTGGAGAGGAAGTTGGTGGTGGCAGGTCCTGGTCAATGGTGGCAGTCCCGGGGTGTCTCAGTTGGACAGGAGGTTGATGATGGGGCTCAGTTGGACAGGCAGTTGATAGTGGGGGCTCAGTTGGACAGGAGGTCGATGGTGGCAGTCCCAGGTGTCTCAGTTGGACAGGAAGTCAATGGTGGCAGTTCCAGAATGTCTCAGTTGGACAAGAAGTTGATGGTGACAGGTCCTGGTAGATGGTGACAGGTCCTGGTGGATGGTGGCAGTCCCAGGGCTCTCAGTTGGACAGGAGGTCGATGGTGACAGGTCCTGGTGGATGGTGGCAGTCCTGGGGTGTCTCAGTTGGACAGGAAGTCAATGGTGGCAGTCCCAGGGCTCTCAGTTGGACAGGAAGTTGATGGTGACAGGTCCCGGGGTGTCTCAGTTGGACAGGCAGTCGATGGTGGGGCTCAATTGGACAGGAGGTCAATGGTGGCAGTCCCAGGTGTCTCAGTTGGACAGGAGGTCGATGGTGGCAGGTCCTGGTCAATGGTGGCAGGTCCTGGTAGATGGTGGCAGTCCCAGGGCTCTCAGTTGGACAGGAGGTCGATGGTGGGGCTCAGTTGGACAGGAGGTCGATGGTGGGGCTCAGTTGGACAGGAAGTCGATGGTGGCCCGCACCGTCCGCGCCGTGCGGGTGTCCACGGCGGTGACCTTGATCTCGGTGTCCCCGAACTGCATGCTGGCCCGGATCTCCCTGCGGCCCCGCGCCGGGCCGGCGTCCCCCCCGCGCCCCCCGCGCCCCCCGTCCCCGCCGTCCCCGTCGAGCTGGAGGCTGATGGTGCCGCAGTGGCGCACGCCGGGGTCGGTGATGTAGCGCACGTCGTCGCGGGCGCTGCAGTAGATGTTGATGAGGGTGCGGCGCTGGCCGGGCCGCGCGGGGCAGTAGCTGCGCTGGACCACCTCCCCCAGCGCCACCGACTGGTCCACGGACACGAACTTCTCGAAGACGTCGGTGCACCAGTTGCGGCCCTCCTTGACCAGCAGCTTCTCCCGCGGGTGCTTCCCCTCCACGAACTTGTTGAGGACGCCCACGCCGTAGGTGAGGGGCGAGCGCCGCACCCGCACCACGCCGGGGTCGAGGCCGAAGAGCACGGCGCCCTTGAGGATGGTGAGCCCCACGTCCTGCGGGACGACGAGGCGGCAGCGGGCGCCGAAGGCCGCCTGCACCGCCCGCTGCAGCACCGGGGACTCCGCGAAGCCCCCGACCAGGAACAGGAACTTGACGCCCTCCACCTCCGGCTTCTTCAGCAGGGAGTCTGCAGGGAGAGGGGTTGGGAGCTGAGGGGCCGCCCTGGGGGGGCTGAGGGGTGAGGGGGTACCAAGGATTGGGGGCTGCCAGGGATGGGAGAGGTTCCGGGGACAGGGAGGGGCCCAGGGATGGAAGGGGGTCCCAGAGATGGGAGGGGGTCCCAGAGACAAGGGGTCCCAGGGATGGGAGGGGGTCCCAGAGATAGGGGGTCCCAGGGATGGAAGGGGGTCACAGGGACAAGGGGGGTTCCCAGGGATGGGAGAGGTTCCGGGGATGGAGGAGCTCCCAGGGGTGGAAGGCTCATGGGGACAGGGAAGGTCCCAGGGATGGGGTGCTCCCGGAGACAAGGGGTCCCAGGGATGGGAGAGGTTCCAGGGATGAAGGGCTCACAGGGATAAGGGGGTTCCAGGGATGGGAGAGGTTCCAGGGATGAAGGGCTCAGAGGGACAAGGGGGTTCCAGGGATGGGAGAGGTTCCAGGGATGAAGGGCTCAGAGGGATAAGGGGGTCCCAGGGATAGGAGGGGTCCCAGGGATGGGGGTGGTCCTAGGGGTGGAGTGCTCATAGAGAAGGGTTCCCAAGGACAGGAGGGCTCCCAGTGACAGGGGAGGTTCCAGGGACAGGGGGGGATTCCAGGGATGGGGGTGGTGCAAGGGACAGGGGGGGATTCCAGGGATGGAGGGCTCACAGGGATAGGGAGAGTCCCAGGGATGGAGGGCTCCTGGGGATAGGAGGAGTCCCAGGGATGGGGGTGGTCCCAGGGATGGAGGGCTCCTGGGGATAGGGGGGATCCCAGGGCAAGGGTGGTCCCAGGGACGGAGGGGGGTCCCAGGATCAGGGAGGGGGTCCCATGATCAGGGAGGGGGTCCCAGGATCAAGGAGGGGGGTCCCAGGATCAGGGAGGGGGTCCCAGGATCAGGGAGGGGGTCCCAGGATCAGGGGGGGTCCCCGGGCCACACCGATGTGCTGGATGATGTGGGTGATGGTGGGCTGGAAGAGCTCGTTCATGGCCTCCGGGGACATCCGGAGCATCCCCTGCGACGACCACTTCACAAAGTTCACACTGGGGAGGGACAGGGGGGCTGGGGGCTCCCACCTGGTCCTCCCTTGGCCAGGACCCCTGTCCTTCTGTCACCCCCAATCCACCACCCCTGTCCCTCTGTCACCCCCAACCCAGCACCCCTGTCCTGCCTGACCCCCTCTCCCACCTGAAGTCCCCCAGCCCACCACCCCTGTCCCACCTGAGTCCCTGTCCCACCAGAGACCCCCCAGCCCACCACCCCTGTCCCACCTGAGTCCCTGTCCCATCTTGTCCCCCCAGCCCACCACCCCTGTCCCACCTTATCCCCCCAGTCCATGACCCCTGTCCCGCGTTGGCCCCCCAGCCCAGCCCCCCGCTCTTTCCCTCTCCCCCTTCCCAGTTCGTGCCCCTCCCCGTCCCCGTGGCCCCGGGGGTGTCCCCAAGCCCCTCCTGCCCCTCCCTGCCCCCGGGGGTGTCCCCAAGCCCCTCCTGTCCCTCCCTGTCCCCGGGGGTGTCCCCAAACCCCTCCTGCCCCCGGGGGTGTCCCAAGCCCCTCCTGTTCCCGGGGGTGTCCCCAAGCCCCTCCTGCCCCTCCCTGCCCCCGGGGGTGTCCCCAAGCCCCTTCTGTCCCTCCCTGCCCCCGGGGGTGTCCCCAAGCCCCTCCCTGCCCCAGGGGGTGTCCCCAAGCCCCTCCGTGTCCCCGGGGGTGTCCCCGAGCCCCCCCGCCCCTCTCTCCCCCCTCACTTGCTCTTGCGGAGCGCGGTCTCCACGTTGTGCCCGCGGTGTTTGCGGTAGAAGTCGATGAAGGAGAAGGGCAGGGAGATGTTGAGGGGGCTGGAGCGGGACGGGGCGGCCGCGCGTTTCCGCGCCTCGAAGGCGATGGTCAGGTCCACCCAGGCGGCGGGGCGCCGCGCCTTGAACGTGCCGATGAAATCCTCCCCGAAAATCTGGCACAGCAGCTTCTCGAACGCCAGGTCCACCCCCACGGCCCCGTAGGGACCCCCTGAGCGCGCGGGAGGGGGGGTGCCGGGTCAGGCGATGGCCCCCCTGGCACCCGTGTACCCCATCTCCGTGTCCCCATGTCCCCCGCGTGCCCTACACCCCCCTGTCCCCGTGTCTGCCGTCAGCACGTCCCTGGGACACCCACAGCGCCGTGGCACTTTAGTCCCCTGTCCCTGTGTCCCCCATCCCCCTGTCCCCATGAAACCCCCATCCCCATGTCCTCCATCCCCCTGTCCCCATGGAACCCCCATCCCCGTGTCCCCTCTATCCCCATGTCCCCATGGAACCCCCATCCCCATGTCCCCCATCCCCATGTCCCCATGGAACCCCCATCCCCATGTCCCCCATCCCCATGTCCCCCATCCCCCTGTCCCCATGGAACCCCCATCCCCCTATCCCTTCCATCCCCATGTCCCCCCCATCTCCATGTCCCCATGGAGCCCCCATTCCCATGTCCCCCATCCCCCTGTCCCCATGAAACCCCCATCCCCCTGTCCCCATGGAACCCCAGTCCCCATGGAACCCCCATCTCCATATCCCCCATCCCCATGTCCCCATGAAACCCCCATCCCCATGTCCCCCCCATCCCCATGTCCCCATGGAACCCCCGTCCCCATGTCCCCCCCATCTCCATGCCCCCATGGAACCCCCATCCCCATGTCCCCTCCATCCCCAGGTCCCCTCTATCCCCAGGTCCCCCACACCCCTGTATCCCCCCATCCCGTGTCCCCATGACACTCCCCCATCCCCATATCCACGCTGTCCCCTGTCCCCAGGTCCCCCCTGTCCCCATGTGGCCCATCCCCACGTCCCCAGAGCCCCCCAGCCCCATCTGGCAAACCCTGGGGCCCCTCCCAGGCAGGCCCCCGACCCCCAGTGCCCCCGGGGCTCTGCCCAGGGATCAGGGGGGAGGGACGTGGGGGAGCCCCTGTCCAGGATTCGACCCCGTCACCCTGAGCCCCTCCCAGCCCTAACCCTAACCCAGCCCCCTCGTCCCCCTGTCACCCCATAACCCAGTGCCTTGTCCACCCTAACCCCCCCAATCCAGGTCCCCTGTCCTACCTGAACCCCCCAATCCAGCTCCTTCATCCCACCTGAACCCCCCCAATCCAGCTCCCATCCTACCCAAACCCCCCAATCCAGCTCCCTCATCCCACCTGAACCCCCCCAATCCAGCTCCCCCATCCTACCCAAAACCCCCAATCCAGCTCCCCCATCCCACCTGAACCCCCCCAATCCATGTCCCCTGTCCTACCCGAACCCCCCAATCCAGCTCCCCTGTCCTATCTGACCCCCCCAGTCCAGCTCTCCCATCCTACCCAAACCCCCCAATCCAGCTCCCCTGTCCCACCTGACCCCCCCAATCCAGCTCCCCTGTTCCACTTCCTCCCCTCCCAACCCAGCTCCTCTGTCCCACCTCGTGTCCCCGCCAATCCACCCCCGTCCCCCCCTGTCCCCCCAGTCCACCCCCTTCCCTCTGTCCCCTCCCGTCCCCCCCTGTCCCCCCCGATCCACCCCCTTCCCTCTGTCCCCTCCCACCCCACCCCGTCCCCCCAATCCACCCCCTTCCCCCTGTCCCCTCCCACCCTACCCTGTCCCCCCAGTCCCCCCCGTGTCCCCCCGTCCCCCCCCGTCCCTCTGTCCCCTCCGTCCCCCCCTGCAGTTCCCCCCGTGGCCACAGGATGGTGCCCCATCCCCGGCCACGACCCCCGGCGGCGGGCGGGGGGTCCCGGGGGTGTTTTTGGGGTGGGGTTGGGGGTCCGCGGCCCACCCGAGGCTTTGTACAGCTCCTTCAGCGTCCCCTGCGGCTTCTCGATCTGGTGCACGGTCAGATCCACCGTCCCCCCGCCGCAGTCCGCCACCACGTACCTGTCACCTGCGGGGGGGGACGGCGGCCGGGTGGGGGTCCTGGTCCCCCCCCAGCCCCGGGGATGACCCCCCGGAACACCCCCCCTTGGGCTGGGAGCGGCCCCCGGGACGCGGGGCTGCGCCTCCCCCGGGAAAACGCAGCTTTAACCAAAATATGGGGGTTTGGGGTGGTTTTCCCGCCCCAAAAAACAGCCGGAGGAGTTTGGGGGGGCCGGGCTGGGCTGGTGGCAGAGGGACCCCGCCCTCCCGGCATCATCGGGGGGGTCAAGGGACACACCGGAGCCGTGTCACCCCCGTGGCAGGGGCACCCTCGGGTGCTTGGCGGGGGCTGTGACACAGAGGGGACATCCAGGCCCCCGTCCCCTCGCCCAGGGTGACCCGGGGGTCGGGCAGCACCGGGGGGGGCCCTCTGGTGTCCCCTCGTACCTGCCTGCATCTCCGACCACAGCTCCCCCACGCCCGACTCCACCAGGAACGTGCGGCTGTGCCGGGACCGCCGGAGCTGCTCCCGGGCTGCGGACAGAGCCGGGGGTCGGCAGCGGGGCCGGGAGCGCCCCGGGGATCCCCCCCCGTACCCCGGGAGAACCCCCCTTCCCGGGATCCTCCCCGTACCCCGGGAGCACCCCCCTTCCCGGGATCCCCCCCGTACCCCGGGAGCACCCCCTTTCCCGGGATCCTCCCCCGTACCCCGGGATCACCCCCCTTCCCGGGATCCTCCCCCGTCCCCTGGGAGCACCCCCTTTCCCGGGATCCTCCCCCTTCCCCGGGATCCCTGGAGGGCGCGGGGAGGGGCTGTCCCGGGAGCACCGGCGGCCGCTCCCCTCTGCCGGGACCCCGCCCGGCCCAGCTCCACCCCGGGGCTCCTCCAGCCTTCCCGGGGCTCATCCAGCCTTCCCGGGGCTCCTCCAGCCTTCCCGGGGCTCCTCCAGCCTTCCCGGGGCTCCTCCAGCCTTCCCGGGGCCCTGCCGGCATCCCGCGGGATCCCACCGTGCCCACCCGGGTGCCCCGAGCGATGCCACCCCCCGCCCCCCCAGCCCGGGCGGGGTTTCCTGCGCTGCCCCAGTCCCGGGACATCAAAGCCGCCCGGAAGGGCGAGGTGGCGTTGTCCCGGGATATTTCTGGCACGCCGGGATGGTCACGGCGCTCCAGTTCCTTACCCTCAGCCCCGGGGGCAGCACCAGAAATCTGGCGGGACCCCCAATCTCCGGCCGGGGCCAGGCTGTGGCCACGGAACATCCGGTCCCAACTGGGCAAACTGGAGCTGCCCCAGTAAAGCCCCAGCTCTGGGGAGTGAGGGGACATTCCCCGGAGGTGGCCCGGGGTGGCAGGGGGGACACACGGCCTGGGGGCTTCCCGGGAAAGCCTTCACGTGTGCCCCGGCCGTGGGGATTGGGGGAAGGGGAAAAGGGAATCTGGGGCTTCCCGGGGCTGCCAGGGAGGGGAGGTGCCCCCTGGGCACGGGGTCCTGCCCCTCCGGGCCTCGGTTCACCCCATCCCTGGGTGATGCCGTGGGAGGGAATCCCCGGGCTGGGATCTTGATGGAATTCGATAAAGTACCAGGAAAGGGAAAATGATGGGGAAAAGGAGACGGGAAAGCGGAAAAGAGGGATGGGGAAGGACTCAGACCCTGGTGAGGGGCTGAGGGGCCAGTGCTGGATCCCGGAGAGGACGGGGGGGCTCTGGGGATGGGGGTCTCTGGGGATGGGGGGGGGTCTCTGGGGATGGGGGGGAGTCTCTGGGGATGGGGGGGGTCTCTGGGGATGGGGGGGAGGGTCTCTGGGGATGGGGGTCTCTGGGGATGGGGGTCTCTGGGGATGGGGGGGGTCTCTGGGGATGGGGGGGGTCTCTGGGGATGGGGGGGTCTCTGGGAATGTGGGGGGTCTCTGGGGACTTCCCCAACCGTGGCAGCAGATGGAGCATCCAGACCTGGAATGTGGGGCTGGATCCCTGCCTGCTCCCTGCATCCCTGCCTGCTCCCTGGATGCCTGCTCCCCGGATCCCTGCCTGCTCCCCAGATCGCTGCCTGCTCCCCGGATCCCTGCCTGCTCCCTGTATCCCTGCCTGCTCCCTACATCCCTGCCTGCTCCCTACATCCCTGCCTGCTCCCTACATCCCTGCCTGCTCCCCGGATGCCTGCTCCCCGGATGCCTGCTCCCCGGATCCCTGCCTACTTCTCAGATCCCTCTGCCTGCTCCCTGCATCCCTGCCTGCTCCCCAGATCCCTGCCTACTTCTCGGATCCCTCTGCCTGCTCCCTGCATCCCTGCCTGCTCCCCAGATCCCTGCCTACTTCTCGGATCCCTCTGCCTGCTCCCTGCATCCCTGCCTGCTCCCCGGGTCCCTGCCTGCTCCCCCCTGCTCCCCCAGCCCCAGGGCCCTGCCCGCTCACCCTGCCTGAAGCTGGAGTCGATGTGTGGGGCCTCCAGGCCGTTGCTGGGGGGGCGGCAGCTGAGCTCGACGAGCTGGTGCAGCCGCAGTTTGCGGCAGTAGATGGAGGCGGCCTCGGGCTCCAGCGCGATCAGGAGCTGCTCCGGCTCCTCCGGGGACACCAGCCCGGCCTGGGGACACAGTGGGTCAGGGAAGGGGCACGGGGGGCTCCCAGGGCACGGCCCAGGGACACCAGCCCGGCCTGGGGACACAGTGGGTCAGGGCAGGGGCACAGGGGGCTCCCAGGGCACGGCCCAGGGACACCAGCCCGGCCTGGGGACACGGCGGGTCGGGGAAGGGGCACAGGGGGCTCCCACCCTGGGCACACCCAGCTCGGGAATCGGGGAATCCTGGAGCACCAACGAACCGCGCAGCAGCCGCTCCAAAGGTCACCAACCGCTCAGCTGGACAACTGCTCCAGCAACCAGCACCAACCGACCACCCAACCAAACAACCACCCAACCAAACAACCACACCAAACAACCACCCAACCCAACCAACCACTCACCCAAACAACCACACCAACCGACCACCCACCCAAACAACCACACCAAACAACCACCCAAACAACCACCCAACCAATGACCTGAGCACCAAACCAACCACCCACCCAAACAACCAACCAACCAAACACCCACCCAGCCACCAAACAACCACCCACCCAACAACCTGAGCTCCAAACCAACCACCCACCCACTCAGCCAACCACTCAACCACCCATCAAACAACCAACCACCCAACCACCCACCCACCCATCAAACAACCACCCAACCAATGACCCAACCACTCAACCAATCACCCACCCACCCACTCAACCCCTGCACCGCCCAAACAACAACCAACCAGCCCTCCAAGCACTCGACCACTGACCCAACTGTTCACCCAGCCACTCAACCACCCACCCACTGAACCACTCAACCAACCACCCAACAAACCACTCAACCACCCACCCAACGAACCAACAAACCACCCACCCAACGAACCAACAAACCACCCAACCACCCACCCAACAAACCACCCAACCACCCACCCAACAAACCACTCAACCACCCACCCACTGAACCACTCAACCACCCACCCAACAAACCACTCAACCACCCACCCACCGAACCACTCAACCACCCACCCACCAAACCACTCAACCACCCACCCAACAAACCACCCAACCACCCACCCAACAAACCACTCAACCACCCACCCACTGAACCACTCAACCACCCACCCACCAAACCACCCAACCAACCACCCAACAAACCACCCAACCAACCACCCAACAAACCACTCAACCACCCACCCAACAGATTATCCAGCCACCCAACCAGCCAACAGCTTTGGGGTTGGGTTGGGTTGAAAGGGACCTCAAATCCCACCCCTCTCCCCCCCGTGCCGCGGGCAGGGACCCCTCCCACCGTCCCACCTTGTAGGCCGCCTCCCGCATGAACTGCTTGGCCGGCTGCTTCCAGATGGCGGGCACGGTGAGCACCCAGCGGATGGCACCGCGCTCGGGCAGCGCCGGGCACTGCTCCTGCAGCTCCTGCCGGGACAAGGGGGGTGAGCCCCGGCTGGGGGGGGCTCGTGGGAATCATGGAATGGGTGGGGTTGGGAGGGACCTGAGAGCTCATCGATCCTGCCACGGGCAGGGACACCTCCCACCAGCCCAGGTGGCTCCAACCTGGCCTTGGACACTTCCAGGGATCCAGGGGCAGCCACAGCTTCTCTGCCCAACCTGGGACAGGGCCTCCCCACCCTCACAGCCTGGAATTCCTTCCCAATATCCCACCTAGCCCTGTGCTTTGTCCATGTGAAGCCATTCCCTGTGTGCTGTCCCTCCCTGCCTTGTCCCCAGTCCCTCTCCAGCTCTCCTGGAGCCCCTTTAGGCCCTGCCAGGGGCTCTCAGCTCTCCCTGGAGCCTTCTTTTCTCCAGGGGAACCCCCCCAGCTCTCCCAGCCTGGCTCCAGAATCCCGGAAAGGTTTTGGTTGGGAAGGACGTTACAGCCCACCCCGTGCCACCCCCTGCCCCGGGCAGGGACACCTCCCACTGTCCCAGGTTGCCCCCAGCCCCGTCCAGCCCGGCCCGGTGCCCACCTGCACCGCGTGCTGCTTGAAGAAGCGCAGGGCGTGGGCGAACACCTCCAGCGCCGGCATCTTCTTCCCGTTGACGGCCTCCAGCTCGGTTTTCATGGTCAGATCCTGCCGGGAAGAGCACAGGGGTCACACGAGGCGCTGGGAGGTGGCCGAGTGCACCAGGAAATCTCGGGAAGGTGCCCATTCCCCCGTGCCAGCCGGAGCAGCCGGAGCACCTTCGTGCAGCCGCATCCCCCTTCCCCGGGGGAACCACAACGTCACGCCCTGAAATGGGCTGAAAGGGGGGTTTTGCCGAGGTCACAACCCCCATCCCGGCCGGGGGGACCCCGAGGGGGTGGGGTGGGAGCAGGGACTCACGCTGGTGCTGTGGATCTTCATCTTGAACTTCTCGAAGTAGAGCCACTCGCGGGCCTCCTCGGGGTCCAGGTCGTGGTAGGTGTCGCGGGCGGTGTAGCCGAAGCTGTGGAAGGCGCCCTCCGGGGTCAGCAGCAGGCTGGTGGGGGTCTTCTGGTTGGCCACCCCCGGGTCCCCCCCTTCCCATTTCCTGCAAAGAGGAGCCGGAGCAGGTGAACCCCCAGGTCAGGGAGGTCCTGGAGGGTTTAATTTGTTTATAGGGGCGTGACCTCGAGCGCCTCAGAGGGACGGAGAAGGGAGGGAAGGGGTGGGTATTGCTCCCTCCTCCTGCTCCCTGGGAGGAATTTCGTAGAATTCCACACTGGTTTGGGTTGGGAGGGACCCTAAAGCCCACCCAGTGCCACGCCCTGCCATGGCCAGGGACACCTCCCACTAGCCCAGGCTTCTCCAAGCCCCATCCTTGGACACTCCAAGGGATGGGGCAGCCACAGCTTCTCTGGGAAATTCGTTCCCCACCCTCACAGGGAAGAATTTTGCCTCAATATCCCACCCCTCCTTTTTCCAGTGGGAAGCCATTCCCTGTGTGCTGTCCCTCCAGGCCTTGTCCCCAGTCCCTCTCCAGCTCTCCTGGAGCCCCTTTAGGCCCTTCCAGGGTCTTTCAGGTCTCTCTGGAGAATCCTCTTCTCCAGGCTGGACATTCCCAGCTCTCCCAGTCTGGCTCCAGAGCAGAGGGGCTCCAGCCCTCGGAGCATCCTCCTTCCACAGCAGCCTCTCCCCGTCGCTGCCCGGCAGCGTCGCCGACCTCCCATGGATTTCCCACCCCAGCAACCCAACTTCCACCCATCTGGGGGCCAAAGGAGCCCTTTGGCAGCGCCGGGAGCAGCCCCTCACCTCATCATGTGGATGGCCTCGGGGTCGCTGGTGAAGCTGAAGGCGTAGCCGCTCGACGTGGTGCCGAAGTCGATGGCCACGACCACGGCGAAGGAGGGGCCCTGCTGGGAACGGGCCTCGCTCCTCTGCGGGGCAGGGCCGGCGTCAGGGCCGGGCTGCAGCACCCCCCCGGGGCTGCCCGATCCCAAAAAAGGGGGGAAAACCCCGGCAAGGGGCTCGTTTGGCCGGGATGGAGCCCGCGGGCGCTGAGGTGGCTGCGCGGGTTCGGTGGTTCCCTGGTTTCCTCAACCCCCGGGAATTCCCCTCCCACCCGGGAATTCCCCCTCCCACCCAGCTCCACAGCACTGGGAAAAGGGGCTCCCGGGTCCGTGCCTGGGGTGGCTCCAAGGGGACACAGGGATCTGGGCAGCCCCTGGGAGGGAGGGGTTCCCACAGCCCGGGGGACCCGACTCCCTGCTTTTGTCGTGGTGCTGAGCCCTCCTCACCTGAGCCCTGGAATCCGAGCTGAGCTTGCCCAAAACCTTCCCTGTGCCCCATCTCACTCCAAGGAACTTTGTCCCAGCTGTCCCCAAGGGTCACCCAAACCAGAACCTTCCCTGTGCCCCATCTCACTCCAAGGGACCCTGTCCCAGCTGTCCCCAAGGGTCACCCACCCCAAAACCTTCCCTGTGCCAATCTCACTCCAAGGCAACTTGTCCCAGCCATCCCCAAGGGTCACCCCACCCAAAACCTTCCCTGCTCCCCCTCTCACTCCAAGGCACCCTGTCCCAGCTGTCCCCAAAGGTCACTTAAACCCAAACCCTTCCCTGCTCCCCATCTCATCCCAAGGAACTTTGTCCCAGCCATCCCCAACGATCCCTTAAACCCAAAACCTTCCCTGCTCCCCATCTCACTCCTTGTCCCAGCTGTCCCCAAGAGTCACTTAAACCCAAACCCTTCCCTGTGCCTCCTCTCACTCCAAGGGACCCTGTCCCAGCTGTCCCCAAGGGTCACCCAGGCAAACCCCTTCCCTGTGCCCCATCTCACTCCTTGTCCCAGCTGTCCCCAAGGGTCACCCACCCCAAAACCTTCCCTGTGCCCCATCTCACTCCAAGGAACCCTGTCCCAGCCATCCCCAAGGGTCACCCCACCCAAACCCTTCCCTGCTCCCCATCTCACTCCAAGGCACCTTGTCCCAGCTGTCCCCAAGGGTCACCCAAACCCAAACCCGGGTGTTTTGTGGGGTCCCCGCCGCTGCTCCCCCCGCTGGATTCCCCGTCCCCGCTCCGTGCCGTCCCTCCCCGCCCGGCACGTCCCGGAGGATCCGTGCGGATGCGACAGGCGCCGGATCCGTGTCAGCTCCTGCACGGCGGACACGGGAAGCTAAAAGCCCTCGTTAACATTTAATGCCCGGGATTTGCTAAGTGCAGCCCCTGGAAAAGCGGGATCGGCGGGGCCGAGGCGGCCGCCGCAGGAATGTGCAGGGAGGATCCGGCAGGAACGGGAACGTGCCCTCCCTCCCACCCCGGGCAGGAGCGGCCTGGGGGCAGCGGCTCTGCACCGACACTGATCCCGAGCTGGAAAACCCCTCCAGCCCCGAAATCCCACGGACAAGGGGCCTGGAGAGGGACCGGCCCGGCCTGTGGTACTGGGGGGTGAGGGTGGCCGGACTGGGGGGGGGAGCAGCGGCCAGGGGAGGATCGGGGGGCAAGGACAGGGACACAGACCCCGGCAGCCCCCGGGGACCCCACAGCTGCCTTACTGGGGACCCCATAATGGCCTTACTAGGGGCTCCACAATGGCCTTATTGGAAACCCCAAAACTGCCTTACTGGGGACCTCAACAGCGTTACTGGGAGTCCCACGTCCTTACTGGGGATCCCACAATTGCCTTACTGGGGCAACACAACGACCTTACTGGAGACCCCACAACGCTGTTACTGGAAACCCCACAGTGGCCACACTGGGAAGCCACAACCACCTTACCGGGAACCCCACAATGGCCCTACTGGGACCCCCAATGGCCCTACTGGGGACCCCACAATGGCCCTACTGGGACCCCACAGTGGCCCTACTGGGGACCCCCATGGCCCTACTGGAACCCCACAATGGCCCTACTGGTAACCCCACAATGGCCCTACTGGGACCCCCAATGGCCCTACAGGGGCCCCCCAATGGCCTTACTGGGACGCCCCACTGTCCCTGCTGTGCCCCCCCACTGTCCCTGCTGTGCCCCCCCCGGCCCTGCTGTGCCCCCCCCACTGTCCCTGCTGTGCCCCCCGGCCGTGCTGGTCCCCAGTGACTCACGGGTGACTGGGAGGGCGTCAGGGGGGCGATGCTGCAGCTCTCGTGGGGGGTCCCGGGCGTGCCGGGGGGGGTGGGCGTCGGGCCCCGCTCGCCGTTGGCTCCTGGGGACACAGACGGGGCACTTTGGGGTGGGAAGGGGCCCCAGACCCCCCCGGAGACCCTTCCCCAGGGTGAGGGAGGACCACGGTGGGGTCACCCCCTGGGCTGAGGGGGCACAGTCACTGTGGGGGGGGTTCCCACACCCCGTGACCCCCGTGTGAGGGTCTCATCAGCACCGGGTAATTAGCAAGGTTAGTTACTGATATTGTTAATGATTGTTGATGAGGGATCAGCTCCTGGAGAGGGCAGGGCCGGGTGAGCAGACACGGGTTCAACGTCTCCATCACCGGGGGGGTAAAACCAGCACAGGGGGGAGGAGACCCTCGGCCTCTTCCCCTGCTGGGGAAAATGATTCCGGGGTCCTGCAATCCCAGTTCATCCCCACCGACCCCGGAGACTCCCTGGGTGAGCCAGAGAGGTGGGAGGGAAACGTGAGGGTCACGGGATCGTGGAGTTGTGGGATGGTCGGAGTGGGGAGGAACCCTCACAGGTCACTTTGTTCCACCCCACCACGGGCAGGGACAGCTCCCACCATCCCACATTGCTCCATCCAACCCGGCCTTGGGCACTCCCGGGATGGGGAAGCTGCTCTGGGCAAGCAGCTGGAAGGTTTGTGTCCGGTGGGAATGGGGGAAAACTGGGAAAGAGCCACCACGAGCTGCTGAGTGTCTGTTATAAATCCACAGAGCCCCAGTTCCCGAGAGCCCCAGCCGTGTCCCAGAACATCCCAGTTTGCTGGAGACCCTGGAAGCCGCGGTGATGCCAAGATATGGGGGTTCAGCCTCTGTGGGGGGCTCAGGGGGCTCCTGCTCTCTCCAGGGATCCCTGAGGTGTTGGGCACAGGCTCCTGTTGCCTCCTCCTCTCCCTCCCCCTGGAGCCCCCCCGTCCCCTCCCCATCCCCTCCCCGTCCCCTCCCTGTCCCCTCAGTGACCCCCCGGCTGCTCCGGCAGCAGAATTCCAGCCTGGGGACCCCCCCGCACCCCAGTGCCAGGACGGGGGGAGCCCCGGGGCCACCCTGCCCACGCTCCCCGGGACACAGGGATCCAATTAACAGCCGGGACTAATCACTGCCCACGGCAGGGCCGGACAGGCTCCAGCTGGAGGGGGCGGCCGGGAAGGGGCTGCTGGAGCTGCTGGAGCGGGACCACCTTTCCCGAGGGATTGGCCGGCTCTGGATGGGGGGTGGTGGGAACGGGACACAGGGGAGGTGGAGGGACCATCCACCCCACGGGCACTTTGGGACTGCCCCTCCCGCCAGGATCCTGCCGGGATCCGACCGTGGGAGCCGGGATGAGCAACCCCCACCCACAGCCGGACTCTGGAGGGATTTGGGAACAGAGGAGGCTCCTGGGTCTTTCCTCAGGGAAGCACAAAACTCCATCTCCTTCACCGGAGGGTGTCCAGGCAAACCCACCCTCCCTCCCAGTGCCACCAGTTTGCACCAGGACGCCCCAGGGCAGCTCCTTAAATCCCTCTGGCAGCCCGGGAGCCCCGGGCTCTGCAGAGGGGGTGCTCCAGGACCCCCCAAGAGCAGCCGCCGTGGGGTTGGGGTCAGGCCGATCCCGACTTTCCGGGATCCCGTGTCCGGGAAGAGCCGAGGCAGCGGCACACCGCGGAGTCGAGGACAGGGATTGCCACGTCCCCCCCGGGATTTGGGCCGGGGGGGCTCCGCTCCCCCCCGTGACATGTCTCCCGTCCCTTACACCTGCTCCGAGAGTGCCTTTCCCTGTCTCCCGCGCCCGTGCCATGAATATTTGATCCCGGACAGACCGGGATGTCTCTCCGGTGTCTCCTCGTGCGGCAGAGCCCCGCGGGGAAGGGGCGGGGGGGGGGGGAGCGGTGACCCCCCGGGGGTCCTGGAGCCCTGAACACGAAGGACCGTTCCGGGGGGGGGAGGGCCGAGGTCCGGGGGGCTGGGGGACCCCGCAGGGCGGTAATTCCTGCCGCGGCCCCCGCGCTCCGGCGGCTCCCGGGGTTGGGATGCCGGGATCAGGTTTCCTCCCGCAGCTGGTTCTGGTTACCCCGGGGCGGGAGCGGCTCGGGGGCTGCCGAGGGGGCGGCTCGGGGGGACACCCGAGTGTGGGAGGGACCCCGAGCTCGTCTGGGGAGCCGGGGGGCCCCCCACGCCGCGCCAGCCCCGCCAGGACCCCCCTCGGGCCCATCCTTACCCATCCGCGGGCTCTGCATCCCGGGCTGCAGCAGCATCGCCATCGCCGCGCTCCCGCCTGCAAGAGAGGACGGACGGTGGGACGGGGGGCCGGGGGTCCCCTCGGCACCGGGGGGGTCCTCTCGGCACCGGGGGGGTCCGCGGCGGCCCCTCAGAGCGGGGCTGGGGGAGCACAGACGCGACGCCCCCTCAAAAACCCACCAGGGACGGGGCCAACCCTTCCCAGGACCCCAAAACCCAGGTCCCAGTGGGCTGTGGGAGGGGGGGGGGACAGTTGGCACCGGTCGGGGTGTCACCGACTGCCACGGCCACCCTGGGAGCAGGATTGTCCTCTCGTGGGGCAGGTCAGGAAGATGTGTGGGATACAGATGTGTGGGATACAGATGTGTGGGATACAGATATGTGGGATACAGATGTGTGGGATACAGATATGTGGGATACAGATATGTGGGATACAGATGTGTGGGATACAGATATGTGGGGGGATACAGATGTGTGGGACACAGATATGTGGGATACAGATGTGTGGGATACAGATATGTGGGATACAGATATGTGGGATACAGATATGTGGGATACAGATGTGTGGGATACAGATGTGTGGGATACAGATATGTGGGATACAGATGTGTGGGATACAGATGTGTGGGACACAGCTGTGCGAGATACAGATGTGTGCAAAGTGCTGCTCCAGCACATTTTTAGGCTCCAAGAGGTTATTTTTGGGGTTATTTAGGAAACATTTAGACTTGTTGTCTCGCTGGAAGCGCTGGCTGAGGAGCAGGAACGGCCAAAGGGATCCCGGCTCATCCCAGGGGCTGGGACCCAGCGCCGACCAGCTCCAAAACTGCTTCCCGGGATAATCACCCGGCTCCCGGCTCTCTGCCCGAGGCCAGGGCATCCCAGCACCTCCGGGGCTCCTCTCCAGCCGCTCTCATCCCGCTCTTATCCCCCTCGGATCTCTCTCCCATCCCGCTCTGATCCCGCTCCCATCCCGCGGGCTCGGGACAGGGCTGAGCTCATCGGGAGAGGCCTCGCCCTGAGCCAAAGTCCCCCCCGCGCTGCCCCCCCCGCCTGCTCCGGGCAGCCTCCAGCCCCCAAAAAAGCCTCAGGATGAAAGGGCCGGGTGGGGAGTTTTCCCTGGAATGCGGAGTTCGGCTCCGGGTACCCCGGGGTGGGAGCAGCGGGGGTTGAGGGGCAGAGCACAGCGGGGAACACGGGGCTGGGGGGCCTGGCAGGGCACGGGGGGGGTCCTGGCAGGGCACGGAGGGCGGTCCTGGCAGGGCACGGAGGGGGGTCCTGGTAGGGCATGCAGGGGGGTCCTGGCAGGGCATGGAGGAGGGTCCTGGCAGGGCACGGAGGGGGGTCCTGGCAGGGCACGGAGGGGGGTCCTGGCAGGGCATGGAAGAGGGTCCTGGCAGGGCACGGAGGAGGGTCCTGGCAGGGCATGGAAGAGGGTCCTGGCAGGGCACGGAGGAGGGTCCTGGTAGGGCATGGAAGAGGGTCCTGGCAGGGCACGGAGGGGGGTCCTGGCAGGGCACGGAGGGCGGTCCTGGCAGGGCACGGAGGGGGGTCCTGGTAGGGCATGCAGGGGGGTCCTGGCAGGGCACGGAGGGGGGTCCTGGCAGGGCACGGAGGGGGGTCCTGGCAGGGCATGGAAGAGGGTCCTGGCAGGGCACGGAGGGCGGTCCTGGCAGGGCACGGAGGGGGGGCCTGGCAGGGCATGCAGGGGAGTCCTGGCAGGCTGGCACTGTCACAGGGGCTTCTCCACTTAGATGGGGCTCTCCAGGATGTTGTCCCACAAGGACCCGCTCCAGGGATCGGCCCCCAGCGCTGGGATTTGGGTCCCCTCCGGCAGAAACGCTGCCTGGGGCTTGGACCCCCTCAGGGCTGGGTCGGGGGGTGACCCCAGGAGTGTCCCCCCCCCTCCATGGGGGCTGTGCAGGGATGTCCCGTGTCCCCAGCCCCGGGGCGGAGCTCCCCCGTCCCACGGACAGACGGGGCCATCAGCCCGAGCCGGGGGGACTCTCCAGCCCTCGGTGGCTCTTGGTCCTGTCCCCTGTCCCTCCGTGGCCGGGGGGGGCCCGGGGGGTCTGTCCCAAGCCTGTGCAGCCCCTCAGGCTCCAGTGGCCCAAATCCTCCACCCGGCAAAGCAGGGCTGGCCCCGGTGGGTGGGCACAGGTGGCCCCCCCTCCTCGTGCCCACACCAGCCCTGGTGTCCCCAGCGCTGGCCCCAGGCTGGCCCCGGGCAGTGACCGCGCGGGTGTCACCCCCGGGGGACACAGGGCCGAGCCCCCAGCCCTGGGGGTCCCTGCAGTGCCCCCAGGGCCAGGACCCCTGGAAGATCCCGACCCCCCCGCAGCAGCTTGTGCAGGAGCAGCAATTCGGAGGACTTTCCACCATTTCCGCCTCTGGAGGAAACGGGGAGAGGAAACAAGTTTGGGAAGGGAACAGGGCGGTGGGGCCGGGAATGACAGCGGGGCAGTGGCACCGGGGCCTTGGCACGGCTGAGCACGGCACGGGATCTCTGGGCACGGTGACCCCGCACTCGGGGTGTCCCCGCAATCGGGGTGTCCCCACAACGGGGGGTGTCCCCCGGGGCTGGGGCCCTCGGGGGGGCTGTGGGGCTCAGATCCAGGAGCCGGGGGAGGTGTCTGTCCCCACATCCCTCCTGTGCCAGGGCTGAGCTCGGCTGTGGGGCTGGGGAGCCCCCAGACCCTCCAGGCAGAGCTCTTGGGGTTCCGTGGAGTTTGGGGGATCCTTCCCCGTCCTCTCTGCACGGCTGGGACACGGGAGTCACCGGCTGTCCCTGGCACGGGCTGTCCCTGGCACGTCCCCAGCCCCTGCCCGGCGCTGGCACGTCCCGGTGCTGTCCCTGCGGTGCCCCCGAGGGTCACAGCAGTGTCCCCCAGGACAGGGGACGGGGCGCAGGGGACAGACCCCACTGGGAGCGTCCATCCCCACTGCCACCCGTGCCCACAGCCCCCATCCCCACCGCGGGCAGGCCCGGGAGTCCTGGCACCCCCCAGCACCTCTGTGCTCGCTCCCCAGTGTCCCCAAACCGGGCAGAGCCCCCAGGGGAGGCGTCACCCTCACCTCGAGCAAGGGACGAGGCCGATCCCCTGATCCCCTCGCTGCCCCCCCCCCACTCCCTCCAACCCCCCCGCTTACCGCTAAGGGAGGGGGGACACGGGCCGGGGACCCCTCGGCGCAGCCGCCGCCGTCCCGGGCCGGCTGTGCCCGCGGGGTGGTGGCTCCGGCCCCGTCCTGCCCCCGGGGTGGCCGCTCCGTCCCCGTCCTGCCCGCGGCTCCGTCCCCGCCCGGGCCCCCGCAGCCCCCCGCGCTCCCGCTTCCTCCCCCTCGCAGTCCCGGCCCAGGCAGCGCCTCAAATTGCAATTCCAGCTGCAGATGTGGGAGCGGGAGGAGGAGGAGGAGGAGGAGGAGGCAGGGCCAGCACCGCCGGGCGCGGAACCTCCGCTCCCCGCTCGGGGCACCGCGGCCATCGAGGGGGGACGGACTCCCCCCGAGGGGGGGCAGGGGGGTCCCAAACCGGCCGGGGTGCGGGGACACCCCCGGGGGGGACACCCCCAGCGCCCCCAGCACTCCGGCGCCCCTGCATTTGTCTGAATCGGCGCGTTTCTCTCCCGCTTTTGTCCCTCTCCACCCTGGGGGGGCACCGGCACAGCCCCGCGACTCCGTCCATCTGTTCGTCTGTCCGTCTGTCCTGACATCCAGCCCCAGCCCGGCTCCACAGCCCCCCCGGACCGTGCCCCCCCCAGAGGGGGTCCTGGCTTGGGCTGTGCTGGGGGATCCCGGGGGTGGGGGGCAGCCCAGGGCTCCGTTCTGCCTCTCCCACAGGTCTCTGGGGTGGGAACACACTGGCCGGGGGGGCCCCAAAACACAGGCAGAGCTCCGGGATCATTGGGATCATCCCGGTAACTGAGACACTCGGGAGCATTGGGATCATCCCGATAACTGAGACACTCGAGATCGTTGGGATCATCCCGATAACTGAGGCACTCGGGATCGTTGGGATCATCCCCATAACTGAGACACTCGGGATCGTTGGGATCATCCCGATAACTGAGGCACTCGGGATCGTTGGGATCATCCTGGTAACTGAGACACTCGGGATCATTGGGATCATCCCCATAACTGAGACACTCGGGATCTGAGAGAGCTGAGGTGGTTGGGAACACCGAGATAATTGGGATAGTTGAGATAATTGGGATCACTGAGATAGCTGAGGTTGCTGGGATCATCGAGATAATCGGGATTGTTTAAATCATTAGGATCACTGAGATAACTGGGATCGTTTGGATCGCTGGGATTGTTGGGATCATTGAGAGAGTTGGGATCATTTGGGTTTTTGAGGTCACTGTACCGGGGCTGTACTGGAGCTGTACTGGGGCTGTACTGGAGCTGTACTGGAGCTGTACTGGAGCTGTACTGGGGCTGTACTGGAGCTGTACTGGGGCTGTACCAGGGCTGTACTGGGGCTGTACTGGAGCTGTACTGGGGCTGCTGGGGGTCGAGGTGGCCGGGGGGCGACTCAGCCCCCCCAGCCCTGCCTGGCATCGCCGCCCCGGGGCCGGGGAAGGTTCTGGAGGGGGGGAGGTGGGTGTGGGGGGGTCAGGGCGGGGGCTCCGCCCGTGTTTGCGTCCCCGGCTCCCGCCAGGGATGAGGTAGCGCTTTCCGGGAATTGAGGCCCGGCCCATGGAAATGCCGCCCGGACAGGAAACCTGGGAGAGGACGGGAACGGGGCCGGCAGCGAGCTCCAGAGCCAGCGGGGCCGGCAGGGACAGGCCGGGCTGGTGTGTCCCCACCGCGGTGGCATCGCTGTCCCCGGGCCGGGACAGGCGCCGGGCAGCCCAGTTCGCCCAGTTTGCTGCTCCAAAGGCAGGCAGCTTCTCCCGGGGGCAAACTGGGCCTTCCAGAGCCGGGACCTGCAGCGTGAGGGGGGGAAAATCTTCCTCAGCACCATCTCCAGCACCAGCAGCACCAGCAGCACCATCAGCACCATCTCCCAGCCCAGCACGGAGCTGGAGGGCCGGGGTGGAAGAACTGGTGCCAACGTGGGTGGAGGGCGATGCCCCAAGCAGACCGAGGTCCTTGGTGCCCTCAGTGCCAAGGGGACCCCCCCCGGGGAGGGGCTCCCGCGTGCCCCCGGCCCGCGCTGGCACACCGGGAGCAGGGATGGATCCCACCCAGCCTGGGAAGGGCTGGATCGCTTCCTTCCCACCGCGCAGCCCGGCCGGGGGGGCCCGGCCCAGGGGAGGGGCAGGCGGGGACACGGTGCCAGCACAGAGGGGACACGGTGCCAACGCAGAGGGGACACGGTGCCAGGGCAGTGGGGACACGGTGCCAGGGCAATGGGGACACAGTGCCAGCAGTGGGGACACGGTACCAGAGCAGTGGGGACACGGTGCCAGCAGTGGGGACACGGTGCCAGCGCAGTGGGGACACGGTGCCAGTGCAGAGGGGACACGGTGCCAGCACAGAGGGGACACGGTGCCAGTGCAGAGGGGACACGGTGCCAGCACAGTGGGGACACGATGCCAGTGCAGTAGGGACACGGTGCCAGTGCAGAGGGGACACGGTACCAGCAGTGGGGACACGGTGCCAGCACAGAGGGGACACGGTGCCAGCACGGTGGGGACACGGTGCCAGTGCAGTGGGGACACGGTGCCAGCACAGTGGGGACACGGTGCCAGTGCAGTGGGGACACGGTGCCAGCACAGAGGGGACACGGTGCCAGTGCAGTGGGGACACGGTGCCAGCAGGTACCACCCAAATTCCGCATATTCCCAGCGTTGCCCACTCCCCCATCTCGCCGCTCCAGGCAGAGCTGCAGCCCGCGGGCGCTGCCCGGGTGCCCCCCGAGGTCCTGCCCTGAGCAGTGTCCCACCCCCCCGAGTGCTGCCCACCCCCGGGGGGGCTTTTTGGGATGGAAGCCCCGCTGTGGCTTCCCACGGAAGCGCCGCGGATGCCGCGGAAAGCCCCGGGCCAGCGGGGCCACCCGGGCCAGCGGGGCCACCCGCGGGCACCGGGCACGCGCCTCAGGGGCCCCCCGTGTCGGGGGGGCTCAGGGCTGGCTCTCATCGCCCCAACCCCACAGAGCCGCTCCCCAAAACCCCCCGACCCTGCCCGGGGGGCAACTGAGGGAGGCTCGGGGGGGTCCCAAAGGGGTGACACCCCCCTGTCCCCCCCCGAGGTGTGGGATTGGGCACTGGGGTTCAGGGGAGGGATGGGGGGCTGTGACACCCCCAGCTGTGACCCCCCCAGCTGTGACCTCCCAGCTGTGACCCCCCCAGATGTGACCCTCCCAGATGTGACCCCCCAGCTGTGACCCCCCCAGATGTGACCCCCCCAACTGTGACCCCCCCAGCTGTGACCCCCCAGATGTGACCCCCCAGATGTGACCCCACCCAAGTGTGACCCCCCAGGAGTGATCCCCCAACCCCCCAGCCCCAGGCTGATGATGTGAGAGGGGCGGCCCCACATGTGCTCCTGCACACACACACACACACACACACGTGTTCACACACACACACGTGTGCTCACACACACACACACACGTGTTCTCACACACACACACACGTGTTCACACACACGTGTTCTCACACACACACACGTGTTCTCACACACACACACGTGTTCTCACACACACACGTGTTCACACACACACGTGTTCACACACACACGTGTTCTCACACACACACGTGTTCTCTCTCACACACACACACGTGTTCTCACACACACACTCACGTGTTCTCACACACACACGCACACACATACACACACACGTGTTCTCACACACACACACACGTGTTCTCACACACACACACACATGTTCTCACACACACACACACACACCTGTTCTCACACATACACACGTGTTCTCACACACACACACACATGTTCTCACACACACACACACACACACGTGTTCTCACACACACACGTGTTCTCACACACGCAAACACACACACACACGCACGCTCTTGCACACACGTCTCCATCCCTTTGCACACCCCTTGCCCATCCTCTCAGACACGCCCTTGTCTGCCGCCCCCCAGAGCCGGGTCCCCCCAGAGGCGGGTCCCCCCAGAGCCGTGTCCCCCCCGTGTCCCCCCAGAGCTGTGTCCCCCCGGTGTCCCCCCCGTGTCCCCCCCGTGTCCCCCCAGAACTGTGTCCCCCCCGTGTCCCCCCAGAGCCGTGTCCCCCCAGAGCCGTGTCCCCCCCGTGTCCCCCCCGTGTCCCTGCCCCGGCCCGCTGCCCCTGCAGGAGGAGGAGGAGGGGGGGGCTGAAGGGGGGAGGCAGCAGGGAGGCGTTAGGAGGGCAGGGGGCTGCCCGGGGGTCCCGCCGGGCCCCCCGCTCTGTTCCCTGCGCTGGGGCAGCCGGAGTTCTCCAGGAAAGGGAAACAACCCCCCGAGGGGACGGAACGGGGGGCACGGGCTGGGGGGGCTGCAGCAGCTCCACCTCGGGAATGGAACGGGGGGCACGGGCTGGGGGGGCTGCAGCAGCTCTGCCTCAGGAACTCTGCGGTGTCCCCAGGGCCGGCTCTGGGGTTGTGGATGACCCCCCGTGCCCAGCTGTGCCCAGCTGTGCCCAGCTGTGCCCCGGCCTCCACTTCCACCTCCCTCCAGTGACAGTCCCCAGTCGGGTGGCCCCGGGTCCCCAAGGCCATCCCTGGGCTCTGGGCTGGGTCCCCAACACCCCATTCCTTCCCTGGCCCCCGGGAGCAGGTGGCCACAGGGCTGTGGGGATGGAGGAGCCAGGACAGCTCAGGGCTGTGGGGATGGAGGAGCCAGGACAGCTCAGGGCTGTGGGGATGGAGGAGCCAGGACAGCTCAGGGCTGTGGGGATGGAGGAGCCAGGACAGCTCAGGGCTGTGGGGATGGAGGAGCCAGGACAGCTCAGGGCTGTGGGGATGGAGGAGCCAGGACAGCTCGGGACTGGGGGCCTGCAGCCTGCAGCTGGGTTGTTTTTCACGGGGATTTTTGCCACCACCCCCCCAAAGATCTGGACGTTTAAATCCAGACAATCCCACCACACGGTCGGGATGGGGAGGGTGGGAAGGTGTCTCTCCCTGCCTGGTACCTTTGGGGTGCTGGGAATCCCTCAGGATGTCCCGGGGACCGGGGCTGGGCACCCTCAGCATCCCGGGGAGGAAAACTGAGGATTTGGAACAAAAGTGGCTCTTCCCGCCCCCCCCCCGGCATCCCAGGCACCCGCAGAGGCCTCCAGCTCCCAGAACTGATGTTTCAGGTCCTGAAAACCGTGAAAAGTGCGAAAACGGGTGAGCAAAATGCAAAACGATGTCGCAGAGCGGCCGCCGGCGGGAACACGGGCCGGGAACACGGAACGGGAACACGGAGCGGGCCGGGGGGGCCGGGCTGGAGCCGCCGCCCCCGCCCCCGATCCCGGCGCCGCTGGAAGCGAGAGCCGTGTCGGGGACATCGAGTTGACAGCGGCCGTCCCCGAGCGCTCGGAAACACGTCCTGCGCTCCCGGCTCCGCATCCTGGGCCCGGGCACGGCTGGCAGGGGGTGGGAGGGGGTGGGAGAATCCTGGAACCCCCCCCCCCGGCAGCCGAGCGTGGCCCCGACAGTTCAGCTCCGAGCGCCGGAGGGGGGTTTGAGGAGGGAAAACGTCCCCGTGTCCCTCGCAGGGACAGCCCTGGGGTGTCCCCCCGGGGTCGGGCAGTGCTGGGGTGAGGACACCCTTCAGGGAGCACCGTGGTGGGGGGAGGATGCCCTAAACATCCCCCGGGAAGCTGCTTTCCCGAAACTGCTTTCCCGAAGCTGCTTTCCCGAAGCTGCTTTCCCTGAACTCCCCCGCAAGCGCCGGGAGCTCCGAGCCGCTGCGTCCCTGCCAGCAGTTTTGGCAGGAAGGGCCTTTTCCCTGCCAGGAACCCCACACTGGGATGTTTCCATCCCCAGCTGCTGTTGTTGTTCCTCCCCGAACCTCCCGTGGGTGGGAAAAGCCGTTTCTCGCCCTGCTCTGCTCCGTCCCCCGGTGTCACCGCGCCGGGATGTCCCGGCACCCAGGGGCCCATCCCACAGATCCCGAGCAGCTCCCGGGGCTCCAGGTGGGCACTGAGGGGATGGGAAGAGTGAACACGGCCACAACCCCCGGAGGAGACGAGCTCTTGGGTCTGTGAGATGATTTTCCACCAGGAAAATGCCTTCAGCCCGTCCCAGCCTGAGCACGGCTGGGAGTGAGGGGGAATCCCGGTGGTGCCGGTGGTGCCAGGCAGCTCCAGAGACCAGGAATGGCTCCTGCCTCTGGAGAGAGCCTGGGAATGGCTCCTGCCTCTGGAGGAGTTGGGGACTGAGGGTTTGGCCCCTCGGGATCGTGGCCAGGGTGGAACAAGGGTAGCTCTGCATCCAAGTGCTCTCAGATCCTGGTGCTCGAGCATTCCATGGCCTGTGGGATGCTGGAATGGTGGGACCCCCACGTGCCAGAGCCGGGTCCATCCAGCCCCTCCCTGGGCTTGGAAGAGCCTGGTCCTGCCCGTGGGGACGGAGTGAGGCCTCAGATCCCAGAGCACAACCTTCCCAAGTCCCTTTGTCACCCAGCACGGGACCTGGGGGTGCTCAGGAGCTCCTGGAATGCTGCTGGATGTCCTCGGGAAGCTCCTGGAGCAGCCTGGATGTCCTCGGGAAGCTCCTGGAGCAGCCTGGATGTCCTCGGGAAGCTCCTGGAGCAGCCTGGCTGCCCGTGGGACGGGGCTGCTAAGCCAGGCCCTGCCCCTGCCACGGCGGCAAGGCTGGAGCATCATCCCGAGGAAGGATGGGAATGTTGTGGCTCTGGGATGGGGGACTATCACCCTCAGGAAGGATGGGAATGTTGTGGCTCCAGGGGGGAGGATGGAGCTTCATGCCAAGCCAGGATGGGGCAGCGGTTCCTCCGGGTCTGGGAGGATGATCATTACCCCGAGGAAGGGTGGGAATGTCATGATTCAGGTCCAGGAGGATGGAGCATCATCCGGAGGAAGGACAGGGCTGTGCTGGCTCCAGGTGTGGCAGGACACAGGATGCTCCAGGATGGAGCCCCAGCCCAAGCCAGGGCAGCCTGTCCTGCTGCCAGCTCTGGGAGGGGGGAACAGCAGCCCAGGCCAGGATGGGGCTGTCGTGGCTCCGGGTGGGGGATGAAGGAACATCATCCTGAGCCAGGACAGGGCTGGAGGGATTGGGGTCCCCTCGGGGACAGGGGACCACGTGGGCTCTGGGTGGGAAAAGCAGATTTAGGCTGAGCTGGGTTTGGTGTCCGGACTTGTCTGGACCCACTGGGTTGGGAGCGATGCCGCAGGTCCCTGCAGTGTCCAGGATGTCCCTCCCTGGGTGTCCCAGACCCCTGCAGTGCCCAGGATGTCCCTCCCTGGGTGTCCCAGGTCCCAGCAGTGCCCGGGATGTCCCTCCCTGGATATCCCTGCAGTGTCCAGGATGTCCCTCCCTGGGTGTCCCAGGTCCCTGCAGTGTCAAGGATATCCATCCCTGGATGTCTCAGGTCCCTGCAGTGCCCAGGATGTCCCTCCCTGGATGTCTCAGGTCCCTGCAGTGCCCAGGATGTCCCTCCCTGGATGTCCCAGACCCCTGCAGTGCCCAGGATGTCCCTCTCTGGATGTCCCTGCAGTGTCCAGGATGTCCATCCCTGGATGTCCCAGGTCCCAGCAGTGTCCAGGATGTCCCTCCCTGGGTGTCCCAGCAGTGTCCAGGATGTCCCTCTCTGCATGTCCCAGGTCCCTGCAGTGCCCGGGATGTCCATCCCTGGATGTCTCAGGTTCCTGCAGTGCCCGGCATGTCCCTCCCTGGATGTCCCAGGTCCCTGCAGTGCCCGGGATGTCCCTCCCTAGATGTCCCTGCAGTGCCCGGGATGTCCCTCCCTGGATGTCCCAGGTCCCTGGATGTCCCCGCAGTGCCGGGCTGTCCCTCCCTGGGTGTCCCAGGTCCCTGGATGTCCCTGCAGTGCCGGGCTGTCCCTCCCTGGATGTCCCATGTCCCTGCAGTGCCCGGGATATCCCTCTCTGGATGTCCCCGCAGTGCCGGGCTGTCCCTCCCTGGGTGTCCCAGGTCCCTGGATGTCCCCGCAGTGCCGGGCTGTCCCTCCCTGGGTGTCCCAGGTCCCTGGATGTCCCCGCAGTGCCGGGCTGTCCCTCCCTGGGTGTCCCAGGTCCCTGGATGTCCCCGCAGTGCCGGGCTGTCCCTCCCTGGGTGTCCCAGGTCCCTGGGTGTCCCCGCAGTGCCGGGCTGTCCCTCCCCTCCCCTCGGCGCTCCGGGGCCGGGGGTTTTGCGGGGGGAGCAGGAGCGGGGCCGTGTCATCTCCCATTACCTCGGCCCGTGTCGCCGCTCGTGTCGCAGCAATAATTCAGAGCCCGTCCCTCCCCCGGGGCCGCTGGAGCCCGGCTCGTTCCCGAGCTAATGAGGCGGCCGGGATCGGTGGCTCGGCTCGGCCGCTCCCCGAATGTAAAAGTCAGGTTCGTGCATTAGGAACTGATTTTTCACTTGAAAGCTCACCCCGCTGCCTTCGCGGGAGCGGAGCCGACCCGCCGGGACGTGTTAAACCAACCCAAAATGTTTCCTTGGAGAGGAGCACCAGCTCAGCCCGAAGCTCCTGCGGGCACGACTGTGGGCACCGGTGGCACTGAACCCCCCCCAGGCGCTGGGACAGAGCTGGGGGCTTGTGCACCCCCGGACTTCGGGGGGTCTAAACCCCCCCAGGGTGCTCCAGGGGGAGCTGGGGCTCGTGTACCCCAGATCTGAAGGATCTCAAACACTCCCAGGGCGTTCAGGAGGGGCTGGGGGCTCACACTCCCTTGGGTTTAAGGGGGACCAAACGCCCCCAGAGTGCTGGGCAGGAGCTGGGAGCTCGTGCCACCCCGGATTTGGGGGGCCCAAACATCCCCAGGGTGCTCGGGAGGAGCTGGGGGCTCCTGCACCTCCAGGTCTGAAGGGTCCCAAACATCCCCAGGGTGCTCAGGAGGAGCAGGGGGCTCGACCACCCCTGGATTTGGGGTGGCCCCAACACCCCCAGGGGCTGGGTGGCAGCTGGGGGCTCCTGCACCCCGGATTTGGGGGGGCTGAGTGGGGGGGATGCTCTGCCTGTCAGCTGCAGGGGAGCCGGGGGGAGATGGGGGGAGCAGGAGGAGTCGGGGGGAGATGGGGGGAGATGGGGGAGCAGGAGGAGTCAGGGGGAGATGGGGGGAGATGGGGGAGCAGGAGGAGTCGGGGGAGATGGGGGAGCAGGAGGAGTTGAGGGGAGCCAAGGGGAGCAGGAGGAGTCGGGGGAGATGGAGGGAGCAGGAGGAGTTGAGGGGAGATGGAGGGAGCAGGAGGAGTCGGGGGAGATGGAGGGAGCAGGAGGAGTTGAGGGGAGATGGAGGGAGCAGGAGGAGTCGGGGGGAGCCAAGGGGAGCAGGAGGAGTTGGGGGGAGATGGGGAGAGCAGGAGGAGTTGGGGGGAGATGGGGGAGCAGGAGGAGTCAGGGGGAGCGGGGGGGAGATGGGGGGAGCAGGAGGAGTCAGGGGGAGTCAGGGGGAGCAGGAGGAGTCAGGGGGAGATGGGGGGAGCAGGAGGAGTCAGGGGGAGTCAGGGGGAGCAGGAGTAGTTGGGGGGAGATGGGGGGAGCAGGAGGAGCTGGGGGGAGCCGGGGGGAGATGGGGGACCCCCGAGGGTCCTCACTCCCCTCCCCAAAGCCGGCACCTCCCCGGCGCTGCCCCGGGCCGGGCCACGTTCCCAGGGCTGGGGGGGGGCAGCGGGGGGGACCCGGCGCTGGGGGAGCCCGACCCGGCTCGGGGGGGCCGGGGGAGGATGAAATCATTAAATCTCTGCCCCCCCCCGGTCCCCCCCACATTCCATCCGGGGGGGTCCGGCCGTGCCGCGGGCTGTGCTCTCTGCCGGGGGGGTCCCCAACATCTCTCTGACTCCGAGGGCAGTCCCGGGGGTGTCCCACTGCCCCCGGAGCATCCCAGCCCCGGGAATCCCAGGAGCGCCCCCGGGTTGGACTCGGCGGACCCCCCCGGCCGGGACAGCCCTTCCCAGCTCTTCCCAGCCCTTCCCAGTCCTTCCCAGCCCTTCCCAGCCCTTTCCAGCCCTTCCCAGCCCTTCCCAACCCTTCCCAGCACTTCCCAGCCCTTCCCAGTCCTTCCCAGCCCTTCCCAGCACTTCCCAGCCCTTCCCAGTCCTTCCCAGCGTCCCGGCCAAAGAAAACCAGCGTGTGTTGACTCAGGTGGTGGCTCTGGGCCGGTGCCGCCGGGCGCGGTGTCACCCCCTGTCCCCGCTGTTTGCTTTATTTGCTTTGTTTGCCCTTTTCCTCCAGCCTTTCACCCCAGGAAGGGCCGGGGGGGGCCGTGGGGGCCGCGGGGGGATCAGCCCCGTCCCACAGCGCTGCCTCCCCCTCCTCCTCCTGCTCCCTCCACTTTTTCGGGAGGGTTTTGCCCTTGGGAATTTTGCTCCCCGTTCCCACTGAGGGTCTGGATTTGGGCTGAGGAGGGGGGGTCCCTGGCACAGCCCCCAGCCACGACAGGACGGCTGATTTATTCCCACTCTTCCCATCACTGTTTTTCCCTCTTCCCGACAGCCCCCACCTGGAATTCCTGGTTATCTCTCCCGTGCCCAGCCCACATTCCTCCTGGGCACGGAACGAGCTGCTCCCTTTGGACTGAGCTCCACCCGCCCTGGGAATGAGGGCTGGACACGGGGGGGGTGCTCGGAGACACGGGGGGGACCCCCGGAGCAAGGGGGGAGCTCCGACCCCGGGAGGGGGCTGGTCCCACTGAGGAGGCTGGTTCCCAGCAGGATGCTCGGATGCTCGTTCCCAGCAGGATGCTCATTCCCAGGAGGATGCAGGTTCCTGGGAAGATGCTCATTCCCAGCAGGATGCTTGTCCCCAGGAGGATGCAGGTTCCTGGGAAGATGCTCATTCCCAGGAGGATGCAGGTTCCTGGGAAGATGCTCATTCCCAGCAGGATGTTGGCCTCCAGGAAGGTGCTCATTTCCAAGTGGATGCTGGTCCCCAGGAGGACACAGGTTCCCAGGACAGTCTTCATTCCCAGGAGGATGCTCATTCCCAGGAGGAGGCTCATTCCCAGGAGGAGGCTCATTCCCAGGAGGATGCTCATTCCCAGGAGGAGGCTCATTCCCAGCAGGATGCTCATTCCCAGGAGGAGGCTCATTCCCAGGAGGATGCTCATTCCCAGGAGGAGGCTCATTCCCAGGAGGATGCTCATTCCCAGGAGGAGGCTCATTCCCAGCAGGATGCTCATTCCCAGGAGGAGGCTCATTCCCAGGAGGATGCTCATTCCCAGGAGGAGGCTCATTCCCAGGAGGATGCTCATTCCCAGGAGGATGCTCATTCCCAGGAGGAGGCTCATTCCCAGGAGGATGCTCATTCCCAGGAGGAGGCTCAATCCCAGGAGGAGGCTCATTCCCAGGAGGATGCTCATTCCCAGGAGGAGGCTGACCCCCAGGCTGTGGGACAGCACCCATCCCTCTCCGGGAGTAGCCCCTGGATCTGGTTGTCCCTTTGCTCACTTTCCCTGATTTCCCTGATTTTTTCATCCGTTTTGGCTTCCCTGGCACGTTCCCCTTCGCAGCTGCTCCCCAAGCCTGGGGATGTGCCCCGGGCATGGAAAGAGGAACTGGACAGGGCTGTGCCCTGGGAACTGCCACTGCCCACACACAGCGTGGGCACAGGGCAGACACAGGGTGGGGACAGGGCATAGCCAGCATGGGAACAGGGCACAGAGTGTGGGGACAGGGCACACACAGAGATTGGGGACAGGGCACAGAGTGTGGGGACAGGGTACACACAGAGTGGGGACAGGGCACACACAGGATGGGGACAGAGCACACAGAGCATGGGGACAGGGTACAGAGTGTGGGGACAGGGCACACACAGAGTGGGGACAGGGCACACAGAGCATGGGGACAGGGCACACACAGAGTGGGGACAGGGCACACAGAGCATGGGGACAGGGTACAGAGTGTGGGGACAGGGCACACACAGATTGGGGACAGGGCAGACACAGAGTGGGGACAGGGCACACAGAGATTGGGGACAGGGCACACACAGACTGGGGACAGGGCACACACAGAGATTGGGGACAGGGCACACAGAGTGTGGGGACAGGGCACACACAGGGTGGGGACAGGGCACACACAGAGTGGGGACAGGGCACACCCAGGGCAGGGACAGGGGGTTGTGGAGCTGCCCTGCTGACTCAGCACTGGCCTGGCAGGGCCGGGGAGGGCCCGAGGTCCCCGAGGGCACGTTCCCACACTCCCGGGGCACAAGGTCGAGCGCTGACCCCGAGCTGTCCCCACGTGCCAGCTGCACCCAGCGCCCTTGATGCCACCCCCCCGGCTCTCTTTGCTGTGGGGGAGGTTGGATCTGGACCTGGATCCTGCCCCAGGAGGGTTGGGAAGCTGCTGGGTGCAGCCTCTGGCACAGCCTTGGTGCCCAGCTGGGAATTCCTTCAGGAGGGTTGGCAGAGTCCTCTCCTCGTTTTAGGGACGCCTCCCACTATCCCACATTGCTCCAAGCCCCGTCCAACCTGGCCTTGGACACTTCCAGGGATCCAGGGGCAGCCACAGCTTCTCTGGGCAACCTGGGACAGGGCCTCCCCACCCTCCCAGTCAGGAATTCCTTCCCAATATCCCACCTATCCCTGCCCTCTGGCACTGGGAAGCCATTCCCTGTGTGCTGTCCCTCCCTGCCTTGTCCCCAGTCCCTCTCCAGCTCTCCTGGAGCCCCTTCAGGCCCTGCCAGGGGCTCTCAGCTCTCCCTGGAGCCTTCTCTTCTCCAGGGGAACCCCCCCAGCTCTCCCAGCCTGGCTCCAGAGCAGAGGGGCTCCAGCCCTGGCAGCACCCTGGGCAGGTGTTGGGCACTGCCAGCCGGGACCCACCGGCTGTACCAGTGACCTGGGAGGACAAAAAACATCACCCCCAACGTCCCCCCTTCCTCCTTTCCCAGCTCTCTCTGGGCACAACCCCCCGTGCCCCGGGGTGTCCCTGGGCTGGGCTGTCCCAGCCGTGTCCCCCCAGCCCCGGAGCAGCCCCTCCCTGGCAGGGTGGGAGCAGAGCAGACCTTGGCTGGTGCAGACGCTGCTCAGTGACCCCAAAACTGTCCCTGGATCGTCAGCCCTGATCCAGCACAACCCCCAGGCAGCCCCAGAGCAGTGCTGGGGACAAAGGGGACTCTGCCCCAGCCAGAGCAGCCCAGGGGCCCGGCAGGACCCCGAGCCCAGAGCCCTCCCCCCTGGGGGGCTGCAGAACCTGCCGGGGGGGCCACCCCAAAAGCGCCCACCCCAAAAGCGGCCACCAGCAGGGACAGGCAGGAGGGAGCTGCCCATGTCACCACTTCCCAAAAGCAGGGGCAGGGACGGGGCCCTGAACAGGGAAGTGCTGTGGTTTGGGGCTCCTCACCCCCCCAGCAGATAAAGAGCTGCCCCCGAGGGCAGGGACAGCACCGGCCCAGGGCACCCCCCGGAGCTGGCACGGCCAGGGGCACCCCCAGGTAACAGCTCTGCCCCCAGGGAAGGGCCAGGCTGGGAATGCCGGGCACAGGGAGGGGGGGGCACCCCCTGGGGTGGGATGGGAGCTGGCACGGCCAGGGGCACCCCCAGGTAACAGCTCTGCCCCCAGGGAAGGGCCAGGCTGGGAATGCCGGGCACGGGGAGGGGGGGGCACCCCCTGGGGTGGGATGGGAGCTGGCACGGCCAGGGGCACCCCCAGGTAACAGCTCTGCCCCCAGGGAAGGGCCAGGCTGGGAATGCCGGGCACGGGAGGGGGGGGCACCCCCTGGGGTGGGATGAGACCCCCGGGTGATGCTGTGGGGGGTGGCATTGGGGTGGCAGGGGGGGCAGCAGCCCCTCACGGGGGGTGGGGGGTGCAGAGGTGGAACATCCCCGTGGGCTGAGCCCCCCCTGCCTCCTTCAGGCTCGGGGGAGTTGCTCAGACACCTCCAGGGGTCAGATCCAGGCTGGGGGGGGGGGGGGTGTTAAACCCTGCCCTTATCCCGGGGGAAGGGGATCCCACCCCCCCTTGGGCCCCATTTCTCTCTGTGCTGGGAGGTGGGGGAGGCTGGGGGGTCCCACCCCACGAGTGTCCCCTCCTCCTGCTCATTCCCACCCCACGAGTGTCCCCTCCTCCTGCTCCTTCCTGGGCCAACAGGTGATTTTGAAGCTGCCAGAGGGCAGGATTAGGAGGGATTTTGGGAAGGGATTCCTCCCTGGGAGGGTGGGGAGGCCCTGGCCCAGGTTGCCCAGAGAAGCTGTGGCTGCCCCTGGATCCCTGGGAGTGTCCAAGGCCGGGTTGGAGCAGCCTGGGACAGTGGGAGGTGTCCCTGCCCGTGGCAGGGGGTGAGACTGGGTGGGATTTCAGGTCCCTTCCCACCCAACCCGCCCTTAAATCCCACCTAAGGACCCCGGGGACACCTTCCCCAAGCCCCGGCTGCCCCGTCCAGCCCCTTCCAGCCCAACCCACAGTGGGTTTGTCCATGAACTTTCCCAGCCGCTGGAATTCCCGGCTGAGGAGCAGCAGGACCCACCACAGGGCACTGGCCCGCCCTGGGGAGGGGTGTGTGGGGCCCCCCACCCTGCCCCGAGGGTCCTCCAGAGACCGAAACCGGGACAAACTGGGGAGAAGAAACAAAACTTGGCTCGGGCCGGGCCGGGGCTGGACCCCGGCGCTTCCTTCCCCCCCCCGCCGCCCCCGGGGCCATCCCCGCCGCTCCCGGGGCCATCCCCGCCACCCCCGGGGCCATCCCCGCCGCTCCCGGGGCCATCCAGCCGCTCCCGGGGCCATCCAGCCGCTCCCGGGGCCATCCCCGCCGCCCCCGGGGCCATCCCCGCCACACCCGGGGCCATCCCAGCCCCTCTCGGGGCCATCCCAGCCCCTCTCGGGGCCATCCCCGCCACCCCCGGGGCCATCCCCGCCACCCCCGGGGCCATCCCAGCCCCTCCCGGGGCCATCCCAGCCCCTCTCGGGGCCATCCCCGCCGCCCCCGGGGCCATCCCAGCCCCTCTCGGGGCCATCCCCGCCGCCCCCGGGGCCATCCCAGCCCCTCTCGGGGCCATCCCCGCCACCCCCGGGGCCATCCCCGCCGCTCCCGGAGC
Organism: Pseudopipra pipra; assembly: GCF_036250125.1. Taxonomy (NCBI): domain Eukaryota; kingdom Metazoa; phylum Chordata; class Aves; order Passeriformes; family Pipridae; genus Pseudopipra; species Pseudopipra pipra. The sequence goes on from NC_087552.1 coordinate 75,840,384, forward strand.
CATCCCCGCCACCCCCGGGGCCATCCCAGCCCCTCCCGGGGCCATCCCAGTCCCTCCTGGGGCCATCCCCGCCACCCCCGGGGCCATCCCCGCCGCTCCCGGGGCCATCCCAGTCCCTCCCGGGGCCATCCCAGCCCCTCCCGGGGCCATCCCCGCCACCCCCGGGGCCATCCCCGCCGCTCCCGGGGCCATCCCCGCCGCTCCCGGGGCCATCCCCGCCGCTCCCGGGGCCATCCCAGTCCCTCCCGGGGCCATCCCCGCCACCCCCGGGGCCATCCCTCCCGCTCCCGGGGCCATCCCCGCCACCCCCGGGGCCATCCCCGCCACCCCCGGAGCCATCCCCGCCGCTCCCGGCGCTCCCCCCCCCCAGTTTGGCCGGGAACATCCCAAGAAAAGCTCTCCCGATCGCCCCGGAGCGGGAAATCCCTCCCCGAGCCGAGGAGCGGAGGGGAAATCCAAAGCAGATGTGGGAGAACAAGGTGTGGGCGAAGGAGGGGGGAAAAAAGGGGGGCAGGGAACTGCCTCGGTGCTCCCGGACACGTCCAGGAGGGCCTGGGTAAAGACGGCAATTCCCGTCGATCAGTTCGTTCGTTTCCATGGCAATGCAAAAAAAAAAAAAAAAAAAAAAAGGGAGCAAAAATGTTCTGGTTTATCAGAGAATATCGATTTTTAAATTTAAAAGGAATGGCAGCAGTTTGCTCGGTGTGGAGCTGCAAAAAAACCACGGGACCTTGTAAACTTCTTAAAACTTTTTAAACTTTTTAAAACTTTTTTAAAATTTTTAAAACTTTTTAAACTTTTTAAAACTTTTCTTTTTCTTTTTTCTTTTTAGTTTTTTTTCCTTTTTCTCCTTCCCCCCTTTTTCCTTTTTCCTTTTCTTTTTTCTTTTTTCTTTTTCGTTTTTTTTTCCTTTTTCTCCTTCTCCCCCCCTTTTTCCTTTTTCTTTTCTTTTTTTTCTTTTTTTTTCCTTTGTCTTCTTTTCTGCTTTCCCCTTTACCCTTTTTCTTTTGCCTCCCTTTTCCTTTCCTTCCCTTCCCAAACCTTCCATTCCCAAACCTTCCCAAACCTTCCCAAACCTTCCCTTCCCAAACCTTCCCAAACCTTCCCTTCCCTTTTGTTTTCCTTTGTTCCACTCTTTCTCTTCGTGTTTCTTCGCTTCTCTTCGAGACCCTTTGTTTCGATTCCTGTTCCTTTGCTTTCATCCCAGTAATTTCATTTCCCTTCCCCCCCCGACCCCCCCAGCCCGCATCTGCTGCCTCAGCGTTATCCTTCCTTATCCTTCCTCTTCTCCCCGGGGAAACGCAGGAATAACTTCCCCAAACCCTCTCCCGTCACCGCAAACCCCGGAGCAGCTCCTGAACCCCCCCTGAGCGCTCAGGGGACCGGGGGAGCTCTGGGAGGGGCCCGGGGGGGGTCAGGGGGTGCTGGGGAACCCCCTCAACCCGCCCCCCCCCCCCGGGCTCTGCTGCCCGCGGGTTTTATCCCTCGGGATTTCTCCCGCAGGGACCCATCGCGCTCGTGTCCCGAGCTCCTCGGCCGCCTCTTCTCGTCCCCAGGGTCCCCCCGTGCCCGACGCCCACCCCGAGGAGCGGCCGCCTCCCCCCGCGCCCCCCCGGCGGTGCCACCATGTGCCTGCCCCGCTGCCTGGTGCTGCTGGCCGGCCTCGTGCCCCCGGGTACGGGACCCCCTGCGCGGGCGGAGGGGGGGTGTGCCCCCCGGGATGGGGGGTGTGACCCCCGGGATGGGGGGTGTGACCCCCGGGATGGGGGGTGTGCCTCCCGGGATGGGGGGTGTGACCCCCGGGATGGGGGGTGTGACCCCCGGGATGGGGTGGGAGCCGTGCACGGTGCCAGGGGATGGGCAGGATGTGCCCCAGGATGGGGCTGGGATCTGTGCACGGTACCCATGGGATGGGCAGGATGTGCCCCCCGGGATGGGGGGTGGGAGCTGTGCACGGTACCCATGGGATGGGCAGGGTGTGCCCCCCGGGATGGGGGGAGCGGGATCTGTGTGTGGTGCCAGGGATGGGCAGGATGTGCCCCCCAGGATCGGGTGGGAGCCGCGCACGGTGCCAGGGGATGGGCAGGATGTGCCCCCCGGGATGGGGTGGGAGCCGTGCACGGTGCCCACAGGATGGGCAGGATGTGCCCCCTGGGATGGGGCTGGGATCTGTGCACGGTGCCCATGGGATGGGCAGGATGTGGCCCCCGGGATGGGAGGAGCGGGATCTGTGCATGGTGCCCATGGGATGGGCAGGATGTACCCCCCGGGACGGGGTGGGAGTATTGCACGGTGCCCAGGGGATGGGCGGGATGTGCCCCAGGATGGGGGTGGGAGCCGCGCACGGTGCCAGGGGATGGGCGGGATGTGCCCCCTGGGATGGGAGGAGCGGGATCCGTGCCCAGTGCCCATGGGATGAGCAGGATGTGCCCCCTGGGATGGGGGGAGTGGGATCTGTGCACGGTGCCCGTGGGACGGGCAGAATTTTGGGAGCTCCCGAGGCTTCTCCCGGCTCTCCCGCGGGACACGGCACAGCAGATGTTCCGGGGGGGGTCTGTGTGCCCCCTCCTCCCGCCGGGCAGGGATGAGGTGCCAGGGGACATGAGAGAACAAGGGGCCGGGGGCAGTGGGCTGAGGAAATCAGTTGTGAGGGGCCGGGGGGGGGCAATTTCCCCCCTTTTCCTTGTTATTTAGGCTGTTCAAAGCCAGCCCCCCGAAAGATCCAGCTTTTCTCCATTACCTCCCCCTTCTCCCCCTCAAAATTTCCTCTTGGGGGGGTTTATCCCACCCCCACCCCCTCTCCCACCCCCCCCGAGCCCCCCTGCCCGTCGCCCCCTCAGCAGAGGTGCCGTGGCCCCGGGGGGTCCCGGGAGGGGAGCGGGGCCCCCCCAACCCTCTGACCCCCCTTTCCCCGGCACAGCCCTCGGCTCGTGGGGGGTTTCCTACCCCCAGGCCGTGCGTGGCCTCGGGGGGTCCTGCGTGGTGGTGCCCTGCACCCTGAGCTACCCCGAGGACGTGGCGACCGCCCGGGGCATCGTGGCCATCTGGTACAAGGACTACGACGGCCCCCGGACCCCGGTGTTCCACTCGGCCGCCCCCCAGGAGGTGGACGCCCGGTTCAGGGGCCGCGCCGAGCTGCTGGGGGACCCCTCTGCCCGGAACTGCACCCTGCTGCTGCGGGGGGTCACCCCGGGGGACGGGGGGCCCTACAGGTTCCGCTTCGAGATCGTGGGCGGTGACCGGTGGTCGGCGGCGCGGGACGTGGTGCTGAGCGTGTCGGGTGGGTACGGCCCCCGGGACCCCCCCGCTCCCTTCACGCCCACCCCGCGGGCACATCCCACCCTCCGCTCTCCGTCCCAGAGGAGCCGGAGCCCCCGAGCGCCGCCGCCCCCCCGGAGCTGAGGGAGGGGCAGAACTCCAGCCTGGAGTGCTCCACGCCCTACGCCTGCCCCTGGGGGGACACCGTCCTGCGCTGGGAGGGACACGACCCCCGCGCCGCCACCCTGGCCGGCCGGCTGCGACTGGACACCCGCGGGGTGGGCCGGCAGCTGACCCTCAGCACCTCCTTCTCCTGGAGGGACCACGGCAAGAAGCTGCTCTGCGAGGTCTCCCACGGCTCCGGGAGGGCGAGCACAGAGGTCGTGCTGCGGGTGAGACGTACGTGGGGCAGCTCGGTGAGGGGACAGGGGGCACCTCGGTGGCACCTCGGTGTGGGGACAGGGGGCACCTCTGTGTGGGGACAGGGGACATCTCACTATGGGGACAGGGGACATCTCACTATGGGGACAGGGGGCAGCTCGGTGAGGGGACGGGGGGCAGCTCGGTGAGGGGACGGGGGGCAGCTCAGTGAGGGGACGGGGGGCACCTCGGTGTGGGGATGGGGGGCAGCTCGGTGTGGGGACGGGGGACATCTCACTGTGGGGACGGGGGGCAGCTCGGTGAGGGGACGGGGGGTACCTCAGTGTGGGGACAGGGGACATCTCACTGTGGGGACAGGGGGCAGCTCGGTGTGGGGACAGGGGGCAGCCCGGTGAGGGGACAGGGGGCCGCTCTGTGAGGGGACAGGGGACATCTCACTGTGGGGACAGGGGGCAGCTTGATGTGGGGATGGGGGACATCTCACTGTGGGGACAGGGGGCACCTCTGCCACGCCCAGGCACCCAGGCCCCCCTCCCGGCACCCACCCCCTTCCCCGCGCTCCCTGCAGGAGCCAGAGCAGGTCCCTCCCGCTCCTCCCCCTTCTGCTGCTCCCTGGTCCCTCCGTGGCCGTGTCACCCCACGGATGTCCCAGCTCCTGGCACCTCCTGGCACCCACAGCCGTGCCCTCCCCGCTTTGCTGCCCACGTGGCAGCTTTCCTTCCCTTCCAGCCCCCCTCTTCCCTGCCCCAGGCCCCAAAAAGGGGCTGTGGCAGCGCCCCGTGGGTCCTGCCCACCCTCACCCCCCCCCGCCGTGTCCGTGTGTCCCCCCCGCAGATGCCCCCAAGGACGTCCAGGTGCGGGTCAGTCCCTCCTCGGGGAACATCCACGTGGGTGCCACGGTGTCCCTGAGCTGCGAGGTGGGCAGCAGCCACCCCCCCGTCTCGGGGTACCTCTGGCACAAGGACGGGGCCGCCGTGGGCAGCGAGAGGGTGCTGACCCTGCGGGGGGTGCGGCGGGAGGACCACGGGCGGTACCACTGCCAGGCCCTGAACGCCCTCGGGGCTGGCACAGCGCCCGCCACCACCCTCCACGTGTTCTGTGAGTGCCAGGGCAGCAGGGAGGGGGGAGAGGGGCTGGGTGTGCCCGGCCAGCCCGGACGGGGTGGGCAGTGAGGTGCCAGTGCTGCTGGGGGGTCCCTGGGGCAGGAGGGTGAGGGCTCTGTCCTGCCAGCCCTGCTTCCCTCACCTCGGGGATCCCAAGGACACGGCCCTGCAGGGATTTCCAGCCCAGCACTGGGAAGGGGGTTGGCAGAGCTTGTGGGGATCCAGAGCCAGGGTGGTCTGGTTTGGGTGGAAAGAGACCTTAAAGATCCCCCAGTGCCACCCCATGCCATGGGCAGGGACACCTCCCACCAGCCCAGCTTGCTCCAAGCCCCGTCCAACCTGGCCTGGGACACTTCCAGGGATCCAGGGGCAGCCACAGCTTCTCTGGGCAGCCTGTGCCAGGGCCTGCCCACCCTCCCAGGGGAGGAGGGTCCTCCACCAGATCCTGCAGCAAAGACAAGCCCCAGCCCTGCCTGTCCCTGTTGGAGTCCCACGGGGAGCATCTCCGCCCGGATGGGAGCAGGGGGGGTCACTCTGCTCCCCCCAACCCCCCGTGCACACCCCGAGGGCTGCAGGACCCCACTGTCCCCCCCAGGAGTTTTGTCCCCGGCGCTTTGCACTAAAAGCAGAAGGTGCCCCCCTGCCCAGCTGGGAAGGTGCTGGCGACAGGGGACAAACCCAAACGCCTCCCACCTCTGTCGTCACCCCCGGGGGGGGCAGAGGGGCTCTGGGATGTGGGATTGGGGGCGGGGGTGCCTCTCTCCTGCCCCCCGGCCCGTGCTGACCGTGCTCCCACCCCCCTCAGCCGCAGAGGTCTCGGCGAGCCCCGCGGCCGAGGTGCGGGAGGGGACGGCCACCACCCTGTCCTGCGACGTGCCGGGCCGGGAGGGGCAGGACCTCAACTACACGTGGTACAGGAACGGCGCCTGGCTGCGGGAGGGCACTGCCCACACCCTCCTCTTCCCCGCGGTGGCCGCGGGCGACGCCGGCTACTACTCGTGCCAGGTGGCGAACGCGCAGGGCAGCGACACGGCCCAGCCGCTCCGCCTCAGCGTGACCTGTGAGTGCCCCCCGCCCCTGCCGGGGCCGCCCCTCCCAGGGGCTCAGCGAACCCCCAAACCCTCGGCGAAGCCTCTTCCCGAGTGCCCCGGGGGCAGCTGGGAGGGGCGTTCAGCCCTCGCGGTCGAATCCGCCCTAAATCCCGCGATTCCCGGCCCTGAGCCACGTGGGAAGGGGTTTGGGAGGGGGGTTCAGCCCCCCCGACTGAGTTTGGGGTAAATCCCGCAGTTCCCAGCCCTGAGCCGCGTGGGAAGGGGTTTGGGAGGCGGGTTCAGCCCCCCCGACTGAGTTTGGGGTAAATCCCGCAGTTCCCGGCCCTGAGCCACGTGGGAAGGGGTTTGGGAGGCGGGTTCAGCCCCCCCGACTGAGTTTGGGGTAAATCCCGCGATTCCCGGCCCTAAGCCGCGTGGGAAGGGGCCGTTTGGAGCATCTCCCGCTGATCTGCTCCAGCCGTAAGCTGGGGGGAGTTACTGACGGAGGAGGGGGGGGATAAGAACAGCTCGGGAGGTTTTGCAAGTCAGGGGGGAAATAAAACAGCCCCGGGCTTGGCTTTGCAAGGTCTGGGGTAAAATAACCCGGTGACGCAGGGGGGGGAGCTCCTGAGGGCGGTGAGGGGACGTGTCCCACCCCCGGAGGTGTCCAAGGCCGCGTTGGACGGGGCTTGGGGCAGCCCGGGCCGGGGGAAGGTGGCCCGGGCCGGGGGGAGGTGGCCCGGGGCGGGGGAAGGTGGCCCGGGGCGGGGGAAGGTGGCCCTGCCCGTGGCAGGGGGTGGCACTGGCCGGGGTTTAAGGTCCCTCCCAACCCGAAGCAGTTTGGGATTCCACGTGTGGCCGCCCCACGGGGACCCCCCGAGCTCAGCCCCCTCCCCTGTCCCGCAGATCCCCCCCGGACCCCCACCCTGACGCTCTTCCAGGAGACCCCGGGGGGCCGGCTGGCCATCGTCCGCTGCGCCGTGGACAGCCACCCTCCGGCCACGCTGGCCATCGACCGCGACGGCACCGTGCTGGCCACCAGCGGGCCACAGGTGGCCCCGGCCCAGAGGTTCGGGGTGGCCGCCTCCCGCAACGCCCTGCGGCTGGAAATCCGGGCTGCGGGGCCCCGGGACAGCGGGAGGTACCGCTGCACCGCCAGCAACGCCCTCGGCAGCGCCAGCGCCGCCAAGGACCTGCTCACCCGCGGTGAGGGACGAGCTCTGGGCGGGGATGAACCCCCGCGGCTGCTCCTCGGGGCTGGGGGCACCCCCTGGCACGGGGGGACGTCGGTGCCTCGGGGTCCGTGTGGTGGCAGCGCCCTCCCCGCAGTCCTCCCCCTCCTCGGGGGGCTGGAGCAGCCGGTGGAGCTGGAGATGCTCCCGGGGGTTGTTTTCCAAAGTACCACAAAATCAGGAGCGACTTCGTCCGAACTTTTCTGCCCCGTTGCTCCTCCCCCCCCGCCCCCGGAGGTTCTGGGAGGGTCTGGGCACACGGGGGGGCCCTGCTCTGTCCCCTGAACCCCCAGCATGGATGGTTTGGCATGACAGAGGCAGCAGAGGGAGAGAAAAGCCCCCCAGGGTGCTGGGGCTGGGCTGGGGGGTCCTGGGGCTGCCAGGGGGTCCTGGGGCTGGGCTGAGGGGTCCTGGGGCTGGGCTGGGGGGTCCTGGGGCTTCCAGGGGGTCCTGGGGCTGCCAGGGGGTCCTGGGGCTGGGCTGGGGGGTCCTGGGGCTGCCAGGAGGATGTCCAAGAGGAACATCCCTCTTGGGATGCCAGAAAAACCCAAAACAGACCTCAAGGTCCAATCCCAGAGAAACCAACCCCGGGTTTGGGTGTCCCAGAGGGGAGTTGGGCTCCGTTAGAAGTGGCCAAGGTGCCACCAGCCCAACCTGTCACCTGCCAGAGGGCACCGGGGCTGTCCCGGGAGCGGCTCGGGATGAACCGGGATGCCCTGGGTGAACCGGGATGCCCGGGGTGAACCCGGCACTTGGAGAGAGTTGGGCAGGGTCGGGAAAGGCCCCCCTTGCCTGGCAGAGCTCTGGGGTGATGTCCAGTGTCCCCAGGGAACCCCACCCAGTGAAGAGCCCCAGATCCCACGGGCTCCGGAGCGAGAGGGGGCTGAGGGAAGCTGAGGGCGGGGGGGGGTTTAGCTGGATGGAGCCACGGGAAAGGTGAAGGTCTGCAGCAGGGATTTCCCTCCCTCCCTCCCTCCCTCCCATCCCTCTCCCTCCCCTCCCGCAGCCGCAGAGCTCCGGATCCAGCCCTCGGCGGAGGTGCCGGAGGGGACGGCGGTCACCCTGACCTGCGTGGGGACGGGGGAGGCGGCGGGGGAGCCCCTCTACACGTGGTACCGGAACGGGCAGAGGCTGCGGGAGGGCCCGGCCCCGACCCTGAGCTTCCCCTCCGTGCGCGGGGACGACGCGGGCGCCTTCCAGTGCCGGGTGCGGGGCAGCAACGGCAGCGACAGCGGCGCCTCGGGGGCCGTCCCGCTCCGGGTGCTCTGTGAGTGCTGCCCGGGGCTGCCGGGGGGGCCTGGGGCTGGGCTGGGGGGTCCCGGGGCTGCCGGGGGGTCCTGGGACTACCAGGGGGTCCCGGGCCTGCCAGGGGGTCCTGGGCTGGGCTGGGGGGTCCTGGGGCTGGGCTGGGGGGTCCTGGGGCTGCCAGGGGGTCCTGGGCTGGGCTGGGGGGTCCTGCGCTGCTCCCACCCCGGGGGTTCCCCCCTCACCACCGAACGCAGCCGAGGGGCCCTCGGGCAGGAACGTGGAGAGGATGGAAAATTCCCTCTGGCGGGTAAATCTGGGGGAGGGGAAGTCTGGGGACATCCCGAATTCCCGACATTCGGAGAGTTTTAACAGCAATTAGCGTTTTAAGAACAGTAAACGATCGCGGAACCGTGAATGGTTTGGGTGGGAAGGGATCTCAGATCCCCCCCGGTCCCACCCCGTGCCCCGGGCAGGGACCCCTTCGGCCACCCCAGGCTGCTCCGAGCCCGTCCCACCTGGATGCCCGGGAGCAGCTCACGCGGCACCGGGGAACAGCAACCCCTCGGGTTCTGGGGGTTCTCCCGACCCCGTGGATCCAGAATATTCTCCCCGGCGGTGCTTTCCCCCCGCAGACCCCCCGAGGCCGCCGGTGCTGAGCTCGTTCCTGCAGAGCCGGGGCGGGCGCCGGGGGATCCTGCAGTGCTCCGTGCAGAGCGACCCCGAGGCCAACCTGACCCTGCGCAGGGGGGACGCGCTGCTGGCCTGCACCGGGGGCTGCCCCCCGGCCCCCCGCGTCCGTGTGACCCCCTCCTACAACAGCCTGAGGGTGGAGATCCGGGACGTGGTGCTGGAGGACGAGGGCACCTACGTGTGCCAGGCTGGGAATGTGCTGGGCAGCGCCAGTGCCGCGCTGGAGTTCAGGGCTGACAGTGAGTGGGGACGAGGGACCGGGCACGAGAGGGAGGGCGGTGAGGGCCACACATCCCCACGGCATCTGGGAACGCCCCGGGAAGGGAATGCCAGGGAAGGGGATGAGCCCGGGGGGTGTTGGCAGAAGGACGGGAGGAGCAGAAATGAGCCGCGTGCCCGTGAAATTCAGGGGTCCAGCGGCTTCTGCCTCCAGAAACTGCCATGAGTGGGACCTTTGGGGCAGGGGTGGAGGGTGAGTGGGTTTAAAGAGGGGGCTGTCAGCCCCTCCTGGTGGGTTTGGAGGCTCCCGTGGCCACGGCAATGGTTCCATCCTGGTGGGGATTGTTCCAGCCCCTGGTGGGGATTGTTCCAGCCCCTGGTGGGGATTGTTCCAGCTCCCGGTGGGGATTGTTCCAGCCCCTGGTGGGGGTTCCCTGCCTGTGTGTGACGGGGACACCGAGCAAAACGTGGCCGAGGGAGTTCCCACGGGCCCCCTCCTGCAAGTACCCCCCTCCCTGGGCTGGTGGCACCCCACTGCCAGCTCAGAGCTGTCCCTGGCACGGCACTGCAGGAGCAGCTGGAATTTGCCCTCTGGAGTAGCCACAATGTCCCTCGGTGACATAACCCCCATAACCCCCTCGGTGACACAACCCCCTCGGTGCCATAACCCCCCTGGTGACACACCCCTGGGCTGGCTCTGGGGGGGTTGTTCCTCCCAACGCTGATGCCGGACGCCGTTTCCCCCCCAGCCGCCACCGTCACCGTGTCCCCCTCGTCCCGCCTGCCGGAGGGCGACAGTGCCAACCTCACCTGCCACCTGAGCAGCGACTCCCCAGCCACGCCCAACGTCACCTGGTACCACAACGGGCGGTGGGTGGCCGAGGGCAGCACGCTGGTGCTGGGGCGCGTGGCCAGCGCCCACTCGGGGCTGTACCGGTGCCAGGCCAGCACTGGCAGCGGCACCAGGAGCTCCCCGGACGTGCTCCTGGATGTGCTGTGTACGTACGGGACTCCCCAGCCTGGTGGGGATGGGTGGGGGTGCCCTGGACATGGCACAACCTGTAGATCAGGGTGCCCAGGGGAGCTGGGGCTGCCCCGTCCCTGGAGAGCCCCAGGCCGGGTTGAGTTGGAGCTGGAGCAGCCTGGGACAGTGGGAGGTGTCCCTGGGATAGTGGGAGGTGTCCCTGGGACAGCGGGAGGTGTTCCTGGGATAGTGGGAGGTGTCCCTGGGATAGAGGGAGGTGTCCCTGGGATAGAGGGAGGTGTCCCTGGGACATCGGGAGGTGTTCCTGGGACAGTGGGAGGTGTTCCTGGGACAGTGGGAGGTGTCCCTGGGACAGCGGGAGGTGTCCCTGGGACAGTGGGAGGTGTCCCTGGGACAGCGGGAGGTCCCGGCTCAGCCCGTTCCCCCGCAGTTCCCCCCCGGGCCCCGCTGCTCCGGGCGTTCCTGGATGCGGAGCGGGGCCGCCTGGCCGTGCTGGAGTGCTCGGTGGGCAGCAACCCCCCGGCCCGGCTGGCGCTGCTGCGGGGCCCGGACCCGGTGGCCACGGGCGCGGGGGGGAGCGGCCCCCGGGTGCGGGTCAGGGCCGCCCCCAACTCCCTGCGCGTGGAGATCCGGGAGGTGACGCCGGCGGACGACGGGACCTACCGGTGCTCGGCCAGCAACGCGCTCGGCACCGCCGAGACCGCGCTGTACCTGCGCGTGCAGGGTGAGCGCCGGGGGCGGGAACGGGGTCTGTGCCGGCACCCAGGGCCATCAGATCCCACCCAGGGCCACCAGATCCCACCCAGCACCATCAGATCCCACCCAGCACCATCACATCCCACCCAGTGCCCCTAGATCCTACCCAGTGCCACCAGATCCCACCCAGAAACATCAGATCCCACCCAGTGCCCCTAGATCCTACCCAGTGCCACCAGATCCCACCCAGTGCTCCCAGATTCCACCCAGTGCCCCCAGACCACACCCAGTGCCATCAGATCCCACCCAGTGCCCCTAGATCCTACCCAGTGCCACCAGATCCCACCCAGTGCCACCAGATCCCACCTGGTGCCATCAGATCCCACCCAGTGCCCGCAGATCCCACCCAGTGCCACCAGATCCCACCTGGTGCCATCAGATTTCACCCAGCACCATCAGATCCCACACAGTCCCCCCAGATCCCACTCACAGACACCAGATCCCACCCAGTGTCACCAGATTCCACCCAGTGCCACCAAATCCCACTCGTTGCCACCAGATCCTACCCAGTGCCATCAGATCCCACCCAGTGCCACCAGATCCCACCCAGGCTCCGGCTGCTGCTCCGGAGGTCCTGACTCGCCCCCTCCCCTTGTTCCAACCCCTCAGCCACAGTGACCGGGGGACACACAGAGGGGGACAGGGAGCCCCAGTGCCACCCCAGTGCCACCCCAGGGCTGTGCCAGCTCCCGGGACAGAGCAGGAGCATCCCACCCCACAGGGGGCCATGGGAGTGACGAGGGGACAGGAGAATCCCACCCCACAGGGGTTATGGAAGTGATGAGGGGACAGGAGCATCCCACAGGGGTTATGGAAGTGATGAGGGGACAGGAGCATCCCACAGGGGGTTATGGGAGTGCTGAGGGGACAGGAACATCCCACCCCACAGGGGATCATGGAAGTGATGAGGGGACAGGAGAATCCCACAGGGGTTATGGGAGTGATGAGGGGACAGGAGCATCCCACCCCACAGGGGTTATGGGAGTGATGAGGGGACAGGAGCATCCCACCCCACAGGGGTTATGGGAGTGACGAGGGGACAGGAACATCCCACCCCACAGGGGGCCATGGCAGTGACGAGGGGACAGGAGGGTCCCACCCCACAGGGGATCATGGGAGTGACGAGGGGACACTGGAGGTGCCGAGGGGACACTGGAGGTGCCGAGGGGACAGCGGCAGTGCCAGCTCTGCCCCGGTCCCTCTGAGCCGGCCCCGTGTCCCCGCCCCAGCTGCCCGCGTCCTGGTGTCACCGTCCTCGGAGGTGCTGGAAGGAGCCGACGTGTCCCTGACGTGCCAGGTGCCCGGAGAGCCGCGGGGTGACACCGTCTACGCCTGGTACAGGGACAGCCAGCGGCTCCAGGAGGGCCCCGACCCCGTCCTGGAGCTGCCCCGTGTCCCCAGCGCCGCCAGCGGCTCCTACCACTGCCGGGCCCGCGGCCCCGCGGGGACCAGCCTGGCCCCCCCCCCTCACCCTGAGCGTGGCCTGTGAGTGGGACAGGAGGGGGGACGGGGGATGGGGGCTGTGGGGAATGGGGGCTGTGGGGTGGGGATGGAATGGGATGGGGCGGGATGGGATGGGATGGGATGGGATGGGATGGGATGGGGTGGGATGGGATGGGGTGGGATGGATGGGATGGGAAGGGATGGGATGGGATGGGATGGGATGGGATGGGATGGGATGGGATGGGATGGGATGGGAAGGATGGGATGGGGTGGGATGGATGGGATGGGAAGGATGGGATGGGATGGGATGGGATGGGATGGGATGGGATGGGATGGGATGGGATGGGGTGGGATGGGATGGGGTGGGATGGGATGGGATGGGGTGGGATGGATGGGATGGGATGGGATGGGATGGGAGGGATGGGGTGGGATGGATGGGATGGGATGGGATGGGATGGGATGGGATGGGATGGGGACTGTGGGGTGGGGATGGGATGGGATGGGAGGGTTTGGTTCCAATGGGGTGGTGCTGGGGATGGGTTGGTGCCGGTGGGATGACACCGGGATGGTGCCGGTGGGATGGTGCCAGTGGGATGGTGATGGGACGGGATGGTCCCCATGGGATGGTGCCCACGGGATGGTCCCCATGGGATGGTGACACTGGGATGGTCCCCATGGGATGGTGTCAATGGGATGGTGCCAATGGGATGGTACAAGTGGGATGGTGCCAGTGGGATGGTGCTGGGATGGGATGGTGATGATGGGATGGTGCTGATGGGATGGTGACACTGGGATGGTGTTGATGGGATGGTGACACTGGGATGGTCCCCATGGGATGGTGCCAATGGGATGCTGGGATGGGATGGTGCCAATGGGATGGTACCAGTGGGATGGTGCTGGGATGGGATGGTGATGATGGGATGGTGCCGATGGGATGGTGCCAATGGGATGGTTCCAGGGTGGGATGGCACTGGGATGGGATGGTCCCCATGGGATGGTGCCAATGGGATGGTGTCGATGGGATGGTGCTGGGATGGGATGGTGCCAATGGGAAGGTACTGGGATAGGATGGCACGGGGATGGGATGGTGCCGATGGGATGGCACTGGGATGGGATGGCACTGGGATGGGATGGCACTGGGATGGGATGGCACTGGGATGGGATGGTGCCAATGGGATGGCACTGGGATGGGATGGTGCTGATGGGATGGCACTGGGATGGATTCTGGCCCCAAGGTGGGCCCTGGGGCTCTCTGGGTGCTTTGCTCACCCTCCGTGTCCCCCGGGCAGACCCCCCGCGGGTGCCGGTGCTGAGCACCCTCCTGGAGCCCCCGTCGGGGCAGGGGGGGGCCCTGCAGTGCTCCGTGGACAGTGTCCCCCCGGCACGGCTCGCCCTCCTCAAGGACGGGGCCCTGGTGGCCTCCACGGGGCCACCACAGCCCCACCCCGGGCCACGGCTCAGCGTCACCGCGGCCACCAACGCCCTGAGGGTGCAGTTCCAGCCCGTGCTGCTGCAGGACGAGGGTCAGTACCGGTGTGTGGCCACCAACGCCCACGGCAACGCCAGTGCCACCGGGAACCTCACAGCGGGCAGTGAGTGAGGGCTGGGAACCGGCACGGGCTGGGAACAGGCACGGGCTGGGAACGGGCACGGGCTGGGAGTGGGGACGGGCTGGGAGTGGGGACGGGGGGGCGTGGGAAGGGGATGGAGAGCTGCAGGCAGTGGGGCAGTGATGGAATTGGGGGGATGGAGAGCTGCAGGCAGAGGGGGAGTGATGGAATTGGGGGGATGGAGAGCTGCAGGCAGAGGGGGGAGTGATGGAATTGGGGGGGATGGAGAACTGCAGGCAGTGGGGCAGTGATGGAATTGGGGGAGATGGAGAGCTGCAGGCAGCGGGGGGAGTGATGGAATTGGGGGGATGGAGAGCTGCAGGCAGCGGGGGGAGTGATGGAATTGGGGGGATGGAGAGCTGCAGGCAGTGGGGCAGTGATGGAATTGGGGGAGTGATGGAATTGGGGGGGATGGAGAGCTGCAGGCAGTGGGCAGTGATGGAATTGGGGGGTTCTGTGAAGGCAAACACTGCTGGAGGGAGGGCAGAGAGGAGCTGGAACAGGGTGGGCAGGGTGGAAGCAGAAGGAAAAAGGGGGGAAATGCACCTTTCTGGGGGTGCAGTGCTGGCCTGGAGGTGTTCCCAGAGAACTGCACGTGCGCCCCACACCCGGCAAAGGAGACACAGCTCCTCCTGGGGCTGATGCCAAGGCTGGCTCTGCCCTGTCCATCCATGGCACCGTCCTGGCTGTGCTCACACAGCCCAGGAATCGCGGAGTCGGACAGTTTTGGGGGGGAGGCGCCTCAAAGCCCATCCATTCCACCCCCTGCCATGGGCAGGGACACCTCCCACCGGCTCAGGTTGCTCCAAACCCCGTCCAGCCTGGCCTTGGACACCTCCCGGGGTGGAGCATCCACGGCAAGACCCTCAGGAGCACCACGGGAACGGAACCACCTTTTAGTGTCCTGTCCCTCCCTGAGCTCCCCTGTCCCGGAGAGGGGGTTTCACCGCCGCCTCCCTTCCCTCGCAGCCGTCCGGGTGCGGATCCTGCCGGGGCCGGAGGTGCGGGAAGGCGGCAATGCCACCCTCAGCTGCGCGGTGGCGGCCGGGGCCGAGCGGGTGCTGAGCTACTCGTGGTACCGGGACGGGCTGTGGCTGCGCAGCGGCCCCTCCCCGGCCCTGCCCCTGCCCCGGCTCTCCGCCTCCCACTCCGGCTCCTACCACTGCTCCGTCCGGACCCCCGCCCGCAACCGCAGCGCCGCCCCCGCCCCGCTCCGCGTCCTCTGTGAGTGCCCCGGGCCGGGGGGCTTCGGGCCGGGGGGGCGCGTCCAGGGCGGGGACCCCCGGGAGTCACCGGGCCCTGGGCTGTAGAGAGGGGGCACAGCAAGGCCCGGCTTCGTTTGGAGGTTTAGCTCAGTTTTCCGTGAAAATCAGTCTTTGCCCCGGGGGATTAACTTAAGCCGAGCTTTACACCCCTGTCCTGCTCATCAGGCCCGGCCAGAGACCCCCCCCACAGCACCCGCAGAGCATTTTGGTGAAGCTTCTCCAAGTTCTCTTGTGCTTCCTACCAAACTGCAGCGGGAAAAACTCAGGCTTTCAGGAACTAGGACAGGATTGGGGAGATTTTTATATTTTTTTTAGCCCTCATTTGGAAAATGAAAACCGGGTTTTGTTTAAAAACGGGGGGAAAAAATGTAGTTGCAAGTGAGAGTGTAAGATTCCCCCCCCCCTCTTTTTATGAGAAAAAGGTGGGGTTAACTTATAGATCTGCATGAGGAGAGTCGGGGACAGCTCCTGGAGTGGCCTCCGGAGCCGGGGACCTCACAGGGCCTTCCCTCCCTCCTCCTGCTTTGGGATGGGGAATGTGGGGTGGAGCCACCGAACCCATCAGAGCAGCCCGGGCTGGGGACGCTCCAAGAGGAAGGGGCTGGAGCAGCAGGAGCAGCTGAGGGAGCTGGGGGGGCTCAGCCTGGAGAAAAGGAGGCTCAGGGGGGACCTTCTGGCTCTGCAACCCCCTGACAGGAGGGGGGAGCCGGGGGGGGGTCAGGCTCTGCTCCCAGGGAACAAGGGACAGGAGGAGAGGGAACGGCCTCCAGCTGTGCCAGGGGAGGCTCAGGGTGGATATTGGGAAGATTCCCCCTGGAAAGGGCTGTGCAGCCCTGGCACAGCTGCCCAGGGCGGGGGGAGTCCCCATCCCCGGGGGGATTTAAAAATCCCTGTGGATGTGGCACTGGGGGACCCGGCCAGGGGTGGCCTGGGCAGTGCTGGGGGAACCCGGTGGGCTCAGAGGACTTTTCCAACCCCAACAATTCCATGACTATCCTGTGCTCCATCTCGTCTCCCCCGTGGTTTCCCCCCCCCCCCCGCAGACCCCCCCCGGAACCTGCGGGTGAAATCCTTCGTGGAGAGCAGCGAGGGCAGCGCCGTCATCCTGCTCTGCTCCGCGGACAGCGACCCCCCGGCCCAGCTCACCCTGCTCAGGGGGGGGCAGCCGGTGGCCTCCAGCCCCCCCTGGGGAGGGGACCCCCCCCGGCAGAGCAGCCGCGTGTCCCCCTCTCCCAACGCGCTGCGGTTGGAGCTCCGGGAAGCGTCCGAGGAGGACGAGGGCGAGTACGAGTGCCGGGCACGGAGCCCCCTGGGCAGTGCCCGCGTGTCCCTGACCCTCCGGGTGCAGGGTGAGTCCCGGGGGGCACAGAGAGGGGCTGGGGACCCCTCCAGTGGGTTGGGTGGGCGTCAAGGGGAGAGGGAAAGGGGATGGGAACCCCCCCGACGGTTGGGGTGGGCGTCCCGGGGGGCAGCCTTTGGGGGGACCCGATATCAGGGGGGTCTGGAGCGGGGCAGGGCTGGGGAAGGACAGGGGGGTCCTTCTGGGTGAGCGCCCACCCTGAGCACCCACCCTGTGCCCCCACCCAGGGCACCCACCCTGAGTGCCCGCCCTGTGCCCCCACCCTGAGCACCCATCCTGTGCCCCCACCCTGTGCCCCCACCCTGTGCCCCCACCCTGAGCACCCACCCTGTGCCCCTATCCTGTGCCCCCACCCTGTGCCCCCCACCCTGAGCACCCACCCTGTGCCCCTATCCTGTGCCCCCACCCTGTGCCCCCAGCCCTCTGAATTTGGGGTGGGGGCTTCGGGGTGCAAACGTGCTGCTGGTCACGGCCGCCTCCTCCCCCCGCAGCCGTCAGGGTGGTCGTGCGCCCCTCGGCCGAGGTGGCGGAGGGGACGGAGGTGACCCTGACGTGCCAGGCCCCCCGGGCCGCCCCCGGGACGCCGTACAGGTGGTTCAGGAACGGGCGCTGGCTGGCAGAGGGACTCGCCGCCTCCCTGGGGCTCCGCGGCCGCCGCTCCGACGCGGGGCTCTACTCCTGCCAGGCGGGCGGGGGGCAGCGGGCCCCCCCCGCCGCCCTCAGGGTGCTCTGTGAGTGAGGGGCGGCCGCTTTCGGGGGCGGGGGGGACACCGCGGGTGCTGCCGGCGCACGGGACCCCCTCGGGGGGGCGGCTGCCCGGTCTGTGTCGCCACCTGGTGACATCCCGCCACACGCCGCGACATCCCGGGCCCTCCCTCGGGGAGCGGGGGGTCCCGGTGCTGCCGGGCATCGCGCCCCCTCCCCTGCCGCTCGTCACCCCCCAGCCCCCCCGGCCGGTGCCGAGCCAGCAGCGGGGCAGGGGGGGGACACGCGCCGTCCTTGTCGCCGCAGACGCCCCCCAGGAGCCCACCTTCACCTCCCTGCTGGACCCGCGGGGGGGGGCGACAGGCCGTCCTGCTCTGCTCCGTGGACAGCGTCCCCCCCTCGGAGCTGGCCGTGAGCCGGGGGCCCGGGCAGCCCCCCCTGGCCTCCTCCCGCGGCCCCTCGGCCCCCGGGCTGGACGTGCGGGCCTCGCCCAACGCGCTGCGGGTGGGGCTGGGGCCGCTGGGCCCGCGGGACTCGGGGCTCTACCTGTGCTCGGCCAACAACAGCCACGGCGCCGCCGCCGCGGCCCTGCAGCTCCCCGGGGCAGGTGAGGGGGCCCCGAGCCCCCGGGGGGGTCCCGGGGGTGCCGACGGGCCTCTCGGGAGCCCTCGGGGGGGATTTTGGGGGCGGTGTCCTGGGCATCCCTGGACTCCCCGTCTCCCTCCCACCCCGCAGGGGTCACGGTCACGGCCGAGCCGTCGCCAGAAGTGCCCGAGGGAAGCAGAGCCACCCTGACCTGCTCGGTGCCCCCTTGGTGGGGCGAAGGTGCCAACTACACGTGGCACAGGGACGGGCGGTGGCTGCGGGAGGGACCGTCCCCCTCCCTCGTCCTGCCCCGCGTCTCCAGCGCCGACTCGGGCTCCTACGGCTGCCTGGCCAGCGGGGCCTGGGGCGCGGCCAGCTCGGCCCCCCTCGCCCTCAGCGTCCTCTGTGAGTGTCCCCAGCCCCCCCGAGGGCAGCGCGGAGCCCCCCCGGCGCCCCCGGCCCGGTGCCACACGTGTCCCCTCCACACGGGCGAGGCACCGTCCTCCTCTTCCTCCTCTTCCTGCCCGGCTCCTCTCCCTCTGGAGCCGGGGAAGGATTTTCCAGGATTGGCCCCTCTAAAGTCAGATTGGAGCCGAGATCGGGGGATTCTCCGGTTAGGGGGGAGTGAGGGGCTGGAGAGCAGGGGAGGACACCAGCCCCGGGGTGGGCGGGGTGGGGGTGGTCCGGGCTGGAGCAGGGATGGGTTGGGCAGCCCTTGGTGACCCAGGGAAGGGGACATCGGGTTTTTTCCTAGGACTGGCCCCTCAAAAGACAAATTTGGAGCTGAAGAGCTCCAAGCCCAGGGGATTCTCCAGCCATGGCAGGGGGGAGCAGAGGGCTGCAGAGGGTGGGGATCTGCCAGCCCCGGGTGATCCAGGCTGGAGGAGGGATGCCCTGGTCAGCACTGGTCAGCCCTTGGTGACCCAGGGAAGGGGACGTCGGGTTTTTTTCCAGAACTGACCCCTCAAAAGTCAGACTCAGAGCCAAGGGGGGATTCCCCAGCTGTGGGGGAGAGAAGGGCTGGACAGCTCAGGAAGCCACGAGCCCCGGGGTGGGTGGGTGGGATGACCCAGGCTGGAGGAGGGACGTGTCCAGCAGCCTTTAGCCCCTGTCCAGGCCAGTGTGGGGGTTCCCCCGCCGTGCCCCGCTGACCCCCCACCTCTGCCCCGCCAGACCCGCCCCGGGACGTGTCGGTCAGCACCTTCCTGGAGAACCGCGGCGGGCGGGCGGGCATCGTGCTGTGCAGGGCCGACAGCCACCCGCCCTCCTCCCTGGCCCTGCTGCACCGGGGCCGGCTCGTGGCCTCCAGCCCGGCCCCCCCCGCCATCCCGGGGGTCCGCGTGTCCCCCTCGCACAACGCCCTGCGGGTGGAGCTGGGGGCGCTGGGCCCGGGGGCCGCCGGGCAGTACCTGTGCGTGGCCACCAACGCCCTGGGCAACGCCACGGCCAGCGCCCACTTCGACGTGAACAGTGAGTGGGAGGGACCCCGGGGGCGGGGGGGCCGGCAAGGGCCGGGAAAAGGGCTCAGGGAAGCGGCAAAGGGAGCTGGGGGCTGGGGGTGGTCCAAAGTGAGGGAGGAGGAGGCGGCTCGGGGTCAGCGAACAGCGGGATGGGGGGGGGGGCTGCTTGGGGCTGTGCTGGGGACACCCCCTGTGCCCAGGGGACACTGCCCCTCCTGGGGTGGCACCCAGCACTGTGCCAGCCTGCCCGACCCTCAGGGCAGGGGACAGCGAGGTGTGCAGGGACAGCTGGTCCCAGTGGGGTCCCAGTGGGGTCCCAGCATGGAGCCCCTGACACCCCCACACGTCCTCACCCCAAAGACTCTCCCCACCCCTCTGGACCTGGCAGTGGCACCACCTGCAGTCAGATGTCCCAGACACCACCCCAGGGTCCCCTTCACCCCTCATGAGTCACCCCAAGTCCCAGTGGGGTCCCAGCTTGGTGTCTGTGACCCCCTGTGTGCCCTGGACCCACTGAGTGGCTGTTCCCAACCCTGAGGATCTGGCAGTGCCACCAAGCCCCCCCCCCCTGCGTTTGGCTGTCACAGCCACCACCCCAGGGTCCCCTTCACCCCTCGGGGGGCACCCCAAGGTCTGGGGGGTCCCACGTGCACTGACCCCCTGGTGTGGGGATGTGCCCACAGCCCTCACCCACCTGCTGACCTTCACCATCCTGGCTGGGCTGCTCGTGGCCCTCGTCTCTGTGGCCACCCTGGGCCTGCTGGCTGTGAAGATGTGGCCCAGGTAACGTCCTGGCTGGGGCACGGGGGGGGACAGGGAACCAAGGGGGGGACAGGGAACCAAGGGGGGGAGAGACAAGGGACTCAGGATGGGACAGGAACCCTGGCATCAGGACAGGGCCCCTGGTGTCAGAGCAGGTACCCCAGGGTGGGAGGACAGGAACCCCAGGGTGGCACAGGGACCCCAGGGTGGCACAGGAACCTTGGGGTGGGGCCCAGGGATCCTGGGGTGGCACAGGGACCCCAGGATCAGGGGGACAGGGATCCTTGGCATCAGGACACGGACCCCAATGTCAGGGCAGGTACCCCGGGGTGAGGGGACAGCCCCTCGGGGGCAGCAGGGCTGGCAGCTCCCTGTCCTCCCCTGCAGGATCAGGAGGTTTTGGGGCTGGTCGGGTGCCGAGGAGACCCTGGAGCTGAGGAGCAAACAGGAGCCAGCACAGGTAGGGAGGGGCCTCGGAGGGGCCAGCTCTGAGGACCCCCCACCCTGAGCTCCTGAGGGGCCCCTGGGGGGGTCCCCGGTGCGGGGAAGGGGATGTGGGTCTGGGATCTGCCCCAGCCAAGCTGCTCCAGGTGCCACCACAGCCTTGGCTGTCACTGCCGGAGCCAGGCAAGGGGCAGGAGGGGCAGAGCCTTGTGAGGCCCCAAAATCCCCCTCCCAGGCTGGTCCCAGAGGGGCTCCACAGCACAGGCAGTGCTGACCCTCTGGGGGTGCTCTGGGACGGACGGGGGGTCCCAGCCAGTCCC
Organism: Pseudopipra pipra; assembly: GCF_036250125.1. Lineage (NCBI taxonomy): Eukaryota > Metazoa > Chordata > Aves > Passeriformes > Pipridae > Pseudopipra > Pseudopipra pipra. Next base: position 75,861,241 of record NC_087552.1, read on the forward strand.
AACCTTTTCCAGGTGGACAGAGCGTCTTAACCTGGTGGCTCTTGGACCCAGGAGCATCTCTGGCAGCTGGTGCTGGTCCTGGCCTGGCTGGATCCAGGCAGCCCCCCTGGGGCCCCCCAGCCCTATCCCAGCCCCTGCCAGCCCCCCCGTGCCCCTCATCCCTCCCCAGGGGATGTTCTCTCGTGGGGCACGGTTTGGGCTCCCCACGTCACGTGCCGGGCCCTGCAAGCTGTGACTGCTCAGAGCTGTGAAATCCTGGAAACACAATAAAAGCAGATCTCCCGGTGCTGGTACGAGCCTGGGGACACCCTTTCCACGGCCACTGTCCTGTCCCCACGGCAAAGCCACCCCCCGGGGTGCTGCCCACCCGGGGCAGGCGGGACACGGGGGACAGCCCAGGGGCACAGCACCCCTTTCCCTGGCATCCCTCCCGGGGGCCCTTCGGAGAGGAGGGCAGAGGTGTCCCCAGGCCACGCGTGTCCCCTCAGTGCCCGGGAAGGGGCAGGGGACAGGAGGAGCTGGGGAGGGGGCTCCCCTTGCGGGATCGCAGCCCCCCGGGACAGGGGCTGGGCCGTGTCCCCTCCTGGACCGTGGCCATTAGAGGTCACTCTGCGGCCACCTCAGCACCGGACGCGGCCTCGGACGCGGGTCTGCAGCCGGACGGGGCTTCCGAGTGTGGAGCTGGAGCTTCCCGAGCACGGCTGGGGGGGCTCAGGGCTGAGGGGGGCCGGGGCTGAGGGGCTGGATGCTCACGTGGATGCTTAATCCGCTCTTATCCACCTGCTCTGACGCTCCCGTTCGTGTACCAAAGCAGGATGCTGCTGTTCCCGTGGGTTGTCCCCATCCCTGCCACCATCCTTGCCCCCATTCCTTGCCCCTGTCCCCATTTTATGTCCTCATCTCCATCCCCATCCCATGTCCCCATTGCCACTCCTCTCCCTGTCCCCATCCCTGTCCACATCCCCATCTCCATTCCCGACTCCAGCCCCATCCCCTTCCCCACCCCATCTTCATACCCATCCAAACCCACATCCCCAGCCCCATTCCCATTCCCATCCCCATTCCCATTCCCATTCCCGTCCCGTGCCGGGGGGTGGTGGCAGGGCGCTGACAGGGTGACACGCAGCGTGGCAGGGCGGCAGCAGGACGGTGGCAGGGTGGTGGCAGAGCGGTGGCAAGGTCGCGGGCAGGGTGACGGGCAGGGTGACGGGCAGGGTGGTGGCACGGAGGTGGCAGGGTGACATCGGCCCTCCCCCCGTCCCTCCTCGCCGAGATGCCCCCGAGCGCGGGGCAGGGAGGTCAGAGCCCGTCACCTGCTGCTCCCGCCGAGCGCGGCCGGAGCGGGGCCGGCCTGGCAGGTCCCTCCCTGCGGCTGGGAATCACCTTTCCGCGGTGCCTCGCTGGCAGAGCCTTCACCCCCCCCCGTGCCACGACCCCGCGTCCTCCTGCGCCACCTGAGCCCCCCCTGGAGCCGCCGGGCCCGGCGCGGGGTCCCCGCACATCCCGCCCTCCCCCCCCGCCTCTCCCGGCCCGCAGGTCACCATTCCAGCCCAGAGCTCCAGCTGCCCGCCCTGCCGGGGGGTCAGGGCAGATGTTGCCGGCTGGGACACACACGTGGGCCCCCCGAGCCGTGCGGGGCAGGGCCGGCCCCGATCCCGGCTCTTCCCAGCAGAGCAACTGGTGCGGGCTGGTCCCGGGGGCGCGGGGAAGGGGGTGCGGGGACGGTCCCAGCGGTTACAGGACCCGCATCCAACCTGGAGCACGAGCAGGATGGAGAGAGGCTGGGACGGGGCAGACGGGTTGTTCCCGCGATCCTAAACCTCCGCCGACGCCCCCGGAGGGGCCGGGAGAGGTGGGGAGCAGTGAGGGGCAGGGATGGGGGTGCCCGGGTGCCTTAATCCACCCCGGGGCTGCAGGAACGCCTCTGCGCCGGGCGCGGAGCCAGCGATTACCTCCCGGCCCTCTGAGCTCCTTCTCCTCCTTCCCTTCTGGAGCAACACACATTAAGCCAAATCCTCCCGTCACATGGTTTGAAGGCAGAGCGAGGGAATAAGGGCAGGTCAGGAGGTGAACTGGAGGCCGCGGATTTGCCACCGGGCGGAGGGACCGGGCAGAAACGTGCTCGGCATTTCCCCGTGGATTGAGGGAGTGCGCGCCGTGATTCGCTGGTCCCCTAATCCCGGGGCCGGCACCGCGCCCGGCGCTGGCACCGGGACTGAGCCCGGGGCCGGGCTCGCTGCCCTCGCCCGGGGCTGGCACCGACCTGCCGGGCTCCAAGGGCTCCTTGGGTGGGGGAACGAGCCCAGGAGCTCCGGGCCAGAGGTGGGGTGGTGTCCCCGTGCGGGTGGGACCCTGTGAGTGGGGGTGTCCCCGTGCAGGCGGGACCCTGGGACCGCTCTGTGAGCGGTGCTGTGGTGTCCCCACGCAGGTGTGACCCTGTGATCCCCTGTGAACAGTGTCCCCATGCAGGTGTGACCCTGTGATCCCCTGTGAGCAGTGTCCCCATGCAGGTGTGACCCTGTGATCCCCTGTGAGCGGTGTCCCCATGCAGGTGTGACCCTGTGATCCCCCGTGAACAGTGTCCCCACGCAGATGTGACCCCGTGGCCCCCCTGTGAGCGGTGTCCCCACGCAGATGTGACCCCGTGGCCCCCATGTGAACAGTGTCCCCACGCAGATGTGACCCTGTGATCCCCTGTGAGCGGTGTCCCCACGCAGATGTGACCCCGTGGCCCCCCTGTGAACAGTGTCCCTATGCAGATGTGACCCCCCCATCCCTTCAGCTCCGTGGTGGGACCCGCTCCGATCTCACCGGGGAGGAACGAGGGGGTTCTGCCGAGACAAGACGAGGCAACACCACCGTGCCCCCCCCCTGCACTTCCCAACGTTCCCCCCTAAACTGCCGGCAGCCAAAACCCTCCGCCAGGACCCCCGGTGTCCTCCCCGCCCCGGGGTGTCCCCAGCAGTGTCCTCTCTCTGTCCCCCCGAGGAGCTTTAGTGCCCCACGGAACACCCGCGAAATCCATCCCGCTTTTCCCTCCCGCCGTCCCCGGGGATCCGGTACCCGAGTACCACGGGGATCGAGTACATCGGTACCACGGGGATCCAGCACATCGGTACCACGGGGATCCAGTACCCCAGTACCACGGGGATCCAGTACATCGGTACCACGGGGATCCAGTACCCCAGTACCACGGGGATCCAGTACATCGGTACCACGGGGATCCAGTACATCGGTACCACGGGGGTCCAGTACATCGGTACCAGGGGGATCTGTTACATCGGTACCACGGGGATCCAGTACATCGGTACCAGGGGGATCTGGTACATCGGTACCACGGGGATCCAGTACATCGGTACCACGGGGATCTGTTACGTCGGTACCACGGGGATCTGTTACGTCGGTACCACGGGGATCCAGCACCCCGGTGATCCGGGGGCGGCCGTGAGCTGGTCACGGCAGAGCTCGGTGGCTGCGGTGGGACCCCGTGCGGGGACCCGAGTGCGCGGGGATGGGCACAGGCCGGGGCACCTCCTCCCCTGTCCCCTGTCACGGCCGGTGCCCCACGCGTGGCTGCCCCCGTGGTTGCGCTCCCGCGGGGGGTGTCCCACCCACGCCCGGCGGGGTGAGGGGTCGGTGGTTCCCCGACCCTCGCAAACCCCCTCCCTCACCCACGCCAGCCCTCCCGTGCCGTGGGAAACAGGAGGGAGCCCGGGCTCTGCCCTCCCCTGGCAGGGAGGGTGGGCTGGGTCCTGCCCGGCCCCCAGGAACCCCCTCCCCTCTTCCCTGCCCGTCGCCCCAAAACCCACGAGGGTCTGTCCCATGCACTGCCTGAACGCCGTGGGGATCCCACTGCTCCTCCCGAGAGCACAGGAGGTTTATGGGGGTCCCTCGGGGCCCCCTTTGTCCTCCTCATGTCCCCTCTCGGGGACCCCCAGCCCCGAAGGGGCGGCACCAGTGACCCAGCAGCGGAACGGGGGGGCCGCAGCCCCCCACCCTCCCCACGGGTCCTGTGAGCCCCTGGAGAGGGTGAACAGAGGCACCGGTAACAGAATCTGCGGCTGGGGGGCTGTTGGGGGACACAGCCAAGGCATCCCACCCCAATTCCCCAAAGCAGGGTCTGGGGGGTGCCTGGAGCAGGATTCCTGGAGCGGGGATCCCTGAAGGGAACACCCCAGGAGCCGGGATCACAGAGATGAGGAGGGACAGGGGATCCCAGAAATCGGGGGGCTGGGCGAGAGGAGCCCGGGAGCAGGATGCCAGAATCCCAGGAGTGGGGATGCTAAAGGAGGAGATTCCAGGAACGGTGGTAAAGGAGGAAATTCCAGGAGCAAGATCCCAGGAGTAGGATCCTGGAAGAAGGATCCCCCAGTAGATCCCAGAAGCAGGATTCCAGGACTGGGATCCCAGGAGCACAGATGCCAGAGGAGGAGATCCCGGGAACAGGGATGCCAGAGGAGGAGATCCCGGGAGCGGGGTCCCAGGAGTGGGGTCCCAGGAGTGGAGATAGTGAAGGAGGAGGCCCCAGGAATGAGAAGTGATCCGGGGTGCCCGGACCCGCGCCCCACTCGCGGAGGTGGCCCCGCCGCCGCGGCCCCGTTTGGGGTGGGGACCCCCGAGGCGGAGGCGCTGGCCGGGTCCCCCCGGGGCCGGCAGGCTCGGCCGTGGGCGGGGTGTGGGGGCGGCCGTGCCGGGGGGGGCTGCGGTACCGGGGCCCTCTGATTTCGTTTGAATTCCCTTAATTTCGTTTGATTTCGTTTTGTCAGAGCGGGTGCGGCGGGGCCGGGCGGGCCGGGCCGGGTGGAGCGCGCCCAGCCCGGGGAGAGCTCGGCGGGTCACCCCGATCGCTCTAAAAACAACCAACCCCCCCCAAAGCAGCCACCCGCGGGGAGGGAAGGGAGCCGGGACCGGTCCCACCGTGCCCACGGGCGGCTGCCCCGTGCCTGTGTGCCCGTGTGTCCGTGTGGGGTGGGCACAGTCCCACTGCACTCGTGGACATTTCCCCCGTGTCCCCGCACAGTCCCCCCGCGGTTTCGCACCTTTCCCCGTGTCCTTACACGGTCCCCTCGTGTTTCCGCGGCTCTCCCGTCCCGTGCCCGGTCCCTCCGTGTCACCGCACGTCCCCCCACGTCCGTGCCCCGTGTTTTTGCGCGGCTCCCTCGTGTCCGTGCACGATTACCCGTGGCCCCGCACAGTCCCCCCGTGTTTTCACTCGGCTCCTTCGTCTCCCCGGACAGTCCCCCCGTGTCCGTCCACAGCCCCCCGTGTGTCCATGCAGTCCCCCCGTGTTTTCACTCGGCTCTTCCGTGTCCCTTCACAGCCCTCGTGTCCCTTAACAGGACCCCGTGTTCCCTCACAGTCCCCCCGTGTTTTCCCTCAGCTCCTTCGTCTCCCTGGATAGTCCCCCCGCGTCAATACCCAGCCCCCGTGTTCCCACACAGCCCCCCCTGTTCCCACACAGCCCCCCGTGTCCATACCCAGCCCCCCCGTGTATCCACACAGCCCCCCGTGTCCATACTCAGCCCCCCGTGTTCCCACACAAACCCCCGTGCCCGTACCCAGCCCCCCGTGTATACACACAGCCCCCCGTGTCCCCTCACTGTCCCCCCGTGTCCATACCCAGCCCCCCGTGTTCCCACACAGCCCCCCGTGTCCATACCCAGCCCCCCGTGTTCCCACACAGCCCCCGGGTTGCCTCACAGTCCCCCCGTGTTTTCCCTCGGCTCCTCCGTGTCCCCGCGCTGTCCCCCCGTGTCCATACACAGTCCCCCCGAGTCCCCGCACGTTCACCCGTGTCAGTCCACAGCTCCCCTGTTCCCTCACAGTCCCCCCGTGCTCCCACACAGTCCCCCCGTGTTCCCACACAGTCCCCCCGTGTCCCCTCACTGTCCCCCCGTGTCCATACACAGCCCCCCCGTGTCTCTGCGCGGCTCCCCCGAGTCCCCGCACGTTCACCCGTGTCCGTCCACAGCCCCCCTGTTCCCACACGGTCCCCCCGTGTTTTCGCACGGTTCCCCGTGTCCCCCTCCGTGTTTTCGTACGGTTCCCCCGTGTCTCCTCGCAGCCCCCCCGTGTCACCGCACAGTCCCCCCGTGTTCCCACACAGTCCCCCCGTGTTCCTGTACAGTCCCCTCGTGTTCCCACGCAGTCCCCCCATGTTCCTGTACAGTCCCCCCGTGTTCCCACGCAGTCCCCCCGTGTTCCCACACAGTCCCCCCGTGTTCCCACGCAGTCCTCCCGTGTTCCCACACAGTCCTCCCGTGTTCCCACGCAGTCCCCCCATGTTCCTGTACAGTCCTCCCGTGTTCCCACACAGTCCCCCCATGTTCCTGTACAGTCCCCCCGTGTTCCCACACAGTCCCCCCGTGTTCCCACACAGTCCCCCCGTGTTCCCACACAGTCCCCCGTGTTCCTGTACAGTCCCCCCGTGTTCCCACGCAGTCCTCCCGTGTTCCCACACAGTCCCCCCGTGTTCCCACACAGTCCCCCCCTGTTCCTGTACAGTCCCCCAGTGCCACCGCACAGTCCCCCCGTGTTCCCACACAGTCCCCCCGTGTTCCTGTACAGTCCCCCGTGTTCCCACGCAGTCCCCCCGTGCCCGCCGAGGCCCCGCACCGTCCCCGGGCTCTCCGCGCTCTCCCGGCCCTGGCCCGGCCGCGGCCTCGCTGCTCCGGCCCCAGGACCCTCGGCGGGGCCCCCGCCCGGGAGCACCGGGCCGGGCCGGGGGTCTGCGGGGCAGCCGCTCCTTCGCGGGGAAGGGAAGGAGCAGGAGGGTCCCCCCCGGTGCCCCCCGGTGCCCCCCGAGCCGCGCTCGGTGTGAGCCCAGCGGGCCGGGACTCACCGGGGGCGGCCGGTTCGGGGGCTGGGGAAGCCCCCGCTCCGCTCCCGGCGGACACCGCACCCCCCGCAGCCGGGCCCGGGCCGAGCCGAGCCCACCGAGACGAGCCCATCGAGCCGAGCCGAGCCCACCGAGCCGAGCAGGACCCACCGAGCCGAGCCCACCGAGCCGAGCCCCCCGAGCCGAGCAGGACCCACCGAGCCGAGCCCCCCGAGCCGAGCCGAGCCCCCCGAGCCGAGCCGAGCCGGGCAGGCACGGGCCGGCCTGGCCTTACCTCCATCTCTGGCGGGATCGGGAGCACCGGGGTGCGGGCCCGGAGCGCTCCGGGCGGCGGCTCAGGCTGCAAACCAGGAAAATAAAGGAATTTTGTGGTTTTTTCGCTCCATGACCGCCCCCGGAGCGGCGGGAAGGGGGGAGATGGAGCGGGGCGGCGGCTCCAGAGGGATGCGGGGGCTCGGCAGGGCCGGCGGCGGGGCCGGAGCGCTGGGAACGGGGATGCTCCCGGAGAGCACGGCCGCTCCCACCCGGGCCGGGCTTCCCTGGGCTGGGTCTGCTCGGCACGGCCCCGGGAGCGAGAAAAAACAGGGATACCGATAATAATAATAATATCAATAAATAGCACTAATAGCTCTAATATCGATAGCACTCATACCAATCGTACTAACACCAGTCGTACTGATACCAGCGGTAATGCTACAAATAATAGGAACACTACTAGTGACATTAATACCACTAATGTTAACACTAATTACAACAACAACAGCGGTAACAACACCACCAAAACAAACCCAACAACAGCAGTAATGATACGATAAAAAAGGGCATTTTAAAAATTATTAGTGTTATTATTATTAGTGTTATTATTTTTTTCTGAGGACCCGGCTCCGCTCTCAGCCCGCGGAGCAGCGCGGATCCCCTCGCCTCCCCTTCCCGGGGGCGGCGGAGACGGCCCGCACCCGGCATTTCCCTTTCCCCGCTTCCACTTCCCCCGGAGCAAATCCCTTCCCGTCGTTGTTAACGTTAATCGCAGGGATAACGGGAAAAAATAGCAGGAAGGGAGCGGGATCCGCGCGGAGGCGGCGGGGGCCGAGCGGGCACCGGGGGCCGAGCGGGCGGCGGGGCCGCTTCTCTGCCGGTCGTACCGCGGCCTCGGCCGCCGCTCGGGAACGGAGCTCGGCGGAGGGAGGATATTTCGTTCCGGCAGCTCCCGGTGGGCGGCTGTGCCCCTCTCCCCGGCGGGACCGGCCCGCAGGCCTCCCCACGCGTGACCGCCGGGCATCGCCTCTGCACGGTCCGGGGGGGTTGGGGTCGCGGGGTGGGGTGGGGTTGGGTTATTTTTCCCGGTTTTCGTTCAGAACCCTTTGCCGGTGCCACATCCACCCCCGGGCCCGGTGGCGGGGCAGAGCGGAGCCCGCCCGCCTTTGCCACGGCCCCGGGAGCGGGAACCGGGAACGGGGAGCGGGGTGCGGGGAACCAGGTACGGCGGCCAGAACCTACCCCGAACCGGCGGCCCCGTCCCGCCGCCCCCTTCTCGCCCCTCCGGGCCCCGCAGAACCGGGGGTGCGGGCCGGGGCCACCGGCCCTCGGCGGGGCCCGTCCTCCGCGGCCCAGCTCCCCGCTCGGCCTTTTTCGTTTGCTTTATTTTCTTTCCTTTTTTTCTCCCTTTTATTCCATTCCTTTCCTTTTACTTCCTTTATTCCCGTGACTTTATTTTTCTCTTTTGTTTTATTTTTGCCCCCAGTCTGTTTTTCCCCTCTCCGCGCTGGTTCGGCCGTTCCAGGGACGGGCCCAGGCCGCCGCAGACACGGACACTCGGGTACCACGCCAGCACAAGGCCTTGAGCTCCCGGGCGCTTCCCGCCTTGGCCGGGCTCCTTCCCGGTGCACCGGGCCGGGCTCAGACCCCGGCGGGTCCCCCCACCCCGGGCAGTGCCCGGTGCCGGGCTGCGGGAGCGGCGGGGCGCGGGCGGGTGTCGGGGGGGGTTCGAATTCTCAGGTGCGCTTGGGTTAACGGTTAATTTATTGCTTTTTAATCCGCCAGTATTGCAACGGTTTCTATTTGAGGGGGCCCGGGGGGGTAACGGGGAATGGGGCGGCCGCCCCCGCCCGCTCCGGGGACGTGTCGCCGCCGCTTTTCCGCCGGGTTTTGCCCCGTTGCGGAGAGAGGCGGAACGGACCCCCCCGAGGCGGGGGACTGCCCGGGACACCCCCCGGAGTCCGTCGGCCCCCGCTGGACACCGGGAGCCGCCTCCCTCGGTCCCGGTGCCGGTGTCGCCTCCGCTGCCGGGAGCGGCCGTGCCGCTTAACGGGGATTTCGGGGCTCCCCCGCGGCCCCATCCCTGGGAGGCGGTGGCGTAATTGCGGGAGCAGCGGGCGCTCTTTGGACCGCCGGGCTGCGGGGCACCGCGGGGGAGAGGAAACGGAGCCCCCCGCGCCCCCCCCGGGGAGGGGCAGAGCGAAGGGGGGGATTTTTTATTCGTTTCCACCTCGGCCGGCCCTTCCCCGGCCCGGGGGGTTCCCGTGGGTGAGCCCCGCGGGAAGGCGGCACCGCCGCCGCTGCCGGGGCCGGAGCCGGGGCCGGGCGGCCGCCGTTGCCGGGGCTCTTTGTTTACCAATCGGTGTCACGGCACGGGAGAGCAGGAAATTGCGTCTGTACCGGGCCGTTAATTTAAAAGCGGCCCTTTCCTCCCCCCGGCCGCTCCCCGGCGCGGCGGGGGCTCCGCCGCCCGCTCCCCGCTCCCGGCTCCGGCGGCGGCCGGGGATGCGCAGCCGAGCGCGGCGGCGGGAGAGGGCCGGGCCGGAGGAATAAGGACCCGGCTTCTTCCCCGGTCCCACCCCCGGCCGCTTCCTCCGCAGCTCCCTCCCCTCGGCCTCCCCTTCCCCTCCCGCCCCCCACTCCCCCTAAAATCATCCCCCCATCTCCCGGTATTGATTTCCCCGCACGCCAATCCCAGCGCGGCGCGGCGAGCCCGGGCACCGGCGGCTCCTTCGCCCGCTCCCGCCGGGACCGGCATCGGGACCGGGACCCGCACCGGGACCGGCGCCCCATGGAAGGGCAGCGGCTGCGGCCGGAGCGGCTGAAGTTTGCCCGGAGCGAGGTGCCGCGGGAGGTGGAGCTGGGGAGGGGGCGCGGGGGGGGCTCAGCCGCCTGTCAAAGTTTTAAACTCCTTTTTTCCCCCCCCTCGCACCCTCTCGGGACGCCCCGATGGGTCCCCCCCCACCCTCCCCACCCCGGTACCACCCCCGGCCGGTGGAGCGGGGAGGGGAGCGCGCTTTAAATGCCGTCCCCCCGGGTGGGAGCGGGCGAGAGGCGGGAGGTGACGGCCCCCGGCGGTCCCCGGCCATGGGGGTGAGCTGGGGCGCCGAGCCCCGGGGGGGCCGGGGAGGGGCGGGGAGGGGAAGGGGTCTGGGGAGGGAGGGGGGGCTCCCTCCCACCCCCCCCCGCCTAGTCTTGCCTCCTGTCTCCCTCTCCCCGTCTCTCTCTCTCCCTCCTGATGTTTGATCCCGCCGCGGCGCCCGCAGGGATGAGCGATGGAGGGGCCGAGCCCGGCGGGAGCCCCGTGCTGCTGGCCGAGCCCGCGGCCACCGGGCGGGCCCGGGAGAAGGCGCCGACCCGGGCGGAGCTGGAGAGCGCCCTGCGCGGCGGTGGCGGAGGCGGCGGCGGCGGCGGCTTCAAGGACATCCCCGGAACGTCGGCGGTCAGCCCCGGCTCCTCCAAGGAGTGCGCCCCGGACACCGAGAGCCCGTCGGGGACCGGCGAGGCGGATTACTGCCGCCGCATCCTGGTGCGAGGTACGGGCAGGGTCCCCGCTCCCGGCCCCCGCTCCCCGCTTCCCCCTCCGGGACTTCCCGCTCCGAGGACGGGGAATCCCCGGCACCGCTTCCAGCGCATCCCGGGCGCTGCCCGGCTGCCTGCTCCGATCTCTCGGCCCCGCCGCTTCCCGTGGCTCCGCTCCGTGCCGCACGGACCGGGCCCGCCGCCCCAGCCCTGCTCCGCCGGGAGCGGGCTCCGAGCGGGGCCGTGCGTGCCCGGCGGGGTCCGGGGGAACGGGTGCGGGGTCACGGACCCCCGGGCCGGCTGAGCCCCGCGGGGACGCGCGGGCGGCGGGAGAGGGGGGACAGCATCGCGTTTGAAGCGATGTCGCAGGAGAAAAGCGTCACGGAGCGGCGGCGGGCGAGGGGGGGGTATTTTTTTTTTTCCCCTTTATAATATCCCCGGCTCGACCGGGGCTGGGGCACGGCGGGACCCGGAGACGCCGCGTCCCGCATCCCGGATCCCGCCCCGCCGCCCGCGCTCGGTCCCCGCCGGCCCGGGGCTCGCCGGGGCCAGCTTGGCTCGTGGCGAACCCCGAGAAGTTTGGGGCGCCTCGGAGCGGCTGCGGCAGGCGGGCAGGGACCGAGCGCTGCTCGGCTCGGGGCTCCCGCGGCTCCGGGGATGCTCAGCGTCTCCCCCGCTCCCGGAGCCCGGAGCAGCTCGGCGGCCGCCCGGCGATCAGGGCTGAGGCCTCCCGGTCCCCAGCCCAGCGCTCGGGCAGGGCGGCGGGGACCGGAGCCGCGGCCGTGAATTCCCTCCTCGCCGCCTCGGGGGCGGCGGGGACCGGAGCCGAGTCCCCGTTCGATCGCCACCCCGGGCCGGGCATCCCGGCAAACGGCCCCGCCGCTCCCGCAGCCTCTTCCCGGCTGTGGCGATGGGCGCCTTTCGCCGACAGCCCGGCTGCCGCAGTCCGAGCCCTCCGAGCCCTCCCCGGGCACCGCGGCGGGGCAGCGGGCAGCGCTCGGGGGTGAGCCCGGGGGTCCCGCCCGGGGTATCCCCCCGTCCCGGGGGTCGCCGAGCGGGGCCGCCGCCGTTCCCGCCGGGGTCAGGCCGGGGTCAGGCCTCTCCTCCGCCGGTTTCAGTCCTACCCAGGCCCTCCCGACGGTCCCGGGGATGGGAGCGGGGCGGGGGTCGGTGCCCAGGCCCGGGGCAGGGTCCCCGCTGCCCCCGGCCCCGGGGACCCCCACCCGGGAGCGCCCGGTCTCACCATCTTGCTGCAGCCGCCACGGTGCGGACAAAATGGTGGCGGGGAGAATCGCCGCAAATAACCGGGAACGGAGCCGAAATGAAGCGGGGGGGACGCGGCGGGGACAGCGGGTGTGCGGGGCCACGGGCCCGCCGCTCCCCGCCCGCCCCCGGCCGGGGTCCCGCAGCCGGGCAGGGTCGGGGCCGAGCACCGGCCAGGCCCGGGCAGAGCTCCAGGTCGGTTCTACGCGAAGTGGGAGGTTAAAATGCTTATTTTTACATTTTTAAAATGTAATCTTCGATATTTTTAATTCCGCCCTCGCCGCCAGCCCCGGGGAGGGGCCGCATCGCCCCCGCCAGCCCCGGCCCCGGTGCGGGGCGGCTGCGGTGGGGCGGCTGCGGCGGAGCTGCCGCGACCCCGCTCCAGCCCCGGGGTTCGCCCGCGGTGCCTTCGGTGAGGACGGGGGTCCTGGGAAGCCCCCCGCTCCGGCGGGGCTCTCTCGGGGTCTCGGTCCGCCGCCTGGCACAGCTCGGTACCGGGGACCGGCCGTGCGGGACGGGGCCGCTTCGTCCCCGGCCGTCCCCATCTCACCGGGCCGGTGGCTCCCGGCCGCCTGCGGGTGGTTTTTCCCGGGGATAACCGGGAGAAGGGCTCGGCGGCGGAGGGAGCCGGGCAGCCCCGGGGCCGGTCCCGCTGCCAGCGCGGCCGCTGCAGTCCCGGGGGCGGCGGGGCGGGGTGGGGGCACATCCAGGGGTGCTTCCCCCTTCCTCCCGGTCACCTCTGCGGGCCCGGGGGTCGCAGAGCACGTGGGGGGACCCCGGTGGTGTTTGGGATGCACTGAGAAGGGCTGCAGGTTCCTGTGCCCCTCAGCCTGTCCCGAGGTGCCACCAGGGCCTCCCCATGGCACGGAGAGGGATTGGGGAGACGTGCTGGGGAGCTGACAGGGCGAGGGGGGGCCCCAAAATGTCCTGGCAGCTGCGTTGATGTAGAAACCCTCGTGCACAGCAGGGTGTGTGGGATGTCCCTGTGCCAAGGAGAGGTGTCCCTGTGGATATGGGGGTGTGTGGCATGGCCCTGTGCCAGGCAGAAGTGCCCCTGTGGACATGGGTGTGCATGGGGTGTCCCTGTGCCAGGCAGAGGTGTGCCCTGTGCACACGGGTGTCCTGGGCTCTTCTGGGGGATTTCAACCCCAGGCCTTGTCCCGGACCCGCTGCCATCAGGTGTATCCCGGTCCCCAAGAGCAGGCCGTGCCACCAGGGCCCCAGCGAGGCCGGGGGCTGCGGGAACCCCCCGGGCAGCCACGGCAGGACCTGGCGGGTGTTGGGGGTCCGGGATCGGGCAGCTGATGGGGGAAGGCTCTGCAGAGGGGGTCCCGCAGGCAGGGTGGTGCTGTGCCCTTCCTGGCACGGGGGGACGGCCGTGGGCCCCCAAAACCCACAGCGGGGAAGGTCTGTGGTGCCCGGCAGGTTTTGGGGGCGAGGGTTTTGGGGACGAGGGTTTTGGGGGCGAGGGGTTTGCCTCTCCTCTGCCGAGCTGGCACCGTGGGCTGTGCCCCTTCCCTCCCTCCCCCCCGGTGCTGCTCCCCCACCCGCGGCCCAGCTGCCGGGGGGATAACAATAAATAATGCCCGAGCGATGCCGGCGCGGCGAGGGCGGAGGGCAGAGCTGCAGCTGCGGCTCCGAGGCCACCAGCCCCGGCTGTTGTTGTGCCGCGGGGCCGGCGTGGGCACGGGCATGGGCACGGGGGTGCGGACGTGGTCTGGGCATCGTCTCTGCCGCCGCTCTCCCCTCACAAAATGGTTCCCGGGCCCGCGTCCCCATCCCGCCGGAAAAGCCGCCGATCCGCCCACAGCCCGTTTCCTTTCCCGCGGCCCCGTGCCCACCCGTGGGCTGTGGGGTGTGGGTCTGGTCCCACCGGACCCTCTCCCACCCTGGTTGTCCCCGGTGACTCCTTCGGTGCCGCCCGGAGCCAGCGCGGCCCTGCCGGGATGGCACCTCTGCCATGTGGTGGGAAACCGGCTTCGGGAGTGGGGTCCCTCTCCCAAACCTCCCAGATCTGTGCCTGCTCCCCACTCCCACCATCCCCATGCCAGATCCACCATTCCCATCCCAGCTCCACCATTCCCATCCCAGCTCCACCATCCCCATCTCAGTTCTGCCATCCCTATCCCAGCTCCACCATTCCCATCCCAGCTCTGCCATCCCCATCCCAGCTCCACCATTCCCATCCCAGCTCTTCCATCCCCATGCCAGATCCACCACCCCCACACTGGTTCCTCTGCCCTCATCCCAGCTCTGCCATTCCCATTCCAGCTCCACCATTCCCATTCCAGCTCTGCCGTCCCTATCCCAGCTCTGCCGTCCCTATCCCACTCCCACCATCCCCATTCCAGCTCTGCCGTCCCTATCCCACTCCCACCATCCCCATTCCAGCTCCACCATTCCCATGCCGGCTCTTCCATCCCCATTCCAGCTCCACCATCCCCACTCCAGCTCTTCCATCCCCATCCCAGCTCCACCATCCCCACCCCAGGTCTTCCATCCCTATCCCAGCTCTTCTGTCCCCATCCCAGCTCTGCCATTCCCATCCCAGCTCCACCATCCCCATCCCAGCTCTGCTGTCCCTATCCCAGCTCCACCATTCCCATCCCAGCTCCGCCATTCCCATCCCACTTCTTTCATCCCCACCCCAGCTTCACCATCCCCACCCGAGCTCTGCCGTCCCCATCCCGTCTCCGTCACCCCTTCCCAGGTTTCTCCTGGCTCTTTCCCCCCTCCCTACCCCAGCACTTTTCTAATCCCTTCCCGTCTGAGGCAGCCGGAGGGAGGGAAAGCCGGTGCCCTCCAGCCAGGGCTGCTGGGGACCCTCTGACCTTGGGAACCAGCCCCCCAAAACCAGGGCCTGGCACGGGGCTGCTTCCCTGGAGCAGTTTTTAACCCTCTGGAAAAGCCACGGGGCAGGAGCAGGGAGCTCTGTGGCCAGGGCTCACCCAAACCAGTTTGCCACTGGTGTTACTGGAGCTCGGGGAGGGTCAGCACGAGGAGCACGGGGGGTTTGGGGTCCGGCAGGACCCGGCGGGTGATTTCCAAGGCTCCTTTTAATTCCCGGTGCCACGTTGGGAGCACCAGCAGTGCCACGGCACAGCACAGAGGGCTGGGACAGGTTCTGGCACTCGGGGGGCTCGGGGGGTTTTTTGGGAGAGCTGCTCCTTTGCCAGTGGGAATCGAAGCCACGGCGGCTCCTTCGGAGTGGCCACGAGCCACGGAGCCACAGCCCGTGGCACGGACGGAGCCGACGTGGGAGTTAAACCCTCCGGCTTTGGTTTCCCTGGAGAGTCTCAGCCTTTCCCAACCTCGGAAAATTGGCTGCTGGAACAGGTCAGGGCCACAGCACTTCCCAAACCGGTCCCTTAACGGTAAAACTGCCCCAAAATGGGAGCTGCTGCTTTCCTGGGAAATATTCCTTTGGCGAGAATAATTCTGGAGAGAAGGGAATTGTAATAGAGGTAAATTTTTCCATTATTCCCGAGGAAGGACAAAAAAAAAAAACAACATATATTTTTAATTAAACAAACCTTTCATTCTAATTCTTCCTTGCTATAAATCTGCTTTTTGCTCCTGGCTCTCCCAACTGTTATTTCTGGAATTAAACCTGTTTTCCCGAAAAACTTTATGGTTTCTATTTATGCCTTTAAAAAAAACCCCATAATTTATGGGGATTTGTTGCCGCTCCCTGGGTATTTATAAACTTAGGGCGTTTGGTGCCAGAGGGGAGAACCAAACTATGGGATGGTGCCCGTTTAGCTCCAGCTTGTGGGATTTTCATGGATATTCTGCATCCAGCCCCGACCCTCGGGGCGGCACCGGGGAGGTGATGCAGGGCTGGTGGTGCAGCCGGTCTTTAATTCGATTTAATTAACTTTTCCTGCCCCGACAACTGGGCTTTCTGGACCGGTTCCACCAGCCCCCGGAGATGTTTTTTTTCCTGACGGCTTTTCCCGCTCTCCCCCCGCAGATGCCAAAGGGACGATCCGGGAGATCGTGCTGCCCAAGGGGCTGGACCTGGACCGGCCCAAGCGGACCCGCACGTCCTTCACGGCGGAGCAGCTCTACCGCCTGGAGCTGGAGTTCCAGCGCTGCCAGTACGTGGTGGGCAGGGAGAGGACGGAGTTAGCGCGGCAGCTCAACCTCTCCGAGACCCAGGTGAGGCTCGGGGGCTCCCCCGGTGGCCGCGCTCCCCAACCCCGCGGGGGGATCGGAGCTCGGGGGAGGGATGCGGGGACGCTGCGCTGCTCCGGGGGGACGGGTCTCCCCCACCCCCCTTTGTCCCGAGCCCGAGGATCGGCTGGTTTGGGGGTGGGGGGGGGTCTGTAGGGACCCCCCGACGGGCAGCACCACCCCGGAGGGTCCGGCAAAGGGTCAAGGTCAGGCTGGACGGGGCTCGGATCCGCCTGGGCCGGTGGAACGTGTGGGTTTAGGGGCCCTTCCAGCCCAAACCATTCCATGATCCTGTGAAAGCCGGGAAGAGGAAAGAGCAGGAGGGTGTCAGTGGGGAGCCGAGGTCCTCAGGCAGCACCCACGGTGGGGTGGGGCAGCGGGGTGGGACGGGGTGGGTGCCGGGGGGTCGGGCCGTGTCCGAGCCGGTGGGTCCCGCACGGCCCCTGCCCCCGCCGCTCCCCAATCCCGGCGGGATGGGGACCCACGGGGGATTCTCCCTGTGGAACAGCGGCCCGGAATGTCCTCTCCATCACCTCCCCGTGCGGATCTCTGGCGCTGGGGAGGGATGCTCCCGGTTTTCCTCCGCTGTGCTTGGGGAGGTGCGGGCGGGCGGGGCGGGACGGGCTGTGCCGTGTGCCGGGGTCGGTGCGTCTGCTGGGGCTGGGACGGCTTCGGCTCGGAAATGTACGACAAAATAGTAACAATAACTAATAACTTAAATTAAAATACAATAATAACAACAACAACAACAGTGCAGTGCAGAGCAGCCAGGGCCGCCCCGTCCCTGCCCAGCCCGGCGCAGCGGGGGACGGTGACACAGTCCCATCGATCCACGCGGGCAAGAATTCCAATTTTTCCGACCCTTTTGTGGAACAGCCCCGTCCTGGGGGTCGGCAGCCAAGCCCCTGCCTCCAGGCTCCCCTTGTTTCCCAAGGGGGCTGATTTTGGGGGGATTGTGCTGCTCTGAGGTGTTCTGGCACTGGGTGTGAGGAGTTTTGGCACTGGGTATGTGGTGTTTTGGCACTGGGTGTTTGGTGTTTTGGCACAGGGTGTTTGGTGTTTTGGCACTGGGTGTTTGGTGTTTTGGCACAGGGTGTTTGGTGTTTTGGCACTGGGTGTTTGGTGTTTTGGCACTGGCTCTGTGGTGTTTTGGCACTGGCTCTGAGGTGTTTTGGCACTGGATATGTGGCATTTTGGCACTGGGTGTGTGGTGTTCTGGCACTGGGTGTGTGGTGTTTTGGCACTGGATATGTGGCATTTTGGCACTGGGTGTGTGGTGTTTTGGCACTGGGTGTGTGGTGTTTTGGCACTGGGTGTTTGGTGTTCTGGCACTGGGTGTGAGGTGTTTTGGCACTGGCTCTGAGGTGTTTTGGCACTGGGTGTTTGGTGTTTTGGCACTGGGTGTGTGGTGTTTTGGCACTGGCTCTGAGGTGTTTTGGCACTGGTTGTACGAGGGGGAGCCGAGCTGTGGGGAGCAAAAATAATTCTTGGGGGTTTTTTTGGCGGCAGAACGGGTGGGGTTTGGTAAAGGAAGAGGATTTGGTGTGGGAGGATTTGTTGGTGGCTGTGCCATAGTTAGAGCAGAGTGTCCCTGCCTCCTGGGATCCCCCTTCCCGGGGTGCCAGTGTCACCTCCGTGGGGCTGGGAGCTGCACGGGTGGGCTTGGCTGCGCCGTGCCAAGGAAGAGCTTCATCTCCCCGACACAGGGAGCTGGTTAGGGGTCCCTCTTCTTGGAGCCCCTCTTTCTGGGGTCCCTCTTCCCAGGATCCCTCTTCCCAGGCTCCCAGGGTCACCTCCGTGGAGCAGGGAGGGTCACAGGTGGGCTTGGCCGTGCCACACTGCGGGAAGAGCTTTGTCTCCCTGGCGTGGGCAGCATCTTCTCAGGGTCCCTGTTCCTGAGATCCGTCTCCCAGGGTCCCATTGTGACCTCCATGGAACTGGGAAAGGCTGTGGAAGGCAGGAACAAAGCTTCCCAGTGAGCTGGGCACTGCATAAGGGTCCCTCTTCCCGGGGTCCCTCTTCCCAAGGTCCCAGTGTCACCTCCACAGAGCCAGGAATTCCAAGGGTGGGCTTGGTCATGCCATGATGGGAAAAGCTTTGTGTCCCAGCCTGGGCAGCCGGAGTGGGATCCCTCTTCCCGAGGTCCCTCTTCCCAGGATCCCTCGTTCTGGCATCCCAGTGTCACCTCCCTGGAGCTGGGAGTGACCCAGGTGGCCCTGACCGTGCCGTGCCAGGGAAAGGGCTTTGTCTCCCTGGCATGGGCAGCCGGAGTGGGGTCCCTCTTCCTGGGGTCACCCTTCCCGGGGCCACCCTTCCCAGGGTCCCAGTGCCAGCTCCATGGGCACGGGTGGGCTTGGCTGTGCCCCCAGGGGGGAAGAGCTGTGTCCCCGTGCCATGGGGGCACAAGGGACACGGGCAGGGGACCGGCTGCCACAGCCCGGGGCTGGGAGGGCACAGCCTCTCCGCAGGGACTGGATTCCCCTCCTTTCCCGCTGTTTGGTGCCTCATTCCTGCCTTCATCCCCCGGTGAGAAAATCCCCCCCTCCCCACCGTGGGCTGGCGCTGCCTCCTCCCCTCCCTCCTTCCCTCACCCTCTTTTCTCCTTCAGCTCTGTCTTTTTAAATCCCTTTCTGTGCTTTTCACACCATTTCCTTCCCTGCAGCGAGTTCCCAGCTGTACCTTCCCAGCTCCCCCCGGCTGCCAGTCCCTCCCCAGCCCCTGCCATCCCCAGGGATCGTCATTCCGGGCTCCCTGCCCGGCCCCCTCCCCTCTCCCTCGGTGGGTGCAGCCCCCCGGGGATGGGGTCAGGCTCTCTGCACACTCGGGTGCCTCCCGCCCCAGTCCCTGGCTGTTCCTGCCTGGCACGTTTCCCCAGGCATTCCAAGAGCTGGGGGACCGAGTTTGCCAAGACCCCCGGGGTCTGGAGGGCGCTGATCCCACCTGGATGTGGCCTGGAGAGGGACAATCACCACCAGCCCCTCCCGTCCCACCCAGCTCACCCACCCACGGGGCAGGCGGGGATGAATCCAACTTCTGCAGCAATCCCAGTGTTTTGGGTACTTCCGGTGATTTCCCTGCCGGTGTTATCCCGGAGCAGCTCCCGGGATTTAGGGCCGCCCGTGATTTAATGGCTCAGTTAATTGAGGGCTCAGTTAATTGATCGGGTGTTTTGGTGGAAGGTCCCGACCAGCAGCATCTCGTGGCTGTTTGTTGGTTGGTGCTGGAGGTTGGCACAGCAGGACGGATCCTTCCCGGCCCCTCCCTGGGTCATATTTTGATCCCAAGGTCGGGACCCCGCTCCAGGTTTCTCTCCGTGCCGGGAGCCCTGGATGCGATGGGAACCCGCCGTGTCCCGCCACGGGAGGGACGGAGGGAGGGGCCGCCAGGGACGGGGGTTTTTGTGCCCGGGAATGTTTGGGGGGGACGGGATGAGTCATCCCCGCGAGGAGGGAGCACCGCACAGCCCGTGATGAGATGGGAAGAGACGCGGTGGCAGCGCGGCCGGGGAGCGGCGGAACAGCCGAGCGTTCCCGGCAGCACCGCCGACACCCGGCCGGGGGGAGAGGGCCCTTTTTGGGCTCTCAGTTCTCCTCCCCGGCACCTGAGCCCGCTGCTCGGCAGAGTTCCAGGCGGGAGGGTCTCACTGCCCGCTCAGGGGAGCCAGGACGGGGTGGGAAGGAGGAGATTCCGGCTCTCTTGGGTCTGGATCCAACCCCGGGGTGAGGGGATCAGCCAGGGAGAGAGGGGGATCAGCCAGGGAGAGAGGGGAGGATCAGCCAGGGAGAGGAGGGATCAGCCAGAGGAGAGGAGGGGGATCAGTCAGGGGAGAGGGGGATCACCCAGAGGAGAGGAGGATTGCACAGAGGAGAGGGGGATCACCCAGGGAGAGAGGGGGATCACCCAGAGGAGAGAGGGGGATCAGCCAGGGAGAGAGGGGGATCACCCAGAGGAGAGGGGGGGATCACTCAGAGGAGAGGGGGGGATCACTCAGAGGAGAGGGGGATCACCCAGGGAGAGAGGGGGATCACCCAGAGGAGAGAGGGGGATCACCCAGGGAGAGAGGGGGGATCAGCCAGGGAAAGAGAGACTTGCTCAGGGGAGAGGGAGGATCACCCAAGGGAAACAGAAATCACCCAGAGGAGAGGGGAGGATCACCCAGGAGAGGGGAGGATAATCCAGGGAGAGGGGGCATCACTTCAAGGAGAGGGGATCATCCAGGGAGAGGGGGGATCACTCAGAGGAGAGGGGAGGATAATCCAGGGAGGGGGGGGGATCACTCCAAGGAGAGGGGATCAGCCAGGGAGAGGGGGGATCACCCAGAGGAGAGGGGAGGATCATCCAGGGAGAGGGAGGGAATTTCGGAGCCAGGATGCTTCTGCCCGCCCAGGGAATTCACCTCCTCCCTCCGGGGATCCCTGTACCTGTTCTCCCCGCGCCCTCTGCGCTTTTCCTAATTAATCCACGGCCGTGATTAGCGTTAAACGGGTTTAATTAACCCGGGGAACGTTTTCACTGGGGAACGTTTCCCTGGGGATGTGGAGCTGCCGGCGGCTGATCCCGGGAGAGCCCTCAGGGCCCTGGGACGAGCTGGGGGGGCTGCCCCAGCCCACCCCAAATCCAGAGAGCAGCCGTGTCCGTGTGTCCGTGTGTCCGTGTGTCCCTGTGTCCCTGCGTCCGTGTGTCCACGTGTCCATGTGTCCCTGTATCCCTGTGTCCCTGTGTCCCTGTGTCCCTGTATCCCTATGTCCGTGTGTCCCTGTATCCCTGTGTCCGTGTGTCCATGTGTCCGTGTATCCCTGTGTCTCTGTGTCTCTGTGTCCGTGTGTCCCTGTATCCCTGTGTCCGTGTGTCCCTGTGTCCCTGTGTCCCTGTGTCCCTGTGTCCGTGTGTCCACACATCCGGCTGTCTCCGGGAGGCTCGACCCGATTCCTCGGGGGAAGAGTTCCCTCCTCAGTGCCCTTAAGGGCTGGAATCTCCGGGCAGGGCGGGCAGCAGGACCCCGGGGGATGGCAGGGGGGGATAATTCCCACAAATCCCTCCTCGGGAGGGATGGGCTGGGCTGGACTGGCTGAGGGGATTTGCTCTCTGGGTCAGGAGTTCAATGCCAGGCTCAGGTTCAAGTGACCCGGAGTGTTTTCCAGCTCTCCCTGCCCTCCTGGGAGCGGGGACGGGGCTGGGACACCCCGGACAGGGCCCTGAGCCTTGTCCCTGTGCCAGGACACAGCTCCCCCCTCCCCAGGGGCTGCAGGGGGGGCAGGGGATCCCCCACTCGAGGGGATCGTGCCCTGGGAACTCCTGGGAGACACTGGGATGGGGCACAGAGCGTGGAGGGGTCAGTGGGGCACTTCCAGGAAAGGTTCAGGTTGGATATTGGGAAAATTCCTTCCTGCCAAGGGCTGTCCAGCCCCGGCCCAGCTGCCCAGGGCAGTGCTGGGGTCCCCGTCCCTGGAGGGGTTTAAAATCCCTGTGGATGTGGCACTGGGGGCCGTGGGTCGGTGGTGGCCTCGGCAGCGCCGGGGGAATGTTGGACCCGACGGCCTCGGGGGGCTTTTCCAAGGTAAATGATTCAGTGATTCCATGATTCCTGCCCGGCTGCTGGCACGTCCATGGGACTCCCCTGGAGCTCCCCTGGCTGGGGTGGGCTCCATCCCGACCTTCCTGGGGACGATCTCCCAGGATCTCCCGGGATCTCCCGGGATCTCCCGGGCCATCCTGGTGGAGGTTGGGACAATCTCCTGGGCCATCCTGGCGGAGGTTGGGCTCCTCCAGCTCTGGAGCCCCCTGTGACCCCCCAGCCCGGAGCAGGACGTGTGGGAGAGGCAGCCGAGGCAGAGGAGGAGCAGGAGGGGCTATTTATAGCCTGGCAATTAAGATGATGCTGTTAAAAATTAATCTCACCTCAGGTTAACAACCCTCAGTCCCCGCAGCGAGAGAACGAGGGAGCGGGGGGTGGTGCTGGTCCAGGATTCCTCTCCCAGGGAGAGGAGCGGGGAAGCCGAGGGCAGGAGGAGGAGGTGGGAGTCCCCTGGGGCCTGAGCACCCCCTGACCCCCCTGGGACACGGGGCAGGACGAAGGGACCCCCGCCAGGAGTGTCCCCTCCTCGTGCTCAGCCCCCCTTGTCACATCTCTGGGCAAACAGGTGACTTTTAAACGGCCAGAGGGCAGGGGAAGGTGGGATTTTGGGAAGGAATTCCTCCCTGTGAGGGTCGTGAGGGACTGGAATGAATTTCCAAGGAAAGCTGTGGCTGCCCCATCCCTGGAAGTGTCCAAGGCCAGGTTGGACAGGGCTTGGAGCAACCTGGGCTGGTGGAAGGTGTCCCTGCCCGTGGAACAAGAGCTTTAAGGTCCCTTCCAAACCAATCCAGTTTGGAATTCTGTGATTCAGTGGTTCTTTTCTGAGGAGGCCTCCATCTCTCCCTCCATCCATCCATCCCTCCATCCATCCCTCCATCCCTCCCTCCATCCATCCCTCCATCCCTCCATCCCTCCATCCATCCCTCCATCCTTCCATCCATCCCTCCATCCCTCCATCCATCCCTCCATCCATCCATCCCTCCATCCCTCCCTCCATCCATCCCTCCATCCCTCCATCCATCCCTCCATCCCTCCCTCCATCCCTCCCTCCATCCCTCCATCCATCCCTCCATCCCTCCATCCCTCCATCCATCCCTCCATCCATCCATCCCTCCATCCATCCCTCCATCCATCCTTCCACCCCTCTCTCCCTCCATCTCTCTCCGGGTACTTTCCCGGGAGCTGGACTCGCCCCTGGAGCAGGAGCCCGCCCCGTTTCCCTGGAGCAGTTCCCTGACCCAGCCCCTCGAGGGATCTGGGATATTCTGAGGGATGTGGGGGCGGGATCTGGGGACAGTGTCCTGCTGCCAAAACCTTGGGCGTGGGTGGCCGTGGGGGACATCAGCCCCAGTGACTCCACTCACTGAGTGACCCCAGACCAGCCCGAGTGACCCCACTCACTGAGTGACCCCAGACCAGCCTGAGTGACCCCACATCAGCCTCAGTGACCCCACTCACTGAGTGACCCCAGACCAGCCTCAGTGACCCCACATCAGCCCGAGTAACCCCACTCACTGAGTGACCCCGTATCAACCCGAGCGACCCCACTCACTGAGTGACCCCATATCAACCCAAGTGACCCCACATCAGCCTGGGTGACCCCATATCAGCCCAAGTGACCCCACTCACTGAGTGACCCCAGACCAGCCCGAGTGACCCCATATCAGCCCGAGTGACCCCACTCACTGAGTGACCCCATATCAGCCTCAGTGACCCCACATCAGCCCCAGTGACCCCACTCATGGAGTGACCCCACATCAACCCGACTGATCCCACTCACTGAGTGACCCCACATCAACCCCAGTGACCCCATATCAGCCCGAGTGACCCCACTCACTGAGTGACCCCACACCAGCCCGAGTGATCCCACATCAGCCCCAGTGACCCCACTCCAGCCTGAGCAATCCCACCTTCAGTACCCCCCGGGTGGGATCCGGACAGGGCGGGCACCGGGAGGGCGGGAGGGGGTCCCGTGTCCCGGTGCCCCCGGCGATGCCCAGAGCAGCGGGGTGCCCTTCCCACCTGCCAGCCTGCGTCAGAGCACGTTGGTGGAGTGGCCCGGCCCACGTGGCCCCGCTAATCCGGCCCCTCCTCGCCGCGGGGGCACAGGGGGGTCACCCCGGGGCCGCGGGGCCCTGCCCGGGGGGCAACAAACCCCCACGGGGGCAGGACCGGGCTGGCACAGCCCCCCCAGACCCTCGGGAATGCTCCTTTTGGGTCCCAAAAGGGAGCTGGGGAAGCGGGTTTGGGGCTCTTGGTGGGGATTGGGGAACATTTCCAAAGAGGGGAGAGCAGGGACAAAGGGACCCCGGGAAACGGGGCTCTGCCACGGGGCAGCTGCCCCGGGATGGGCTGGGTACGGGGTACCCCAAAATATCCGGGTGCTCTGCAGCTCCCCGAGCTCAGCTGGCACCGGGTGAAGGGACTGATGGAAACGAACGGGAAACAACGGACTGGGGTTTTTAGCGTTGGGCGTTTTCAGTCGAAAACATCCCCCAGTTTCAGAACCTGTGGTGGAAAAATCCGGTTCCCAATGACGCGGGAGAACTGGGTGTTCCCAGAGCGACCTCCAGGGCTTCCTCAGCACCCTCCAAATGGACACCATTTAAATATCTTCCTAAAAACGGTGGGAACTGGGTTTGGTGATGGTTTTGGAGCTGGTCCTGATGCTGGGACAGGAACCCCAAACACCCACCCGCACCCTCTGAGGGGGTGTGGGGTGCCCCTGCAGGGTGGTGTCTCCCACCCATCCCAGTGCTCCCTGCAGCCCCAGGGAATGGGGGAATTCACCTTCCAGGCTTTGCCGGTGCCCCCAAGGCCAGCGGTGGCCTCTGCCCCGTTTCGGGGTGTCCGAGGACGGTCCCTCGGGGTCACCTCGCCCTGGGACCCCCAGGCTGGGTGGGGGAGGACGTGTCACCCCAGCAGACCTGCCTGCAGAGCCCAGCCCCAAACCCGATCTCCTTCCCTGCTCCTTCATCCGAGTTTTCCATCTCCCAGGGGTGCCGGAGGACCCGGGGGGTTCCCCGGCCGTGAAGTAGAAAACATCCCGAATTTTGGAGGAGAAGCAGGACATTTTTGGGTGGAATTTTGGATCAGTGGAGGGGAAGGGGCCGGGATGAGGTCCTGGCCAAGGGCACGGCCCTTGGTGGCTTGGGGACAATCCCCACGGCGCGGGCGGAGCTCGGCGTGGCTGGAACCACATTCCCACCCGTGCCCTTCCCGGGCCGTGGCAGAGGTTTAGGGGGTGGCACAGTGGGGTGACCCCAGGGGGTGTCGGGGCCAGAGGGGGAGCTGAGGGATGGATCCATCCCCGGGGAGAGGCAGAGGGCTCATGGGGCCATCCCGAAAGCCGTGGGTTGGGGCGGCAATCCCGGCTTACACAACGCGCCGAGCCCCACCAGGAACGGAGGGAGGAGGAGGAGGAGGAGGAGGAGGAGGAGGAAGGTGCCAGGCCACGATGGCGGGTGCCAGGCCGGGTCCCGGCGTGCCCCGCGCTGCAGTGGGTGTCAGCTGATGGTGGTGGGAGCTAATCCCGGCCAGGAAATGGCCCCGCTCGGGAGCTGGGAATAGCCTGGGATGGCGGCTCCGGGGGCCGCACGTGAGCGTGGGGCGCGTGACGGCAGCAGGGTCAGCGCCGGGGCAGCGCCGGGGCAGCGCCACCGAGAAATAAACACCACCAAAGACCCCAAACATGGCCCGGCCCGGCCAGGATCGGCCCGTTCGGCCGCCGAGCACCCGGAGATGGGGAGCTCCGGTGGTTTGGGAATGCTGCCCTGCTGAGCGCCCGGAGATGGGGAGCTCCGGTGGTTTGGGAATGCTGCCCTGCTGAGAGCCCGGAGATGGGGAGCTCCGGTGGTTTGGGAACGCTGCCGTGCCGGAGCGTGGGCTGGGGGAGTTCCCGCTGCCCGGGAGCTGGGTGGGCAGGGATGGGGGCCTTGGGATCCCACCAACAAACCGCGCTGGCTCCGGAGCCACGTCCCGGCGCGGCTCAGCCCCGAGCCCGTGGGGTGATGGAAAACACGAGGGGGAAAGAGAGGAGGGCACTGTGTGATCCCCCCGGCTGGAATGTGGGGATGAGGGGCAGGGGATGGAAAACACGAGCGGGAAAGAGAGGAGGGCACTGTGGGATCCCCCCGGCTGGAATGCGGGGATGATGGTCGGACGATGGATGGATGATGGATGGATGATGGATGGATGATGGACAGGGACGTGTGAGGTGGTTGCTGGACCCAGACCCTCCACAGATCCCGGGATCTCCGAGCGCCGTGGGATGAGGAGCTCCCACCCTTTGCCTTTCCACCCCCGGAGCGTGCGGGGGGCTCGGCCTGCCGGGAAGGGTCTCCGTCGGGATTAACTGCCTGGAGATCACTCCCCGTGGAGCTCCAAGGTGTGTGAGGAGGGGCGGGGTGGGAGCAGCATCCCCGCTCCCGCGTGGCAGGCGGGATGAGGGGCCCAGGCCCCGGCGCTCCCCAAGATCACGGCATAGGATTCCAGGATCAGACCCCTCGTGTGCTCCGTCCCGGCGCCGGCAGACGTGGAAAACCACGCTTGTGGCACAGGATGGGCTGCTGGGAGCAGGGCTGGCAGCTCCCGGCGTGCCCTGGCACGGGTGCTGCGTGTCCGGAGCCAGTGCCAAGGGCTCGGGATGGTGCCGTGGGTTCAGGATGGTGCCGAGGGCTCCGGATGGTGCCGAGGGCTCGGGATGGTGCCGTGGGCTCTGGACAGTGCTGTGGGCTCGGGATGGTGCCGTGGGCTCGAGATGGTGCTGTGGGCTCCGGATGGTGCTGTGGGCTCCGGATGGTGCTGTGGGCTCCGGATGGTGCCGAGGGCTCGGGATGGTGCCGTGGGCTCAGGATGGTGCCAAGGGCTCGGGATGGTGCCGTGGGTTCGGGATGGTGCCGAGGGCTCCGGATGGTGCCGTGGGTTTGGGACCGTGGCGAGGGCTCAGGATGGTGCCCTGGGCTCAGGATGGTGCCCTGGGCTCGGGATGGTGCCGAGGGCTCGGGATGGTGCCGTGGGCTCGGGATGGTGCCGTGGGCTCGGGATGGTGCCAAGGGCTCGGGATGGTGCCGTGGGCTCGGGATGGTGCCCTGGGCTCAGGGTGGTGCCAAGGGCTCGGGATGGTGCCCTGGGCTCGGGACGGTGCCGAGGGCTCAGGATGGTGCCGTGGGCTCAGGATGGTGCCGTGGGCTCGGGATGGTGCCGTGGGCTCCAGACGGTGCCGTGTTCCCGTGTTTGTTCCCCTCTCCATGTGCTGCCTCCCACCCCCTGCCCGGCACCGGGGAACCGGGGGGCTCAGGGGGACGTGGGAGACGTGACCCCATCCCAAGGCCCCGCTCTGGGAGCTCGCCCGGCCCCGTGTCCGTGTGCTCCGAGTCGAGCTCCGGCGTTCCAAGCTCAGTGACATTTGGGATGACATTCCAGGTGCGAGGGAGCGGGGGGGTGACGCTCCCCTGCCTTCCTCCCGCTCTGGGGGGGACAGGATGGAGGGTGGGGGGTCCAGGGAAGGAGATCCGGGCACAGGGAAGAGCAGCGGGAGGAGAAATCTGGGGGGAACTCGGGGGCTCGTTGTGTAACGGGGGGGGATAAAAGAAAATAAATAAAATAAAATAAAATAAATAAAATAAAATAAATAAAATAAAATAAAATAAATAAAATAAAATAAATGAAATAAAATAAAATAAATAAAATAAATAAAATAAAATAAATAAAATAAAATAAAATAAAATAAAATAAATAAAGTAAATAAAATATATAAAATAAAATAAAATAAATAAATTAAATTAAAAAAATAAAATAAAATAAAATAAAATAAAATAAAATAAAATAAAATAAAATAAAATAAAATAAAATAAAATAAAATAAAATAAAATAAAATAACTAAAATAGGGATCAAATAAAACAACAGGAAATAAAAGGAAGTAAAAGCAAATTTCCCAAAGGAAAAGGAACAGAAGAGGATAAAGCAAAGTAAAATAAAATGGAATAAACCAAGATAAAAATGGAGTAGGATAGAACCAAAATTAAATGGAGTAGGATAGAATGAAGTAAAATACGATAGAATGGAACAAAACAAAATGAAATACAGTAAATAAAAATAAAAAATAAAGTACAGTGAATAGAGTAGAACAAAATAATATAAATGCAGTAAATAAATAAAAATATAAAATAGAATAGGACAGATTAAAATGTAATTCTGTACAATTCAATAGAATGCAATAGAAAAATAAAGTAACGTAATTATTTAAATAAAATAAAATAAAATGAAATTAAATTAAACAGCTCCTGGCTGCCTGGGTTGGACGCAGGAGGTGACACAGCTCAGGAGGGACTCAGGGACTCCTGCCGGGCTCTCCAAGGGCTCCACATCCCATTTTCCTGTCACTGCAGGAAAAGCTGTTGGGAGTGCAGGGAATCGCAGGATTTGCTTTTCCAGCAGCAGTCAGGGCTTTCCCTGCCCTTCTCCTCGGAGGGAATGGGGAGAGCGGACGAGGAGGAGCTTCAGGGGGAAGGAAAAATACCAACTTCGTAACATATAAATATAAAATATAAAACAAAATATATCGCATAAAAATACAGTATATGGAATACATTACATATTTTATATAACACATATATTAGACATTATATATTATATATAAAGATAATACATAGACTGTGAAATATTTATTAGAAAATAAAAATAATGGGTAATACAAAATAGTATATATATATATATAATTTTCTAATTTTTTTTATTTGCCCCATTCCCATAACTGGGGATGGGATGGGATCACACAGCTTTTGGGGGGTGAAGCCCCCCCATGCCCTGGTGACGCCAGGGGTGGTGGGACAAGGGGGAGGGGCTCTGTGGGGACATGGGGAGGGGTCCCAGCTGGATTCCCCCCCACGCTGGGAAGGGTCTCCCAAAAGGACCAGGCTGCGGGGTTGGACCTTCCAAATGGCTTTTTTCCCAAAAAAATGCCGTGAGGTCTGACATTGCTGACACCCTCCGGAGCCAGGCTGGGAGAGCTGGGGGGGTTCCCCTGGAGACGAGAAGGCTCCAGGGAGAGCTGAGAGCCCCTGGCAGGGCCTGAAGGGGCTCCAGGAGAGCTGGAGAGGGACTGGGGACAAGGCAGGGAGGGACAGCACACAGGGAATGGCTTCCCAGTGGAGAAATGGAGATTTAGGTGGGAAATTGGGAAGGAATTCCTGGCTGGGAGGGTGGGGAGGGGCTGGAATGAGTTTCCCAGAGAAGCTGTGGCTGCCCCTGGATCCCTGGGAGTGTCCAAGGCCAGGCTGGAGCAACCTGGGATAGCGGGAGGTGTCCCTGCCCATGGCAGGGGTGGCTCTGGGTGGGGTTTAAGGCCCTTTCCCCCCCAGACCAGCCTGGAACTGTGGGATCTGCAGCTCTGCAGGTCCCCCTCCCGCCTCACCCGGTGCCGTGTCTCACACTCCGCGTCTCCCGGGGCTTCCCGGCTCCCTCCTCCCTGTCCTTGGCGAGTCCCCTTCCCTTCCCGCTGCCCCCGGTCCCGCTGTCCGGGCACAGCCGGGCCCTCCTGCTCTCCCTGTCCGTGCCCAGCCCGGCCCTGCCCGGAATGTCCCCCCCGGGCCCGGGTCCCAGAGCCCCAGGGTGGGCACTCGGAGCCGCCAGCAGCCCTGGGCAATTCCCGGGGTTTGTCCCCCTCTCCCTGTGCCCTCCCGGCCTGATGTCCCGGCTGTCCCCAGAATGGCACGGCTGGGAATTAGCCTTCCTAGGGAAGGGATGTCCTTGCTCTCCCTCTCCCCTTCCAGCCACGGTCTGGCAGGAAACGAGATATTCCAGAGGGCTGCGTCCCCTCCTCCCTGGATGCTGGAGTGGCGCCCACCGGGAACGTCCCAGCCTGGTGCTCCCTGGCCCCTCCAGGGTCAGTGCTGCGACACCGGCGCAAGGAAAGCGAGGAAGCTGCTTTTTGTAGGGGAGGAAAAGCTCATCCATCGGGAGAGATTCGGCAAAGCCGCGGTGGCCGAGGGGGCTGTGAGGGAGCGCGGAGTGAGGGAGGAGGAGGAGGAGCCGGAGCTGAGGGGGGACGAGGAGGGAGGCTGAGGCTGGAGGGGAATTACTCACGGAGCTGTCAAGGGCTGCGTCTGGCTGAGCTCATCCCCGTCCTCCGAGAGGGACTCGGGGCTGAGCATAATGGAGGGTGAAAAGGACAGGGAGCCACTAATTAGGGACAAGTTGCAGATGAACTTCAGCCGCCGAGGCAAACGCGGCCCCGCTCCTCTGCCGTGGCACCGGGGCGGGCGGGGAAGGGCTCCTGTCACCGGGCCAGCCCCGAGGGGACAGGGTTGGTGCAGAGGGCTCGGGTGGGGAAGGGATCCTGTCACCGGGACAGGGTCAGTGCAGAGGGCTCGGGTGGGGAAGGAATCCTGTCACCGGGACAGGGTTGGTGCAGAGGGCTCGGGTGGGGAAGGGCTCGGGTGGGGAAGGGATCCTGTCACCGGGACAGGGTTAGTGCAGAGGGCTCGGGTGGGGAAGGGCTCCTGTCACCGGGACAGGGTCAGTGCAGAGGGCTCAGCCAGGTCGGGCTCTGTGGGGTGCTGGGTGCAGGGGAGAGGCACAGAGGGGAGTCCGGGGTGGGAGAACCTCCTGGGAGAGGGTGGGGTGCAGAGGGAGGGCAGGGAGGGCCCCAGAACGTGTTTCTGTCTGTGCCTGCAAGTGCAGGTGCATCACCCCCGGTGGCATCAGCCAGAGCTGGTGACGGCACCGGGAGCACGGGATATTCCAGCTGGGAAGGGGCTCGGTGCCGGGACAGGCTCCCGGCAGCAGCACTGGGAAGGGGGAACCCGGTGGATCCTCTTCATGTAAGGAGCATATTTCCACCCTTCCACACTGGAACCCATGTCAGAATTATCAGTCATGGAATGGTTTGGGAGGGAAGGGACCTTAAATCCCACCCAGTCCCACCCCCTGCCATGGGCAGGGACACCTTCCACTATCCTACATTGCTCCAACCTGGCCTTGGACACTCCCAGGGATCCAGGGGCAGCCACAGCTTCTCTGGCCAACCTGGGACAAGGCCTCCCCACCCTTCCAGCCAGGAATTCCTTCCCAACATCCCACCTAACCCTGCCCTCTGGCAGTGGGAAGCCACTCCCCCTTCCACTGTCACCCCATGCTCCTGCCTTGACGGGTTTCCAGTCCATACCTGCTGACCTCACCTGATGTCCCCAAGTCCTTGCGTTCCCTGAACCCCTGTGGCTCTTCCCTGTCCTGCCCCAGCCGATGCTGCACAGTGGGATCAGCTGCACCCGCCCCTTCCCGAGGGATTTGGTCCTTCCCTCGGGATGCTCGGGAGGCTCCTGCTCTGACGTGTCGGGGCTGTGGCTCTGCTCGGGTGGCTTCTGACAGCAGTGAGAGAGGGAACTGATCCCTGGTGTCAGGCTGGATACTGGGATAGGAATTGGAAAGGAATATTGGGAAGGATATTGGGAAGGAATTCCTGGCTGTGAGGATGGAGAGGCCCTGGCCCAGGTTGCCCAGAGAAGCTGTGGCTGCCCCTGGAAGTGTCCAAGTCCAGGCTGGACAGGGCTTGGAGCAGCCTGGGCTGGTGGGAGGTGTCCCTGGGCAGGGGTTGTGTCAGGGGGGCTCTGGAGCATCCCCTGGTTTGGGGCTCAGGGCTGGAAGTGCCCCTCAGCCCAGAGGGTGGGATCCAGCACATCCCATCATCTCTGATCTCCCCGGCACAGGGGTGGGGCAGCTGCACCCAGGAGATGCCAGACCTGACCCGTGGGCTCCTCCTGCCCATCCCTGAGGACATAATCCCACTGACGGGGATTTTTTTGAGCTCCTGCTCTTCCGGAGTTGCTGCCTGGGGGATGTTTGGAGCAGAGAGTGCCAGGGCTGTGTGTTCCTGGCTGGATTTGTGCTGGCCCTTTGTTAAGGTGTCACTGCTGAGCTGGTTTGAGGGGCTCTGTGGGCCCTGTTTGTCCCCACCCACTGCGTGTTTGGGGTCTGCACTGCCCAGGATTCGGCAGCTCCAGGAGGTCCCCACGGGAGGAGCTGGTGGGATGGCGGTTCTGCCTCGGGCCATGCCCAGGGACACGGGACTGTGCCCAAAACCACCCCAACTGCCAGCACGGAGCGACACGGGGGCGGTGGGGTGGGGACATCAGCCCTGGGGGCCCGGCCGGGCTGTGCCACCGCCCCGGGCAGGGAGGGACATTCCCGTGGGGGTGTGTGTGGGCAGGGGATGCCCTTGGGAGCTTCCACGTGGGACGAGGGGGGTAGGGCGTCGGCCGGCAGCACCGGTGGTCCCAGGGGGTGCTGGCCCCGCGGTCCTGGTGTCCCCCATTGCCCGGGAACTCCTGCCCAGCCTCCAGCCGCCCGGGCCGGCGGCAGCTCCTCTGTTGTGTCCCTGGGAAGGGGCCGGGGCGCCGGGACCTCCTCCACCCCCACGCTCCATTAGCTCTGCACTGTGGCTCTATTGTGCTGGGGACGCGTGAGGGCCGTGCCACCGAGGGACTGTCCTACCCCCGCGAGCTTCCGATGACTCCGAGGGGTCCGAGACCCGCTGGCCCCGGAGCGGGGGGGACGCGGCCCGGCCGTGCCTTACCCCGGGGTCCCGCCAGCGCCCGGCCCGGCCCCGCTCGTGCCGCCCCCCGCCCACCGCGCTCTAATCCGAGTGTCTTCCCATCCGTCTCCTTCCCTCACCTCCGTCTCCGTCTGTCTGTCTGTCCCTCACGCCTCTCTCTGTCTCTCTCTCTGCCTCTCCTACCCCTCTGCTCTGCCAGGGAGGGAGCGAAGGGGGGCTGCCCTCCCAGCTCAGGGGGGGACCCGCGGGCTGGGGGCCGGGTCCCACCCGAGGGAGGCAGGGGCAGTTTTGGGGCAGTTTTGGGGCAGGGGGATCCCGCAGGGCTTCAGCCCGGGCTCGTTCCCGACCGTGGCCAGAGGCAGGTTGGGGTGGGGGTGTCCCCAGCTGGGTCCGTGCCCAGAGATCCAGGGCCACCAGGAGCCACCCTGTCCCCTCACGGGGACCCCAGCACGGCCGGGTACCCTCCCCCTGCCCCGGCGAGGGAAGGGTTTGCAGGTGGGGACATAAAGTGGGGTCTGAAGAGCATCTGCGAGGAGACCCCAGCACGTCCCGTAGCTCAGCATTCCCGGGAGAACCAGCACAGGCAGAGCCGGGCACGGCGGGGGGGGCTCAGCCCCGGGCTCTGCGCTCCGGGCCGCTGTCCCCAGGGTCCCATCTCTGGGGTCCCACCCATGGGGTCCCACCCATGGGGTCCCATCCCCAGGCTCCTGCCCCTGGGGGCCCATCCTCGGGTTCCCAATTCTGGGCTCCTGTCCCGAGTCCCGTCCCTGGGATCCCATCCCTGGGGTCCCATCCCTGGGGTCCCATCCCCGGGGTCCCATCCCCAGGCTTCCGTTCCCAAGAGTTCAGTTCCTGGGCTCTCCTCCCCAGGCGCCCTTCGCTGGGCTCCCAGCCCCGGGGTCCCAGCCCCAGGCTCCCGTCCCGCTCCCTCCCGGCGCTGCAGGAATTCCGCTCTCCCCGGGAGCGGCAGGCGGGGGCGGCTCTGCGCAGTTCCCCCGGCGGAGGATGGATCTCGCTTGGGCGTTTATTTTAATACGTCTCTCTCTCTTTCTCGTATCTCTCACTCTCTCCTGGTTCTCGCCTCTCTCTCCCCGGCCCCCCCGCGCTCTCTTTCCGTCCGTGCCTTTCTGTCCCCCCTCCCTCCCCATCCCGTCCTCCCGCTCCCCCCCCCCAAGGTCAAGGTCTGGTTCCAGAACCGCCGCACGAAGCAGAAGAAGGACCAGAGCAGGGACTCTGAGAAACGCTCCTCCACCACCTCCGAGTCCTTCGCCACCTGCAACATCCTCCGGCTGCTGGAGCAGGGCCGGCTGCTGTCGGTGCCGGCCCCCCCCAGCCTCCTGTCCCCCGCCTCCAACCCCCTCGCCAGCCCCGCGGGCAGCGGCTCGGGCCTGGCCACGCCGGGCCCCGCGTCCCCCGGGCTGGGCGGCGGGAGCAGCCCCCCGGCACCGGCGGCCTTCAGCCTGCAGGTCCCGTCTCTCGCCTCCTCGTCCTCCTCGTCCTCCTCCTCGCCGCGGCTGCCGGGGGGGCCGCTGTGCTTCGGGGGGCCGCTGCTGGGCGGCCTGCACGACCTGCCGGGCGCCTACGGACTGGGCACCTCCGCCTTCGAGCCTTACACGCGGCTGGAGAGGAAAGACAGTTCTATACCCAGCAAGAAGCCGAGCCCTTAAATCAAAACGAGTGTCAAAAGGTGTCCCCCCCCTTCCTCCGCCGTCCCCTGCGCCCCCCGCGCCCCCCGCACCCCGCGCCCCGCGCCGGGGCCTCGTTGGGCTCGTGGGATGCGGGAGATGGCTCGTCCCGGTGGGAATGTGCACGCGCGGGGGGCCCCGCCCCAGGCACAGCGCCGGAGCCGTGGATGTCACACGCGGGGGGTCCCCGGGGGTCCCGTGTCACCGGTGCCGCCCCGTCCCTCACCGACGCCGCTGGACCTGCCCCCGCACCCCCTCCAGGTACCGCCCGCGGGCTGTGCCGGGACAGCGGCACCTCGGGGGGGGGCGGGGGGTCGCCGCTGCCCCGTGGGCTCTCGGTGCCTCTCACGGGCGGGACCGCGGAGCTCTGACCCCCCTGGACTGTCCCCCCGGGGTCTGCGGCGTTGGGGTCACCCCGGGGGCAGGAGGGCACCCCAAAAGGGAGAGCGCAGGGCGGCGCCGGGCTCTGTCCCCGCCCGGCCGGGGAGTCCCTGGATGAGGGTCGTGCCTCAGTTTCTCCACCCGCGAAGGGCTGCGTGTCCTGCCTGAGGTCTCCTCGCAGCATCCCGGTGGCCGTGGGCTCCAGGCGCTGCTCCCATGGGATACTGGTCCTCCGAGGGCACATCGCCGGGTCCGGGGGGTGGGTGATGTCCCCAACCCCCCCAGGGGTCCCTGTGATCGGACCAAGACGCTGCCCCTACTCGTGGGACATCCCCGGGCTCCTCCTCTGCTCCTGCAGAGCCAAAGCACCGCCCCGCACCCGCTTCGGTGCCGTCCCAGCCCGGCAAACCCCTCAGGGACCCCCTCCGACCTCCCCGAGGGGGCTGTGGGGAGCCGGGGACCGCCCACCGTCCTGAGCCCCCCCAAGGACACCCCCCGAGGGAGACGTGGCAGAGCTGTGGACAGTTGTGACACTGGGATCTGCCCCTCTGGGTCGGGTCTTTGCCACCGGCGGGGGCCCGAAGCCCCCCCAGACCCAGCGCGGGGTGCTGAGCGCTCGGCGCGGGCACTGGGGGAGCCCCACCCTGAGCACGGGCCTCGCAACACCCCCCCCACACCTCGATCCCCCCCCCCCGGCAGACCCAGGGTCCGTCCCAGAGAGGTGCTGAGCCCCCCGGGCGGCCTCTTCCCGCCCGGCCCCTGATCCCGGAGGTTCCCGCGGGGCAGGATCCGGCCTCGGGCGCGATGTGGCTCCGTGGGGGCGAGAACCAGAGGGGCACTGCCTGAGGTGGCCTTTGGGGACAGGGGCAGCGCGGCCCCCCCGGGCCCTGCTGGGGGAGGGCAGGTCCGTGGTGTCAGGACGCTCTGAGGGGTCATCGCTGTGACGGGATCGGGGGGACGCCCCGAGCCCCCTCCCCAAGCCCAGGAGCTGCCATGGGGGCTCACACCCCCCCACACTCCCCAAACCCGGGGGCGGCAGCCCCCTCCCGCCGCCCTTTAATAGTTAACAACGATAATTAACACCGGGCGTCCCCCCCGGGCTGCTGCCCCGCCGGGACCGCTCCCTCCCGGGCACGCAGCCCCCACCCGCGCGTTCCCGGGGGTTTGCAGGGAAATATTTAAAATAAATGATTTTATGAGAAGGTTTCGGTGATTTTTATTTTTTTTTTTCCTCAAAACGGAGCCTTTCTATGAAATAGTATTTATTGTTCCCTCCCTTCGGAGCTCTTAAGGGGAGCTCGGGGGGGGTCGGCACCCCCGAGGCAGGTGGGGAAACTGAGGCAGGAGCAGGGACAGGGTTTGGTTGGGGGTCCCGAGCCCCCCCGACCCCCCCCCCGGCTCAGAGCACGGCTCGCCGCCAACATCTCCCTTCTTCTCCCTGGAATTCTCCGGGTGCTCCCGGGGTGCTCCAACCCCGCCACCCCAACGCCGTGTGTGAGGTTTGGGGTTTGCCGGGACCCTTCGCCCTCCCCCTCGTCCTTAATTTATATTTATCCCGGCGGGCGGGGGCTGCGGGCGGCGGGGCAGCCGTGCCCCCCCCCGGGCGTGGAATCCTGCCCTCAAACCCCCTTCGGGACTCGCTTTGCTTTGGTTTTCCCCCTTCCCAGCCGAACCGCAGGGATTTTCCAAGCTTTCCCGCCCCGCTTCCTCCCGCTCTGGGCTCGCCGGGAGGAACCCGGGGTTTGCCGGAGAAGGGAACCCCCCTCAACCTTCTCGGCTGGAGGAGGTTTGGGGGCGTTCCAGAGAAAGCGAAGCCCGGTTCGGTTTTGGGAGGGTCCCCGACGTGTTTTCCCGGCCCGGAGCATCCTCGTGGCTCTCCCGCATCCTCCTCCCGCTGCTCCACACCCCGAGGGATCGGCGGGCAGCACAGCGGGGAGGCCGCGGGCCGCTCTTCCCGCCCCTTGAAACCCAAATGCTGCTTTCACAGGGGTCCCACATCGGATCCAAAGCTGCTGCTTCTCCAAAGTTCCTTCTCCAAAGCGAAGCTGTCCCGGGGGCCTTGGGGGGCCGCGGGGACACCCGTTCCCCCCAGTCCATCCCAATCCAGCGGCTCCTCCAGCCTGAGGGGATCGGGGGAAGAGTTAAAAAACCCCAGCAACTACTGGATGTAAAACTTTAAGGAATAATGTGGTTTCTTATGGTTTCTAATGGTTAATAAAAGTCACGTCCTGCCTCCTGCCTCCTCCTCGTCCTCCATCGCCTTTGGGATCCAGGGCTGGGAATCCCTCGCCCCCTGCTCCGGGTGCCACCAAACCTTGTGGGTGTCCCCAGCCCCGTGGGTGTCCTGTCTCGTGGGTGTCCCCAGCCCCGTGGGTGTCCCCAGCCCCGTGGGTGCCCCCAGCCCCGTGGGTGTCCCCTCTCGTGGGTGTCCCAGCCCCGTGGGTGCCATCCCAGGGTGGCATTTCGAAGCCCATTGTGTCCTGCTCTCCTCAGAGCCCCTCGAGAGTGAACCCCCCCCATCCGGGGACACTTCCACTGACCCCCCCAGAATGGATTCCCCCTCCACGGGGATACCTGCACCCTTCCCCCCTGGAATAAATCCCCCTCCCCCGGGATTCCTGCACCTCCCCTCCCCAGCAGTGCCCCCAGTCCCCCCCAGTCCCTGGCCC
The DNA here is from genome assembly GCF_036250125.1 of Pseudopipra pipra. NCBI lineage: Eukaryota > Metazoa > Chordata > Aves > Passeriformes > Pipridae > Pseudopipra > Pseudopipra pipra. The sequence goes on from NC_087552.1 coordinate 75,898,158, forward strand.
TTAGCCCCCCCCGGCCCTACCCCCAGCCCTGCCTTGCCTCTGGGGAGTTGCACCCACCGTACCCCCGCCCCCCCCAAATTACCTCCTGCCCTGCCCTTGGCACTGCCCCGAGCTCCGCCTGTCCCCTCACCTGTCCCCTCACCTGTCCCAGCCTTGTCCCCTCACCTGTCCCAGCCCTGTCCCCTCACCTGTCCCAGCCCTGTCCCCTCACCTGTCCCCAGCCCTGTCCCCTCACCTGTCCCAGCCTTGTCTCCACCCCACCCCTGCTCCCATCTCCGTTCCCCTCCCCATCCCTATCGCTACCCATATCCCATCCCCATAGCCTTCCCTATCCTTTATCCCTACCCTTTATCCCTAACCCTATCCCTGTCCCTTGGCACTCCCTTATTCCTTATCCCTTTCCCTTATACCCATCCATTTTCCCTTCTCCTGTATCCCTATCCCAACCCCTGTCCCCACCCCTGTCCCTACCCTTATCACTGGCCATGTCCCTGTCCCCATATCATTCCCTAGCCCTTACCCCTACCCATACTCCTTATCCCTATCCTTATCCATTATCCCTACCCCATCCCTATCCCTTATCCCTATCCTTATCCCTTATCCCTACCCCATCCCTATCCTTATCCCTACCCCATCCCTATCCCATTCCCTATCCCATTTCCTATCCCTTATCCCTACCCCATCCCTATCCCATTCCCTATCCCTTATCCCTATCCCTTATCCCAATCCCATTCCCTATCCCATTCCCTATCCCTTATCCCTATCCCTTATCCCAATCCCATTCCCTATCCCATTCCCTATCCCTTATCCCTATCCCTTATCCCAATCCCAATCCCAATCCCAATCCCAATCCCAATCCCTTATCCCTACCCCATCCCTATCCCATTCCCTATCCCTTATCCCTACCCCATCCCAATCCCATTCCCTACCCCATCCCTATCCCATTCCCTATCCCTTATCCCAATCCCAATCCCAATCCCTTATCCCTACCCCATCCCTATCCCATCCCTATCCCTTATCCCAATCCCAATCCCTTATCCCTACCCCATCCCAATCCCATTCCCATCCCTACCCCCGTTCCCCTCCCCGAGGCCCGGGGCAGGCGCTGTGCCCGCTCCGGCCGCTCCCTCCCGCTGTTCGCGGCCAACACGGGGCCGACGGGGCCACCGCTGTCCCTTGTGTCACCCGTGCCACCCGTGTCCCGGTGTCACCCGTGTCGCCGGTGTCCCTTGTGTCGCCGGTGTCCCTTGTGTCGCCGGTGCCACCCGTGTCGCCGGTGTCACCCTTGTCGCCGGTGTCACCCGTGTCGCCGGTGCCCCAGGTGCCGCCGGGGCCGCGGGCGGGGCCGCTGGGGCGGGCGGGCCGGGCGGGGGCCGGGCCGGGGGTACAAAGCCCGGGGCGCTGGCGCGTCCTGCCCGGCCCCGCCGTGACCGTGACGGTGCCCGTGTCCGTGACCGTGTCCGTGCCCGTGTCCGTGTCCGTGCCCGTGTCCGTGTCCGTGTCCGTGCCCGTGCCCGTGCCATGGCCGCCACCAAGGCCCCGGCAGCGGCGGCAGCGCTGGCAGCAGCCCGGGAGCACGGGCTGGCCGTGAGCAGAGACTACAGCAGCAACCCCCGGCTGAGTGAGCGGGGGCACGGGGGGCACGGGGGGCACGGGGGGCACGGGGGGACGGGGCGGAGAGCGCCGGGGGCGGGCACGGCACCCCTGTACCCCCGGGCAGGGTGGGCGCCGTGGGTACCCCGGGGCGGCAGGGAAGAGTGGGTGACACCGGGCAGAGGTGGGTGGGGGGCACCGAGTCGGGAAGGGATGGGGGTGGCACCGGGACAGGCAGGGACGGGGGGGTGACACCGGGACAGGCAGGGACGGGGGGGTGACACCGGGGTAGGCAGGGGTGAGCGGGTGGCACAGGGGCCGTGTGTGTCTCTCGGGGGGCACAGGGGCCGTGTGTGTCTCTCGGGGGGCACAGGGGCCGTGTGGGGCTGTGGGGGTGCCCCCCCTCCTGGGCTCCGCACTTCAGGGGCCGGGGAAGGTGTCCCGGCCCCCCCGAGGGCTGTGGGGTGCGCGGGGGCTGCGGTGACCCCACAGGGGTGCGGGGGTGCCCCGGGTGTCCCTCTCCCCCGCCCCGACAGGGTGTGGGACCCGCCAAGGGGTCCCTGGGGTGAGCCGCACGTGTCGGGGGGTGGGGACGTGTCCATCGAGGGGACGTGGGTGTGACACCAGCGGGACTTTGTGTCGCACCCGTGGGTGCTCCGTCCGTCCCCGTGTGCCCCCCGTGGCTCCGGGGGGGCTCCTGGGGGTCTGGGGGCTCAGCGCTGGCACCCTCAGCCCCTCACCCTGGGCTGCTCCCCCGTCCCGCCCCGACCCCGGGGAGCCTGGCATGGTGCCCGCCCCACACGGGGGGTGGCTGAGCCCCCCAGCACCCCGTCCCCGACCGCCCGCGGCACCAAGGACGTTTGCTGTGACCTTTGTGCCTTCGCTGCCGGGTCGGGACGGTCGGAGGGAGTTTGGAAGTCACCTCCCGGGATGCCAGCCCGCCGGTCCCGAGCCGGGTGGCTCCGGGCTGGCACGGTCCCGGCCGCTCCCTCCCAGCCCGGCCGGCCCTGCCCGGCCCCGCCGTGTTTGGTGTCAACACGGAGCCGGGAGCGGCCCCCGGGGGTGACTCGTGTCCCGGTCACCTGGCTGGGCGCCAGCCCTTGGCCCGGGCGTCCCTTTCCAAGGCAAAAATGCTCATTTCCATGTTTATTCCCTCCTGCCGGGTTTCCCCCTCGGCAGCGGGACGGGCAGTGCCGGCTCTGCCAGGCTGGCTCTGCGCGGCCAAACCCGGCCCCCCAGCCGGGCTGGCACAAAGTCCTGCCCGCGTGTCGCTGTCACCCGGGTGGGAGGCGTGTGAGGGGCACAGGGGGGGCTCCCCGCCCATGGAGGGCCGGGAGAGGGGGGTCCCGGCGCCCCAAAATGTGCTGCGAGGTGACGGCAGGGGTGGCACCGGGAGGAGGGACCCCAGCGAGGGGGCAGCTGGGAGGGAAGCTGAGGGTGACGGGGGGGTCTGGGGGAGGTATAAAGACACCCCCGAATTTGGGGGAAGGAGCAGGGTGTGGCTGAGGGCACCTGAGCTCCTCGGGGTGCCACCTGGGCACACCGGGGCAGGTTTGGGTGGGACGGGGGTTGCTGTGGGTCCGGGCCGAGGTGGGCACCGCCCCTGTGCCAGGGGGGTCTCAGGCGTGTGCCACAGTGCCAGCTTCACATGCCGCGTGTCCCGCAGCCCCACGCGGTGCCCCCCAAGTGTGGGGTTCCAGAGTGGGGTCCCAAAGTAGCACCGGGCATGGGGGGGGTCAAGCAGTGCCGTGGGCAGCCAGGGTTGGCAGGGACGGCAGGCAGGAGCAGGCAGTGCCCGCAGTGCCCATCCAGAGCCCGCTCTCCCGAGAGACGGCGGAGGAACCGGCAGCCGCTCCCCGGCGCCGCGAATCCATTAGCACGAAGAGCCACTTCTCACCTCCCGGCCTTTGGCTCGACCCAGCGCCGGGAAAAACATTCCCGGGAGCGATCCCGCCGCCGATCCCGCACGTGGGCGCGGGGCCCTGCCCGCACGTGCGGACCTGGGCGGGGGGGGGTCCCCGCCTGCCCCCCCCGTCCCACCCAGCTCCAAACTCAGCGAGAGCAGCCCGGGAGCTGGGCTGGAGAGGGGATGGGGGAGGGAGAGGGAGATGTGGGAATGAATAAATGGAGGGAGGGAGAGACGGAGGGACGGACAGATGAAGGGATGGTTTCAGACCTGAGGTTGCTCCCCAAGAGCCTTGGGGGGAGGGGAGGTCCTGGGAAGCCTGGGGGCTGTGGCAGAGCCCGGGGAGGCCCCGTGGGGAGGTGTGAGCTCCCCCCCTGCCCATTTCCAAATCCCCAAATTGGATTTTTAAATATATAAACCCGGCAGCCGGGTTTATATATTTAAATATATACATATTATATATATATATTATATAAGGCCCCTGGCAGCGGGAGGCAGCCGCTGGTGGAGAGCTGGGCTCGCTGCTCCCCTCGCCCTCTTGCCAGCTCTGCCAGCCCCCTGCCCCCTTCCCAGCGCTGCAGACGGGAGGGGCGTGGGTGACCTTGGGGCCCCCCACCCTCTGGAGCTGCCCCCCACCCTCTGGGAAGCAGAGCAGGGCTGGTGTCCTCGGCGTGACCACGGGGGCTGGCAGTGCCGTGGGGCTGTGGGGAAGGGGCTGGTGGGGTCCTGGGGGCCGCAGCTGATGGATCCACCCATCCATCCATCCATCCATCTGTCCATCCATCCCTCCATCCCTCCATCCCTCCATCCACCCATCCATCCATCCATCCATCCACCCATCCATCCATCCCTCCATCCCTCCATCCACCCATCCATCCATCCATCCATCCATCCCTCCATCCCTCCATCCATCCCTCCATCCATCCCCCCCCGGTCCATGCCACTGGCACGGGACCCTCTGCCCCACGGCGCGGGGGGATCCCCCAGCCCTCCCCCGCTTCTCCTTCCCCTCGGAGCCCCCTCCTCCCGGCTCCCTCAGCCCAGCTGGCCCGGCGCGGGGTCCGCAGCCCCCTCCCCGCCTCCCACGCCCCCAGCCCTGTTTTGTCTGCCGGCGAACGCGGCAGCAAGCCCAGCAATTTATTTCTCCTTTTTTTTTTTTTTTTTTTTTTTTCCCTTCCTTGGGCCGCTTGTTCGGTTCACGCTTGGCTGGGGCTGCCTTTCTTTGGCTGCCCTCACATGACGTGCAGGTGTGTATGGGAACCCTCGGCCGCCGGGCCCTAATTAGTGGCATAGAGTGTGACCCCCCGCCGCGCCTTTCACGGGCTCTGCCGGGCCGGGACAGGCCGGTGGGTTTGACAGCGCGGCACAAAGTGACACGCGGCACAATGGGCAGGTTGGGGAGGGGGGAAACGGTCACTTAGGGACTGTCGAAAAAGTCCCAGGATGGCCCCGGGGCAGGACGGCGGCTCGGGAGGAGGGGGTGGGGTCGGGCCGAGCGGGGTTTGGAGCGCGGAGTTGCCGTCGGGGGTGGCGGATTCGTGTCCCGTCCTGGGAACGGGGCCGGGTCACTTCGGACATCAGCATTTTGGTTAAAAACTCGGCATTTACGGAATCCTAAAATCCCAGGCTGGTTTGCGTTGGGAGAGACCTTAAAGCCCCCCCCGGTGCCACCCCCTGCCATGGCAGGGACCCCTCCCACCGACCGGGTGGATCCAAGCCCCGTCCAACATCCTTGTGATGAAACCCATGGGATAATCCATAGCCCTGCTGAGCCCCCTCTTCCTCCCTGTCCTTGCCCTGGACAGAGGCTCTGGGGCATTTGGGGGCCGTTTCTCTGCCCCATTTCCCGTCTCTGCCCCCGCTGGGTCCTGCTCTGTAATTTGGGACAGGGCCGAGCATCCCTCGCTGCCCTCCCGCTCCAGAGGCCGAGGTGACCCTGTCCAGGGACAGGACACGGGGAAGGGCTTCCCAGTGCCAGAGGGCAGGGTTGGATGGGACACCGAGGAGGAATTCTCCCCTGGGAGGGTGGGCAGGCCCTGGCCCAGGTCACCCAGAGAAGCTGTGGCTGCCCCTGGATCCCTGGGAGTGTCCAAGGCCAGGCTGGAGCAACCCGGGATAGAGAAAGGTGTCCCCGGGGTTGGCACTGGATGGGCTTTCAGGTCCCTTCGACCAAACCCTCCCACGATTCCCTGATCCCAGCGGTCCGTGCCCCCCTCGGGCGCTGGGAAGGAGCCGCGGGCGCACTTTGGAGCCGAGCCCTAAGGCGGGCGCGGCCCGGGGGGGCCGGGGCGGAGGGGCCGGGGGGGCTGGGAGGGCCGGGGGGGGCCGGCGAGGGCCGGGCGGGCGAGCGGGAGCAATTAGCGGCGGGCGGGGCCGGGCGGGCCCTTTGTGCGCGGGGCCGTGTCCCCCCCGGCCGCCGCGGAGGGCAGCAGTGCGTGAGCGCGGGGCTAACGGAGATCGCTTCTGACAGGAGCTGTGAATTTGGGGCTGGGGGGGTGCAAAGGCCAGGTTGAAAGACTTTTCTTTTCCCTCGGCCCCTCTCCCCCCGCCCCCGCTCCCCGGCCGGCCGCCGCAGCCCACCCACCCCGCCGGCAATTATGGGAATTGGAGCTTCCCGGGGCTCCCCCGCCGCTGCCTCGGCCCTCCCCCTCCTCTTCCTCCTCCCCCTCCTCTTCCTCCTCCCCCTCCTCTTCCTCCTCTTCCTCCTCCTCCTCCTCCTCATCCTTCTCCTCCTTCTCCTCCACCTCCTCCTCCTTCACTTTTTCCATGCTGGATGGAGGGATGGATGGATGGATGGATGGATGGATGGATGGAGGGAGGGATGGATGGATGGATGGATGGGTGGATGGAGGGAGGGATGGAGGGATGGAGGGATGGATGGATGGAGGGATGGATGGGTGGATGGAGGGAGGGATGGATGGATGGAGGGAGGGAGGGATGGATGGATGGAGGGAGGGATGGATGGAGGGAGGGATGGATGGATGGAGGGATGGATGGATGGAGGGAGGGATGGATGGATGGATGGAGGGAGGGATGGATGGAGGGAGGGATGGATGGATGGAGGGAGGGATGGATGGAGGGAGGGATGGATGGAGGGAGGGATGGGTGGATGGGTGGGTGGATGGGTGGATGGATGGATGGGTGGATGGATGGATGGATGGGTGGATGGATGGATGGGTGGATGGATGGATGGGTGGATGGATGGATGGGTGGATGGAGGGATGGATGGATGGATGGGTGGATGGATGGATGGAGGGATGGATGGGTGGATGGGTGGATGGATGGATGGATGGATGGAGGGATGGATGGATGGATGGGTGGATGGATGGATGGGTGGATGGGCTGGTGGAAGGTGTCCCTGCCCATGGCAGAGGGGGGGACTGGATGGGCTTTCAGGTCCCTCCCCACCCAAACCAGGCTGGAATTCTGTGATCCTCATGCAGGAGTGTGAGGGGTCACTGGCACTGCCAGTTCTGTGCCCTGGCACGGGCTGGGAGAGGGGAGGGGGACCCCGGGGGTGCAGCTGTGCCACGGGGGTGACCCCACACTGCTCTGTGGGTTGTGCAGGGGTTGGTGCTGCCCAGACTGGGCTGTGGCCAGCGGGGAGCAGAGGGGGCCCATCCCCTGGAAATGGAATCCCCGGGGCTGATCCAGCTGGGGACGATGCCAGCCCCACCTCCAGGACAGCCGGGATGCTGAGGGGCAGGAACCCCCTCCCAGTGCCAGGACACGGCCCCCCCACCCCGGGGGCAGGAGGGGGGTGAGCCCCGCAGCCGGCCCGGCCCCTCCCATCCCACCGGGATCGCGAGGGAATCACAGCCCGGCGGGAGGAGAGGGGGCAGAGGGACGGAAGGGCCCGGCGGGGTCAGCGAGCCCCGCCCTGCCGGGGCAGGATTTCGGCACTGACACAGCCCGGGATGATCAAGGGCAGCTCGGGGCCGGCTCAGTGCCCCCACACCCACCGGGGCTGAGCCCAGTCCCGGCACTCCCGGCCCTGCTGCCTCTCCCTGGGCTCCCGCACGGCCTCGGCCCCTTTGGCACCGTCGTCCTTAATGGCCCGGGTGCCTCCTGCCCCACCGGGGTCCCGGGGGGGCCACACCCCCAGCACCCTCCTGTCCTCACCTGAGTGTCACCCTGGGTGTGTCCCTGGTGCCCCGCGGGGTCTCGGGGCAGTGCCCTCTGCATCCCACCGGGATTCTCAAAGGATGGAGGTTTTAAACTAAAAGAGGGGGATTTAGGGATATTGGGGAGAAACTCTTCCTGTGAGGGTGGGGAAGCCCTGGCTGCCCCAGCCCTGGGAGTGTCCAGGTTGGACAGGGCTTGGAGCAACCTGGGCTACTGAGAGGTGTCCGTGCCCATGGCAGGGGTGGCACTGGGTGACATTTGAAGGTCCCTCCCAACCCAAGCCAGTGTGTTCCGTGACTCTGTGCAGGGCTGTGCCCGTCTCAGGGGGTCAGGGCTGGGCCCGGGGGTTTTGGGGGGTGAGGGGTCTGTACCCGGGCTGGGACAGAGGATGTGAGGTGGGTGGGAAAGGCCTGGTGGGATGGAGATGCCCTGCTGGGGCCTGCAGGAGCCACTGGAGCTCCAGCAGGTCACCAGGCTGTGGTGGCACCTTGCCAGGATGGGGTGTCCCAGGGCAGGGAACCCCTCCTGGTGCTGCTGGAGGGGTGAGCCAGGGAAGCTGGGGGACAAGGGGAGGCCTCACTGCTGGTTGTGGTGACATTCCCAGTGGTGACACCCCTGCCAGGTGTGTGGGAACACCTCCGGGAGGTGACACATCCAGCTGTCACCAGGCACCATGGCAGGAGGGACATTCCTGCAGGATGGGTGCTCCAGGCCTCCGGTTCAGCTGCCACTGGTCCCTCGGGCTGGCCCCGGGATAAGGGATGGGGCAGCAGGAGGGGGTGGCACTGCAGTGGGATGGATCCCAGGGTTTGGTGCTGCCAGTGCTGGGATCAGGGTGGGAGCCCCCCCGGGAGCTGACGGTGTGTCCTTCCTTCCCCCAGCCTACAGGACAGTGTGTGGGGTCAACGGGCCACTCGTGGTGCTGGACAACGTGAAGGTAGGACCCTGTCTGGGGGGGGGGACAAGGGGACACCTTGGCAGTGCCACCTGGGGCTGGGTGGGGACCACCGTGCTGTCCCCCCTGGGCTGGGCTGTCACCCAGGCAGGGAGAGGGCACCGGGGGGAGCTTGTCCCTCATCACCTCTCTCGTGTCCCCTGGGCTGTCCCCCCTCCCCTGTCCCGCATCCCTTCTCCCCAGCCCTCGTCCCCTGGGCCGTTTTCCAGGCTGGTCCCTTGTCACTCGTCCCCTGTCCCCTGGACTGGTCTCCTGTCTCCTCTCCACTGTCCCCTGGGCTGTCCCCTGTCCCCCGGGCTGTCCCTTCCTCTCTGGGGTCCGAGCTCCCTCCTCTGGACGCGCTCGGCAGCAGAGCCCGTGTCCCCGTGTCCCCGTGCGGGCGGTGTGTGTGCCGGGGGGACGAGTGTACGCTCTGCCCGGGACACTGCGCTCCGGCCCCCGTGTCCTCTCCCCATGTCCTGTCCCCGTGTCCTCTCCCCGTGTCCTGTCCCTGTGTCCTCTCCCCGTGTCCTCTCCCCGTGTCCTGTCCCCGTGTCCTGTCCCCGTGTCCTCTCCCCGTGTCCTGCCCGAGCTCGGCCCCTGCCCCCTGTTCTCCTGTGCCCCTGCCCAAAATCCAGCCCTTCTCCCCAGGCTCCGTCCCTTGTCCCCTGCCCACTCTGTGGCTCCTGTCCCCTGTCCCCTGCCCACTCTGTGGCTCCTGTCCCCTGCCCAATCTGTGGCTCCTGTCCCCTGTCCCCTGCCCACTCTGTGGCTCCTGTCCCTTGTCCCCTGCCCACTCTGTGGCTCCTGTCCCCTGCCCAAGCCTCAGCTCCCTCCGGGACCCTGCTCTGGGTGAGACCACACCACGACCCCCGCTCGGCCCGTGTCCCAGCCCGGGGGGACACCTCGGTGTCACCCTGCCTGTCCCTGCTCCCAGCGCAGGGTCTGGGCTCTCTTGGGTGGGCTCCGGGCACCTGGGGGACCCTCCGAGGGGCTTTGTTGCCCGCTGGCTCGTTTCCATGGCCCCTTTCACGCCGAGCCCGCGGGACGGGAATTAATCAGCTCAGTTAGAGAGCCAGCCCGTGGCGGGGGTTTCCTCGGCTTTGTCGTCCTTTATCCAAAGGTCTTTCCAGAAGAATTAAAGTCCAAAGTTCGCAGGGCCGGAGGCAGCCCCGGTGGCGGCTGGGAGTGAGGAGGAGGAGGAAGAGGAGAGCCCGGAGTGTGCTGGGCAGGCAGGGCTGGGCAGGGGAGAGACCCTTCGGACGTTGTCCCCAGAGCAGGACGTGTCCCCTCAGCCAAAGGGCGGCAGAAAAGTCCCCTCCGTCCGCCCCGGGGGGGTTGGGGAGGGTGGGTGGTGTCCCCTGGGGTGCCGAGTCCCACTCGTCCCCGTGGCCAGTGCGAGGTGGCACCTTGGTGGCCCTTTCCGTGGCTGGCAGGGACTGTGTGGATTGGCGGTACCGGGGCTGTCCCCGTTATTGGGAACACTGCCCAGTGTTGTGGACACCGAGGCAGGAGCGGTGCAGAGCCCGGAGCGGCTCCAGGACGGGGCAGGGACAGGCAGCACCTTCCCCCGGCCCCCGCCGCTGTCCCGCGTCCCCCCTCAGTGCGCGGTGGCCTCAGGGGGCACAAACCCTGAGCACATTTCCCCTCAGGAGGGGGAATGGGGCGGCCTGGCAGGGCTGGAGGGGGACAGGGGCGGGCTGGGGGGGGCACAGAGGAGCCCCCCGCCCCAACTCCCCCCGGCCCTGTCCCCGCAGTTCGCCCAGTACGCCGAGATCGTGAACTTCACGCTGCCCAACGGCAGCACCCGCAGCGGGCAGGTGCTGGAGGTGATGGGCTCCAAAGCCATCGTCCAGGTGAGCCCGGGGACACGGGGACACGCGGGACAGCACGGCCCGGGACTGTGGTCGGGGGCATGTCCCGGGGATCGGTCCCGGGGATTTGTCCCGGGGCTCTGTCCCGGGGATCTGTCCCGGGGCTCTGTCCCGGGGATCTGTCCCGGGCTCTGTCCCGATCTCTGTCCCGGGGCTCTGTCCCCCTCCAGCGGTGGCTGCCGCGTCCTTGTCCCAGCGCTGTCGGGCTGTCCAGGCCCGCTGTCCCGGCACACGCGGTGTCCCGGGATGAGCAGTGTCCTGGCACACGCGGTGTCCCGGGATGAGCAGTGCCCTGGAATGAGCGATGCCCTGGCACACGCGGTGTCCCGGGATGAGCAGTGCCCTGGCACACGCGGTGTCCCGGGATGAGCAGTGTCCTGGCACACGCGGTGTCCCGGGATGAGCAGTGCCCTGGCACACGCGGTGTCCCGGGATGAGCAGTGTCCTGGCACACGCGGTGTCCTGGGATGAGCAGTGCCCTGGAATGAGCGATGCCCTGGCACACGCGGTGTCCCGGGATGAGCAGTGCCCTGGCACACGCGGTGTCCCGGGATGAGCAGTGCCCTGGCACACGCGGTGTCCCGGGATGAGCAGTGTCCTGGCACACGCGGTGTCCCGGGATGAGCAGTGCCCTGGCACACGCGGTGTCCCGGGATGAGCAGTGCCCTGGAATGAGCGATGCCCTGGCACACGCGGTGTCCCGGGATGAGCAGTGCCCTGGCACACGCGGTGTCCTGGGATGAGCAGTGCCCTGGCACACGCGGTGTCCTGGAGTGGGCGATGTCCTGGCACGGGCAGTGTCCCGGTACAGGTGCCCGGGGACAGGTGATATCCCGGGACAGGCAGGGGGCTCCCGGGATATGTGTTGTCCCGGACTGTCAGTGTCCTGGGACAAGCGTTGTCCCCATCCCTTATCCCCACGTCCCCCACACCAACCTCCCCCTCCATCCCAGCAGGAGGACCCGGGACCCCCCTGCCAAGCCCCCCCAGCGGGGCCCCGACTGGGACGGGCGGTGGGTTCCGGGGTGTCCCCGGTCCGGGGCACTGGGGGGGTTCCCTGGGGGCGCTGGGACTGTTTGGGGTCATCCTGCCTAATTCCGCCGGATCCCCCCTAAACCAGCCCCCCCCCCGCCCCCAGGGCTCGGGGGGGCTGCGCAGCTGCCCAAAATCACTCCTCTAGTGGCACCTGCGTCTCTTCGATGCCCTTTTAATCCTATTAGGGAGTCAGGCTCGGGGGGAAAGGGGGGGAAATGGGGATAAAAGGGAAGAAAATGAGCTTTTCGCAGACCCGGCGTTGTTGGGGGTGACCCGCAGCACCTGCAGCCCCGCGGGGGGCTGCGGCCATCGCCCCCCCTCAGGCCTGTCGGTGTCCCCCGCCCCCCCCCCTCCCAGGGGCCACCCGGCTCCAATTAAAGCGGCGATTTGGAGGTTAATTAATACAAATGATGTCAAATATTACACTGATCAAACAAAAAGCCTTTGGCTTCCCCGCCCTGCCGTGGGCGCTGCAAAAGGGAGCGGGACCCCCCCCCTCGGGGTTCCCCCTCCCCAAAGCCCCTCAGGAGGGGGTTTTCTTAACCCCGAGGGCTCCCCCCCCCCCTCTTTTGTCTCTCCTCCCTGGGGGTTTTTCGGGTGAGCGCGGATCACATCCCCCCGCACCCCCCTCCCCTCCGTGTCCATTAATCCCCACTAATTGCCCCCCCCCCGCCCGCTGCCCCGGGGTCTCCGCAGGTGTTTGAGGGAACATCTGGGATCGACGCCAAGCAAACCTCCTGCGAGTTCACGGGGGACATCCTGCGCACCCCCGTGTCCGAGGACATGCTGGGTGAGCCCCGCCCGCGGCTGAGCCCAGACACAGCTCGGGGCATGGGAGGGGGATAACGCGGGAGGGGCACTTTGGGGATGTTGGGGGGGGGGGGGCTTCAGCTCTGGGGCTGAGCACGTGACCCTCCCATCCCTGGAAGTGTCCCAGGCCAGGCTGGACGGGGCTTGGAGCAGCCTGGGACAGTGGGAGGTGTCCCTGCCCATGGCAGGGGTGGCACTGGGTGGGATTTAAGGTCCCTTCCCACCCAAACCGGTCTGGGATTCATTATGGCCGGGTGTGAGCCCCCCTCTATCCCCACAGACCCCCTGCACGGCTGGGTACCGGCAGCCCCCCCTGGGCCCCCCCAGCCTCGCCCGGGGGTGTTCAACCCCCTCCAGCCACCCCCAAGCCCCGTTAGAGGTTCCCGAGTGTCCCCCAGCGCCAGAGGGGTCACGGCCGGTGACGGGGGTCACTCGGGGTCGCGGGGGGGGACCCTGGGCTCCGGTGCCGCTCCGTGGTCGGGGGCCGCGTGTCTGCCGCGATCTCCATCCCGCCGCGGACGGCTCCCGGTGCCCGGGGCTCGGCAGCGCCCGCGCCCCGCCGCAAAGGGCAGCGCAAAGGGCACGTGTCGAGCGCGGTTCGGCTGCCAGCGGTGACGGCCGGGCACGGGGAGGGCCCTGCTCCGCTCCCCCAGCCGGGACCCTCACTCTGCCCCAGCCAGGGACCCCTTCTCCCGCAGCCGGGGTCCGTCTGTCCCCGTGCAGGGTCGGCCAGCGCGTCCCCCCAGCGCTCCCGCAGTGCCACCCCTCAGCCCCGGCCGGGGTCCCCCCTCCCTGGCCGGGGTCCCCCCTCCCTGGCCGGGGTCCCCCCTCCCCGGCTGGTCCCCCCTCCCTGGCCGGGGTCCCCCCTCCCCGGCTGGTCCCCCCTCCCTGGCCGGGGTCCCCCCTCCCCGGCTGGTCCCCCCTCCCCGGCCGGGGTCCCCCCTCCCCGGCTGGTCCCCCCTCCCTGGCCGGGGTCCCCCCTCCCCGGCTGGTCCCCGCGCGGGCTGGGGGCCGGGGCCGCGGCTCTGCCGTGCCCGCTGACCTTTCCTGCTCGGCGCTCGGCGCCCCGGCCCTGCCATCACCCTGATCCGCTCTGACACCCGTGACGTGTCCCCGGCCCTGGTGGGGACCGGCAGAACGTCCCGTGGGGCGGCAGCGGGGCGGGGGGAGCCGGGGGGGGCGGCGTGTGGGCGCAGCGGCTTCGTGGCGATCGATGCCGCGGCTCCGAGCCGGTCGATGAGGCTGAGAGGGAGCGGTGATGCCGTGTGACCCCCCCCTCGGGCAGGTTGGGGAGGTCTCGGTGTCACCCCCCCGCCCAGGACCCCAAGGGGGAGGTGATGGGGTGGCTGGGGACATGGGAAGGGGGTCCCGGGGCTCTCCTCCCCATGGGCCGGCACCTTCCTGCCACGAGGGCTGAGGTGTCACCCGGCCCCCGGGTGACACCGGCCACCCCGCGCGGTGACACGGGCACAACTCGTTCCCTGGGATGGGGTCTGGGGGTGCCCACAGCCCCCCCCGGTGCCAATTCCTCTGCTCCCCACCCACAGCCCCCCAGCACCGGTACCGGTGTCCCCTCTGGGCACTCCGGGGGTGTCCTGTGGGAGCGCTGGGGACCGGGATGGGGACTGGGGTCGGGATCGGGATCGGGATGGGGACCCTGCCCCACGCCCACGGGCTGGCAGGTGCCCCCCGGCAGCCTCCCCCCCCCCCCCGGCACCCCCCCCCGGCTGGTGGCCCCGGGCAGGGACGAGCCCCTCTGTCCTTGCAGGTCGGGTGTTCAACGGCTCGGCCAAACCCATCGACAGCGGCCCCCCGGTGATGGCCGAGGACTTCCTGGACATCAACGGTGACGGCTCCGGCCCCGCGGGGCTGCCCCGGCGGCCCTGGGGATGCGGGAGGGACTCGGGGACAGCCCGGCACGGGGGGGGAGCGCTGGTGCTCAGAGCAGCCCCGTGGTGCCACCCCATCCCTCCGTCCGTCCATCCATCTTTCCATCCATCCCTCCGTCCGTCCGTCCATCCCTCCATCCCTTCATCCGTCCGTCCATCTTTCCATCCGTCCGTCCATCTTTCCATCCTTCCATCCCTCCACCCCCCTCACGGGGGTGCCCCGGGGGGGTCCGGGTGCCAGGGCGGTGCCTGTCCCACCCCAGGGCTGGGGATGCTGCCCCAGGAGCTGCTCCTCCCTTATCTCCAGACTTTGTTCCCTAATTTTTGGCACCAACGGGGGCAAACGAGGCCGCCCCACCCCGGGAGTGTCCAGGGCCGTGTCGGACGGGGCTTGGAGCAACGCGGGCTGGTGGAAAGTGTCCCTGGGTGGCACTGGGTGGGCTTTAAGGTCCCTTCCAAGCGGCCCCATTCCGTGACTCCTCCTTTCCGGGGTGCCCCCCGTCCCTGTCCCGCTCCAGGCCAGCCCATCAACCCCCACGGGCGCATCTACCCCGAGGAGATGATCCAGACCGGGATCTCGCCCATCGACGTCATGAACAGCATCGCCCGCGGGCAGAAGATCCCCATCTTCTCCGCCGCCGGGCTCCCCCACAACGAGGTGGGGGGCAGGGGGGGAGCAGGAGGGATCTGGGGGGCTGGAGCCTCTCTCCTGTGCCAGGGGAGCAGCTCGTGCCTCGGTCTCCCTCTGACACAGCGAGGGGGGAGCAAACCCTGAGTGCCGAGAGCTGGGGGGGAAGGGGGTCTGGGCTGATGTGGGGGCCCAGAGCGGGCTGGGGGGCTGCAGAGCACCCCAAATCCCCGCGGGGGCGGCCGTGACACGGGGGGGGCAGAGCAGGAGGGGCTGGAAGTGCCGGAGGGGGTGGGATGGGATGGGATGGGATGGGATGGGATGGGATGGGATGGAAAGAGCTGGGCGGTGACAGCAGAGGGTGACCACGGGCACGGCACGATGGTGTCACAGGGAGGGGGACACCCCGCTGCCCCTCGGGTGTGGCGGGCACCCCCCGTGGGCTGGGCGGGCAGCTGGGGGTGCGGGGGTCCCTCCTGGGTGCCCTCTCCTGTCCCCGTGCCCTGTCCCCGCTGCCAGGGGCCGTGTCCCGGTCCCGGGGGGGCCGTGTCCCCCCCGGGGGCTCCGCGCTGCCCTCCCGTCTGTCCCCCCCAGATCGCGGCGCAGATCTGCCGCCAGGCGGGGCTGGTGAAGAAGTCCAAGGACGTGGTGGATTTCCACGAGGACAACTTCGCCATCGTCTTCGCCGCCATGGGGGTGAGTGGGGCCGGGACGGGCACAGCCGCGGCTCTGCCCCCCCGGCGCGGTGCCGCCGGCCCCGCTGAGCGCTGACCCCCCCGGGCAGGTGAACATGGAGACCGCCCGCTTCTTCAAGTCGGACTTCGAGGAGAACGGCTCCATGGAGAACGTGTGCCTGTTCCTCAACCTGGCCAACGACCCCACGTGAGGCACTGCCCTGGCTCCGGCACCCGATCCTCCTCCTCCTGCTTCCTCCTTCTCCTTTTTCTTCCTCCTTCTCCTCTTCCTTCTCCCTCCTCCTTTCTCCTCTTTTCTCCTTCTCCTTCTCCCTTTTCCCTCCTCCTTCTTTCTTATTCTTTCTCCTTCCTTTTCCTTTTTCCTTCTTCTTCTCCCTCCTCCTCCTCCTCCTTCCTCCTTCTCTTTTTCCTTCTCCCTCCTCCCTCTTTCTCCTTCTCCTTTTCCTCCTCCCTCTTTCTCCTTCTTTTCTTCTCCATTTTCCTCCATTTTCTTTCACCTTCTCTCTTCCCCTTGGCCTTTCTCCTTCTCTTTCTCCTCTCTCCTTTCTCCCTCTCCTTTTCCTTTTCCCTTTCCTCCTTCCTCTCCTTTCTCCCTCTCCTCTCTCTCCCCCTCTCCCCCCACGAGGCCCTGCCCACTCTCAGGTGGGTCGGGGGGGGTCTATTCTGAGACCCCAAAGCCGCGGGTACCCCCCGGGATCCAGCCCTGCCCTGAGCAGCAGCGGGGGCTGCAGAAGCGGGGGGACCCCCCTCCTGCCCTCCCGGCCCCCCCAGACCCGCTCTGCGGGGTCTGACCGTGCCCCGGGGGTGCCCCCCGTGCCCGGCAGGATCGAGAGGATCATCACCCCCCGGCTGGCGCTCACCACGGCCGAGTTCCTGGCCTACCAGTGCGAGAAGCACGTGCTGGTGATCCTGACCGACATGAGCTCCTACGCCGAGGCCCTGCGGGAGGTCAGCGGGGACTGTCCCTGTCCCCTGGGTCTGTCCCCATCCCCCGGGTCCTGTCCCCATGTCCTGGGTCTGTCCCCGTGCCCTGGGTCCTGTCCCCATCCCCTGGGTCTGTCCCCGTGCCCCGGGTCCTGTCCCCATGTCCTGGGTCTGTCCCTGTCCCCTGGGTCCTGTCCCCATCCCCCGGGTCCTGTCCCGTGTCCTGGGTCTGTCCCCGTGCCCTGGGTCCTGTCCCGTGCCCTGGGTCCTGTCCCCATCCCCTGGGTCCTGTCCCCATCCCCTGGGTCCTGTCCCCATCCCCCGGGTCCTGTCCCCGTGCCCTGGGTCTGTCCCCATCCCCCGGGTCCTGTCCCCATGTCCTGGGTCTGTCCCCATCCCCCGGGTCCTGTCCCCGTGCCCTGGGTCTGTCCCCGTCCCCCGGGTCCTGTCCCCATGTCCTGGGTCTGTCCCCGTGCCCTGGGTCCTGTCCCCATGTCCTGGGTCTGTCCCCATCCCCTGGGTCCTGTCCCCGTGCCCTGGGTCCTCCCCGGCTGGCAGGGGATGGGGACTGGCCTGTTGGGGTGCCTGGGGTGCCCAGGGGACTCGGGCTGCTCGAGGTGCCCAAGTAATTGGGGTGCTGGAGCTACCTGGAGTCCCCAGGGTGTTTGGGGTGCCTGTGGTGCTTGGGGTGCTCAGGGTGCCCAGGAAACCTGGGGTACCTGGGGTTCTTATGGTGCCTGGGGAGTTTGGGGTACTCAGGGTGCTCAGGACACCAGTGGTTCCAAGGGTACTTGGGGTGCCCAGGGGTTTTTGGGGTGCTTGGGCTTCCCAGGGTTCTTGGGGTGTTTGGGATGCTCAGGGCGCCCAGCACACCTGGGGTGCCCAGGGGTTTTGGGGTGTTTGGGGTGCTCGGGGTGCCCAGCACACATGGGGTACCCAGCAGTTTTGGGATACTTGCGGTACTCGGGGTGCTCAGGACATGTGGAGTGCCCAGGGGTTTTGGGATGTTTGGGGTGCCCAGGACACGTGGGGTGCCCAGGGGTTTTGGGGTGTTTGGGGTGCCTGGGATGTCTGGGATGCCTGGGACACTTGGGGTAACTGGAGTGCTTGGGGTGCCCAGCACACCTGAGGTGTCCAGGGGATTTTGGGGTGCCTGGGATGCTCAGGGTATCCAGAGTGCTGGGAGTGCCTGGGGTGACCAGGACATTTGGGGTTCTTGGGGTGTTTGGGATGCTCAAAGTGCCCAGGACACGTGGGGTGCCCACGGTTCTTGGGATGCCCAGGATATCTGGGGTTCCCAGGGTTCTTGGGGTGTTTGGGATGCTCAAAGTGCCCAGGACATGTGGGGTGCCCACGGTTCTTGGGATGCCCAGGATATCTGGGGTTCCCAGAGTTCTTGGGGTGTTTGGGATGCTCGGGGTGCCCAGGACACGTGGGGTTCCCAGGGCTCTTGGGGTGCCCAGGATATCTGGGGTTCCCAGGGCTCTTGGGGTGCTCAGGTTGCTGGGGGTGCCCGGGGCACTTGTGGCCGGTGTCCCCCGGTGCTCTCGGGGTTTTTGGGGCGCTGGAGCCCCCCAGCCCCAGCGCAGCCCCCCCCGCAGGTGTCGGCAGCCCGGGAGGAGGTCCCGGGCCGGCGCGGCTTCCCGGGCTACATGTACACGGACCTGGCCACCATCTACGAGCGGGCGGGGCGGGTGGAGGGCAGGAACGGCTCCATCACCCAGATCCCCATCCTCACCATGCCCAACGACGGTCAGCGCGGCACGGGGGGCACCGGGGGCGCGGGGGGGCTCTGGGGACATGGGGGCACTCTGGGGACACGGGGGGCACTCTGTGGACACGGGGGGGGCTCTGGGGACACGGGGGCGGCTCTGGGGACACGGGGGGGGCTCTGGGGACGCGGGGGACTCTGGGGACACGGGGGGGACTCTGGGGACACGGGGGGCACTCTGGGGACACAGGAGGAACTCTGGGGACACGGGGGGACTCTGGGGACGCGGGGGGCACCAGGGACGCGGGGGGGACTCTGGGGACACGGGGGGGACTCTGGGGACATGGGGAGCACTCTGGGGACACGGGGGGCACTCTGGGGACACGGGGGCACTCTGGGGACACGGGGGGGACTCTGGGGACACGGGGGCACTCTGGGGACACGGGGGGGACTCTGGGGACACGGGGGGCACTCTGGGGACACGGGGGGACTCTGGGGACATGGGGGGACTCTGGGGACATGGGGAGCACTCTGGGGACACGGGGGCACTCTGGGGACATGGGGAGCACTCTGGGGACACGGGGGGGACTCTGGGGACACGGGGGGGACTCTGGGGACACGGGGGGCACTCTGGGGACGGGGGGGACGCGGGGGGGCACTCTGGGGACACGGGGGGGACGCGGGGGGCACTCTGGGGACGCGGCGGGGCCGGGCCTGCCCCGCGCCGGGACACCACAGGGCTGGGAAGTGCTGGATTGTTCCAACCCAGTTTTGGGGAGCTCCTGGGCTGGTGAAGCCCTGGGTGCTCGCTGGGGTGCTTTGGGGTTATTGTCCCCCCCAAATCATCCCTCTGGGCCCCCCCAGCGGG
The DNA here is from genome assembly GCF_036250125.1 of Pseudopipra pipra. Classification (NCBI taxonomy): domain Eukaryota; kingdom Metazoa; phylum Chordata; class Aves; order Passeriformes; family Pipridae; genus Pseudopipra; species Pseudopipra pipra. The sequence continues at coordinate 75,917,150 of NC_087552.1, forward strand.
AGAAGGGTGTCAGCCGAAGGGTGTCAGCCAAAGGGTGGGGTTGGGGGACATGGGGAGCACCCACGGGTGCCCCAGGACCTGCCCGGGTGCCCCAGAGGGGGCACAAACCAGCCAAGCCATCCTTCATCAGTTCCCCTTGGGGTGCCCAGCTCCTGGGCAGGGGGGTGACACCGAGACCCCCCACAGCAGCCCCACGGGGGCCGTGCTGCCCCTGTGACCCCCGACATGGGGCACGGCCGTGTCCCGAGCAGCCACACCCACGGGGGGGGCTCACGGCACCCTGGTTCCCCCCCAGACATCACCCACCCCATCCCCGACCTGACGGGTTTCATCACCGAGGGGCAGATCTACGTGGACCGGCAGCTCCACAACCGGCAGGTTCGTTCCTGAGCCCCTTCCCGGCTCCAGGGTGGGATTGGGGGCCCGGAGACCCCCCCGGAGCACCGGGATGGGGGTGGCCAGGGCAGGGGGTGGGTGCTGGACGGGTGCCCACGGGGGTCCCTCTCGCCCTGCAGATCTACCCCCCCATCAACGTCCTGCCGTCGCTGTCCCGGCTGATGAAATCGGCCATCGGGGAGGGGATGACCAGGAAGGACCACGGGGACGTCTCCAACCAGCTGGTGAGAGCTGGGGGGCACTGAGGGGGGGGGGGTTGTCCCTTCAGAACCCTCTGCCCCTGCCTGGGGGGGCTCGGGTGAGACCCCCCTGCAGAGCTGCCCCAGCCCTGGGAACAACAGCACAGGGACGTGGAGCTGCTGGAGAGAGTCCAGAGGAGGCCCCGGAGCTGCTGCCAGGGCTGGAGCCCCTCTGCTCTGGAGCCAGGCTGGGAGAGCTGGGGGGGTTCCCCTGGAGAAGAGAAGGCTCCAGGGAGAGCTGAGAGCCCCTGGCAGGGCCTGAAGGGGCTCCAGGAGAGCTGGAGAGGGACTGGGGACAAGGGAGGGAGGGACAGGACACAGGGAATGGCTTCTAAATAGAAGAGGGGAGATTCAAATGGGATATTGGGAAGGAATTGTTCCCTGTGAGGGAAGACCCTGTCCCAGGTTGGGCAGAGAAGCTGTGGCTGCCCCATCCCTGGAAGTGTCCAAGGCCACCCTGGGCTGGTGGAAGGTGTCCCTGGGTGGGCTCTGAGGCCCCTCCCAGGCCCCCCATTCCCATGTGGCTCTCCCAGTACGCCTGCTACGCCATCGGGAAGGACGTGCAGGCCATGAAGGCGGTGGTGGGGGAGGAGGCCCTGTCCGCCGACGACCTGCTGTACCTGGAGTTCCTGCACAAGTTCGAGAAGCAGTTCATCTCCCAGGGTGAGCGGGGGGCCCCACGCGGGGGGCTGGGGGCTGGGGCCGCCCCCTGGCCCCCCCAGGCTCCTGCACCGCCCTCCCCTGCCAGGCCCCTACGAGAACCGGAGCATCTTCGAGTCCCTGGACCTGGGCTGGCAGCTCCTGCGCATCTTCCCCAAGCAGCTGCTGAAGCGGATCCCGGAGAGCATCCTGGCCGAGTTCTACCCCCGCGAGGCCAAGGCGCCCGAGCAGGGCCCGGGGGGCACGGCCCTGTGACCCCCCGATCCCCACGGACCACCCGGGGGCCCCCGGGGGGGCTGCCTGGGCCGGGCTGCCGGGAGGGCACCGAGGGGGTCCCGGGACCGGGGGGAACCTCCTTCCCTCGGGGAATAAAGTGCTGTGGTACCAACCCCTGTGCTCTGCTGTTCCTGCTCTGGCCCTGCCCTTCCCACCCCAGGGACCCCTGGAGACCCCTGGAGACCCCGGGAGACCCCAGGGTGCTCTGTGGAGCAGCAGCCCCTGCCCAGTCCATGCTGCCCAATGCAGGCAGGGGTGCAGGCAGAGGTACAGGCAGCCACACACATCCCCCCACTGAGCTGCATCCCCTCAAAGCACCCCATTTCCATATTCCGGGTGCCCTGGGGGGTGCCCATGCCATGGGGGTCCCGCAGAGCTCCCTGGGCAGGGTCCCAGCACCTCCCCAGCCCGAGCACCCGCGCCCGGGGCGGGGCAGGTTTCGGTTCCCCCCTGCCCGGATCGGGGTCCCCCCTCCCGGGGGGGTCAGGGGGCGGTTTCACTTCCCTGCAGCGGCGGGAGGAGGAGGCAGAGCCGGGGCAGGGACAGGGGCAGCTCCCCCCCGCTCTGTGGGGCCGGGGCCGCAGCCCCACCATGGCCGGGCAAGGGCTCGGGGGGCCCCTCGCAGGTAAATCCGGCCCCGGGGATCGGGGGGGGGCTCAGGCGTGACCGGGGGGTCTGTCTGTCTGCCTGTCTGTCCCCTGTGGCCACCACCGTGGCCTCCGGGCACCGGAGGGTTCCCAGTTCTCTCCACCGGGAGAGGGTTTGCAGGGAGTGAGACCAACCCAGACCTGGGGCTGGAGGGGGATTTTCTCTCCCCTGCGGAGGGTCCCGGGGGGTGTAAGGGTCCCACAGCACCGCGGGTCCCGCGGGGGGTGTAAGGTCCGGGGCGGGGAGGGGGGTGGATTACAAAGGGGGGGGGAGGGAAGGAAGTGAAGGAGGCAGGTGGGATTTACATTCCAGAGCTCATGCCCCACCAAATCAGGGATTCCGGGCAGGGTGGGAGGCCGGGATGCGCCTCAGCCCCTCTGGGAGCTGCCCGGGGGGAGCCGGGTAAACAGCCCCCCCAAACCCCCCCGCGCCGCGAGGACCCCGGAGCACCTGGGGACAAGGGCTGTCCCCAGGCCCAGCATCGGGGACCCCCGGCCCCCCCCGACTGTTCCCCGGGGCCGCTTCCCGCGGGACCTGGGGGGGTCTCACACTGGCCAGCCCCTCATGTCACCCCCCTGACCCCCCGTGTCCCCCCAAACCCCTTGGGCCGGTTCCCTGCAGCCGTCCTGGAGTCCGGGAGCAGCGCTGAGGAGGAGGAGGAGGAGGAGGAGGAGGAGGAGGAGGATGCAGGAACAGCTACAGGACAGGTATCGCTTCCAGAATCGTTTTCCATTGGATTTCCCCCTCCCGCCCCCGTAACTCGAGGAGGGTGAAGGGCGGGTGCCCCCCGTGTGCCCCCCATCCCGGCTGGGTGTCCCGGCTCCGGGGGCTGAGCCGGGGGTGGCACAGGCACAGCATTCCCGGGGGTGGCACAGGCACAGGCACAGCGTCCCGGGGGTGGCACAGGCACAGCATTCCCGGGGGTGGCACAGGCACAGCGTCCCGGGGGTGGCACAGGCACAGCATTCCCGGGGGTGGCACAGGCACAGCGTCCCCGGGGGTGGCACAGGCACAGGCACAGCGTCCCGGGGGTGGCACAGGCACAGCATTCCCGGGGGTGGCACAGGCACAGTGTCCCAGGGGTGGCACAGGTACAGCATTCCCGGGGGTGACACAGGCACAGCATTCCCGGGGGTGGCACAGGCACAGCGTCCCGGGGGTGACACAGGCACAGCATTCCCGGGGGTGGCACAGGCACAGCGTCCCGGGGGTGGCACAGGCACAGCATTCCCGGGGGTGGCACAGGCACAGCGTCCCGGGGGTGGCACAGGCACAGCATTCCCGGGGGTGGCACAGGCACAGCGTCCCAGGGGTGGCACAGGCACAGTGTCCCCAGCGCTGGCAGCGCCCTGGCCATGGAATGCCAGTGGAATGCCAGTGGAATGCTGATGGAATGCCGTGCCAATGGCCAGCTCCGCTCCCTGCTCTGCCAATGGAATGCTGTGCCGACACAAGGCCGTGCAGATGGAATGCTGTGCCAGCAGAACGCTGTGCCAATGCCGTGCCAGAACAGCGCCCTGCCAATCAATGCCGTGCCAATGGAATGCCACCCCAGTGCCATGCGATGCCGTTTCCATGCAATGCCAAAGCCGTGCTGTGCCAATGCAATACCGTGCCAAGGCCAAGCTAAGCCGATGGAATGCTGTGCCAATGGAATGCTGTGCCAATGGAATGCTGTGCCAATGGAATGCTGTGTCAACCCAGTTCCTCATGCCCGTTTCTCCCCCAGCTGCACCCACTCCTCAGCCCGGAGCTGGGCAACGCCGAGGGGCGGCTGGCACAGCTCGAGGAAGGTGAGCCCTGTCCCACCCCAGTGTCCCATCTCTGTGTCCCACCCCTGTGTCCCACCCCTGTGTCCCACCTCTGTGTCCCACCCCTGTGTCCCACCCCTGTGTCCCACCTCTGTGTCCCACCCCTGTGTCCCAGTGTCCCACCCCTGTGTCCCACCCCAGTGTCCCACCCCAGTGTCCCACCCCAGTGTCCCACCCCTGTGCCCCACCCTGGCACATCCCTCTGGGGGTCTCGGGGCAGCTGCAGCCCCTCACAGGCCCTGTCAGTGACGGTGCCAGTGGGAAAATCCCTGCCCTGGCACTGAGCCGGGTGCCAGCCCTGCTCCTGGGTGACCTGGCTGGGCTCTGCCGGCCACTGGGCGTGGGGGGCCGTGGGCAGGGCCCGCCCTGGGGGCCTGGCGGGCACCTGAAGCCCCGTGTGCCCCCGGCAGCATCGCAGGCACTGCTGGCAGAGCTGGAGGCGCTGGAGGCGGAGGTGGAGCTGGAGCGGCTGTGCCGGCAGCGAGTCCGGGCCTTCGCGGCACAGGTAGGGGGGCAGCCACCCCACCACCCCCCCCGCGCGGGGACAGGGGTGCCAGAGCATCCCCCCGGCACGGCCGGCTCGGGGGGGCGGTGGGAACCCCGATCCTGGGGCGGGGGGGTCTCTCTCCCCCCTCAGAGGCAGCAGAAGGCGCGGCCGAGGAGGCTCAGCCCGGCCCGGACCCCCCAGGAGGGGACACCCGAGGAGGGGACACCCCAGGAGGGGACACCCCAGGAGGGGACACCCGAGGAGGGGACACCCAAGGAGATGCCACCCGAGGAGATGCCACCCGAGGGGGTGACGGCAGAGGAGGACCCTGACCCTGCCCCGCTCTCCGGGCAGCAGCTCCCAGGTGAGCCGGGGGGGTCCCTGCCCAGCCCATCCCGTCCCCAGGATGTCCCCTAAGCCCGGCGACCCCCCCGCAGTGTCCCCTAAGCCCGGCTCAGCCGCGGTTTGGGCCGGGCCTGAGCCCCGGCCGGGGTTAAACCGGGCGAAAGCGATACCGAAACGAGCCGCGAAGGGCGAAGGGAAAGCGCAGCTGCCCCCGCTTCCCCTTTCCCATCCTGTTTTCCCACGTCGGCGATTCCGGCTGTTTGCAGCCTGTGGGAGCCGGGGGGGCTGGGGGAGCTCCCCCCGAGGGGCTGCACCCCTGGCAGAGATGCCCTTCTGGGGGGACGGACCCCTGGGGTCACCCCATTCCCTCCAAACCCTCCGTGTGCAGGAGATCCTCTGACTCCACCCCTGGGCTCACCCTTGGGGTCACCCTTGGGGTGCTGAGCACGACCCCGGGGGTCCCACCCCCATTGCCACACGTCCTTCCCTGTCAGTGGCCTTCCCGGGCCGCTTCCCAGATCCAGCTTCCAGCAGGGCCCCTGGAGACACAGCAGGGCCAGGGGGGACCTGGGGACTGAGTCCGGCTCGAGGGGGGGCTGCACTCCCCTCTCCCACCCCTCACTCCCCCCTCTCCCACCCCTCGCTCCCCCCTTTGCTCCCAGATCTGCAGGAACGGCTCTCCCGGCTCCTGGAGCAGCAGGAGGAGCTCACGGGGCAGGTCCAGGAGCTGCAGAGGCAGAACCAGCACCTGCAGGCCCAGGTACCTCCTGGGTACCTCCCAGGTCCTCCCGGGTACCTCCCGGGTACCCCCCAGGTACCTCCCAGGTCCTCCCGGGTACCTCCCAGGTACCTCCCGGGTACCTCCCGGGTACCTCCCAGGTCCTCCCGGGTACCTCCCAGGTACCTCCCGGGTACCTCCCGGGTACCTCCCGGGTACCTCCCAGGTCCTCCCGGGTACCTCCCGGGTACCTCCCGGGTACCTCCCGGGTACCCCCCAGGTACCTCCTGGGCCCCCCGGCCGGGCAGGACCCCCCTCCTCGTCCTTCCCCGTCCCCTCCTCATCCCTGCGGCTCCTCGCTAAGCTCAGGGCAGGGGTTTGGGAGGGAAGATTCCCCTCTACAGCCCCTGATGTCCCGGGGGGGTGGGCTGGGCACGGTGGGACCCCCCAGTGAACCCGGGGCTGAGGGGGGGGCTTGTCCTGGCGCAGCTGGAGCTGGAGCAGGAGGAGCGGCAGCGCCTGCGGGCGGCCCTGGGCACCAGCCAGCGGGCACTGAGGTCCTTCAAGAGAGGTGAGCGGGGTCCCCCCGGCCCCTGCCCAGCCCCTGCCCAGCCCCTGGCAGCTCCCAGTGCCACCAGTGCCGCCCCGTCCGGCGAACTGGTGCAGCCAAAGGCCGGGAGCTGCGGGGGGATGGCCGGGAAGGGGGCGGCTGTGCCGAGGTGTTTCTGGTGGCACGTGCCCCCCGCGCTGGCACCGGCCCCCCCCCGACCCCCGCTGTCACCGGCAGTGTCCCAGATCGTCGCCCAGGATTACTGGGAGGCGCTGGAGCAGCTGGAGCTGGAGCAGGACCTGCGGCTCCACGCCGAAGCCTTCGCCCACGAGGTGCCCGCAGACCTCGGGCGGGGCTGGGGGTGGGGGGGCACCCCCGGGGGGTGGGAGAGCGGGGGGTGCTTGTCTCGGCATCCCTTGGCACCCCAGTGCTCGTCCCAGCGCTGGATCCGGGGCTGGGGGGGATCCTCTCGGGCACCCACCCTGCCATGGGGCCGGGGGGGGTTGCCCCCAGTGCCCCCAAAGCGCATTCCGGTGGTCCGGGGGTCGGTGCCTCGCTGAGCCGGCCCCGCGGGCAGATGCTGGTGCGGCAGAAGGAGGCGAACAGGCAGAGCTCGATCCTGCTGCGGGACGGGCCCGAGGCCCGGGTGGGGGCCGCGCTGCGAGAGCTGGGGAGGCTCAGCCGGGAGCTGGAGGAGACCAGGAGGGAGCAGCGGCAGCGGGTGAGGGGCTGTCCCTGAGGGTGGGGGGCTGTCCAAGGGGGTGAGGGGCTGTCCCTGGGGATGGGGGCTGTCCCCGGGGTGGGGGCTGTCCCCGGGGATGGGGGGCTGTCCCCGGGGGTGGGGGCCTGTCCCCGGGGGTGGAGGCTGTCCCAGGGGATGAGAGGCTGTCCCCGGGGGTGAGGGTCTGCCCTGGGGGTGAGGGGCTGTTCCCGGGACTGAGGGGCTGTCCCCGGGGATGGGGGGCTGTCCCTGGGGGTGGGGGCTGTCCCCGGGGGTGGAGGCACACGGTGTGGGGAGCAGGGCCGGCTCCCAACTCGGCCCTGGGGCTGGGGGTGGGTCCACTGGGTGCGGGCAGTGGCTGGGAGCGGGATCAGACCCCTCCATCCCCGCTCCCTGTGCCCACCCTGGAGAGGTTCTTCCATGGATTCCACCAGCGCATTTCGGGTCCCACAATGGGGCTGCCCCGCACGCTGCGGGTGCTCCATCACCCAGCGGGGTTTGTCCTAAAAGCCGCTTAAAGTTCCTGCCAAGCGGCCGATCTGTGGGGCTGTGGCACATCCCCCCCCGGCAGGGCCGGCCCGGGGGTCCCCCCAGCTCCGGGATCCCCCATCCCGCAGGTGCAGGAGCTGGAGGAGCAGCTGAGGATGCGGCCGGAGCCGGAGGAGCTGGATCGGGCCCGGGAAGCTCTGGCGGAGGCAGAGGAGGAGAAGCTGGAGCTGAGGAGGAGGCTGGAGGAGGCCGAGGGGCGGCTGGGGGGGCTGGAGGAGGAAGGTGGGTGCTCCGCCCCGCGCGGAGGGAGGACGGAGGTGCCCGCGGCCAGGTGGGCTCGGGCTCCGAGGGTCACCGGCCCCAATCCCCCCCCATTCCAGTGGGATCCCTGCGGGAGAAGCTGGCCCGGGACCCTCCGCCGCAGAACCGGACCCCCGAGCCCCCGCCGGCCCCGCCGCTGCCACCGCCGGGCCCCGCTGTCCCCGCGGAGTAGGTGACACCTCCGGGCACCCCGGGCACCGCCCCAGCAACCCCGCGGGCTGCCGGCGTGGGGATGCCACGGGGAACACCGCAGGATGGGGGCAAACCTTGGCCCACCCGCCCCTCGGCTGTCCCTGAGCCGTGCCCGGCTGTCCCCGGGCTGTCCCCGGGCTGTCCCCGATCTGTGTCCCGCTGTCCCCGGGCTGTCCCCGATCTGTGTCCCGCTGTCCCCGGGCTGTCCCTCAGCTGTCCCCGGGCTGTCCCCGGGCTGTCCCCGAGCTGTCCCCGATCTGTGTCCCGCTGTCCCCGGGCTGTCCCTCAGCTGTCCCCGGGCCGTGCCAGGCTGTCCCCGGGCTGTCCCTCAGCTGTCCCCGGGCCGTGCCAGGCTGTCCCCGCTCTGTGTCCCGCTGTGTCCGGGCTGTCCCCGAGCCCTGTCCAGGCATCGCCCCCGGCGGGAGGTGCAGGATGGGGGGGTCAGTCCCCAGCGGGTTTCGGGGGCTGGGGGTGTCTGGCTGTGCTGAGGGTCCGGCCGCCCCTCTCTGGGGGTCAGTGGGCAGGGTGGGCACGGCTGACGGGTTTGGGGTGCGGGGGCAGCTCTCACCCCCCTCTCCCTTGCAGCCCCCTCGCCGCCGTCAGGCTGAGGAAGGGGGGGGCAAAGCGGCAGCACAGTAAGTGCCGGGGGGCTCCGGGTGCCGGGGGGCTCCGGGTGCCGGGGGGGCCCCACAGTGCCACGGGGATGGGGGACCCCCGGGCACGAGGAGGACGGGGGGGGAGAGGCCGATTTGGGGTTCGGGGCGCCCTGCAGACCCCGCCCCTCGAAGGAGGGTGCTCAGCACCCCTGTCCCGCCCGGCACAGGGGGGACACGGCCCTGGCAGGGGGGGACCACGCTGGGCCACGGCCAAGGGAGGGACCCCGGGCATGGGGGGCTGCAGGGGGGGGCTGTCATGAGCTTGGGGGGGTCTCAGCGTGGTGGTACCTGTGCAGGTAACCCGAAAGCCCAGGATGTCAGAGCCCAGGATGTCAGAGCCCAGGACGTCAGAGCTCGGGCCGTGCAGGAGATGATGGAGCGGATCAGGAGCGGGGTGGTCCTGCGGCCGGCCAAGGACAGGGCACACCTGGGCCAGGTAGGCGGGGATGGGTCCCAACAATGTCCCTGGGCAGTCCTGGGACTGGGGCGGGCTTGGGAGGCACCGGCAGCCCCAGGGAGGAGCAGGAGCAGCAGGATGAGCCCCCACCCCTCCCCTCCCAGGACCCGGTGGTTGAGAAGAGGAGGAGCGCGGTGCTGGAGCTGCAGGGAATCCTGGTGAGCGGCCCCGTCCCACGGGGGGACACCTCTCCCACTGCCCTGGGGGTCCCCGTGCCCGGGGTGACCCGCCAGCCCCCCGGCCGTGTCCCAGGGTGCCATGAGGAGGCCGAGCCGGAGGCGCAGCGGGCGCCGGGGCAGCGCCAAGGGCCGGGACCGGCAGCTGGAATCCATCCTGCAGCGGCGGCGCCGGGCCGTGGATGTGTCCGTGGGCACCTCCAAGGACACCTCCAAGGACACCCCCGTGGGCACCCGCAGCCCCCCCGCCCGGGAGCAGGCCGGGGCTGGGAGCGGGCCGGACCCCGGTACGGAGCAGGGGGGGATGCAGGGGTGGGGCCGGGTGACCCTCCTGGAGCGGGAGTGTCCCCGGGGAACGGCGCGGAGGTGACACCCAGCCCTGTCCCCTCTCTGCCCCTCCCGCTGCTTCGCTGTCCCCTCCTGTCACCGCTCCCCGCCCCTCTCACCCCTCTCCCTCCATCTCTTCCAGGGAACACGGGCACGGCCCCAGCCGGGGGCCCCCCGGAGGGCAGGGACGGGGACAGGGGCCCGTTCAGGCCCCGGCTGGGTTGTGGCCTCCCCAGGACACGTCCCCCGAGCCGCCGGGCCGGGGGCAGCGGGAGCCCCGGGCAGGAGCAGGAGCAGGAGCAGGAGCAGGAGCAGGAGCAGGAGCAGGAGCAGGAGCAGGAGCAGGAGCAGGAGCAGGAGCCGCAGATTCCCACGGCGCTGCCAAAGACCCCCCAGCCCCTCCCAGCCTCGTTCTCCAGCACTTCCCACCCTCCCGGGCTTCAATGAGAACGAGGTGGCCCCGTGGCCCCGCGTGTCGCCTTGTCACTGTGTGCTGGCCGGGGGGGGCACAGCGGGACGGGGCTGGGAATGGGGCTGGGAACGGGGCTGGGAACGGGGCTGGGAACGGGGCTGGGAATGGGGCTGGGAACGGGGCTGGGAATGGGAATGGGGCTGGGAAGGGGGCTGGGAACGGGGCTGGGAATGGGGCTGGTAATGGGGCTGGGAACGGGGCTGGGAACGGGGCTGGGAACGGGGCTGGGAATGGGGCTGGGAATGGGAATGGGAACGGGGCTGGGAATGGGGCTGGGAACGGGGCTGGGAACGGGACTGGGAACGGGGCTGGGAATGGGAATGGGGCTGGGAATGGGAATGGGGCTGGGAATGGGAATGGGGCTGGGAATGGGAATGGGGCTGGGAATGGGACTGGGAATGGGACTGGGAATGGGGCCAGGAATGGGGCTGGGAATGGGAATGGGGCTGGGAATGGGGCTGGGAATGGGAATGGGGCTGGGAATGGGAATGGGGCTGGGAATGGGGCTGGGAACGGGACTGGAGCTGCTGCCAACGGGCCCTGGAAAGAGGCCTGGTGGGACCAGAGCAGGACACGGGATGGGAAGGGATGATGCTCTTCAGCCCACGCTTGGTTTTAAGCCTTGGGGTCCCCGGGAGATGGGTTTTCATGGAATTCCAGACTGGTTTGTGTTGGGAGGGACCTTAAACCCCACCCAGTCCCACCCCCCGCCACGAGCAGGGACACCTTCCACTAGCCCAGGTTGCTCCAAGCTCTGTCTGGGCAACCTGTGCCAGGGCCTGCCCACCCTCCCAGGAGGGAATTTCCTCCCCCAGCCCCCCCTGTCCCTGCCCTCCGGCCGTGCTCCTTCTCCAACACCACACGGTACCAAAATCCTTTATTCCCTCGGGGGTTGGAGCAGTTGGGGACAGGCAGGACTGCGGCTGCTCCCAGCACCCCCGAGGAGGGGACAGACCCCTTCCCACGGACCCGTGGTCCCCCCATTCCCTGGGAACAGCCAGGACACGCTGCTGTCACGACACTCCAGCACTTGGCTCTTTTCATCCCTTTTTTTCCTGCTCCTCTCGAGCGCCCACGAGTCGAACTGAAATATTTAAGGTGGGGAGCAACCTCCCCAATTCCACAGCTCCTCCTCCTCCCTCTGGACTCTCCAGGAGCGCTGCCCTGTGGGAAGCAGGCACGGAGAGGCCTCATCCCTGCCTGGACAAGGCCCCTGGTGCTGGGAAAGGCGGCAGAGCCCCAGGGAGGGGCTGGGAGCGCTCGGGGGGCCGGGGCTGGGATCACCCCTCTCCTGCTTCCTGAGCGTCTCCAAATCCAGCTTTGGGGGCCATTCCCAGCCCCACCTGCTCTCACCTCTCCCTCCCCTCCCAGCTCAGCACCAGGGAAATGTCAGGGCCCGAGGAGGGAGAGTCCCCCCCGTCCTGCCCTTTCCCTGTGCCCGCTCCGTATCGAGTGAGCTCCTCTCCCCTCATTACCCCCTCCAAGCATCCATGAAAATCGATGATCCCGCGGGATGGGGGAGCCAGGAGCAGGCAGAGACGCCTCGGAGAGCAGCTGTCTGGGTGTGAATCCACGACTCTCAAATGGAACCGTGGAATGTGGGTGGGAAGGGGCCCTAAAGTTCACCCGGTCCCACCCCCTGGGACACCTTCCACCGGCCCAGGTCGCTCCAGGCTCCGTCCAACCTGGCCTTGGGCACTTCCAGGGATGGAGCACCACTTCCAGGGGTGGGGCATAATCACAATAACAGTCAAACACTCCATCCAAGTGGTAACTCCCACCTTGTCTGAAGCTGGAGCACCTCCCAGCCCCTTTGTGGCTGGACCCTGGATCGTTCCTACCTTACCCTGGTGAATATCCAGAGATTTTCCACCTTATCCCCCAGATTTCCCATGTTCCCTGCGTGTCAGGGGGATGTTTTGGCCCAAGCTGGGCTCCTGAGGGTGTGTTTCACCCCAAAGCTCCCTGCTCAGGGCAGGGGATGGATCCCAGCCTGGCCTTTGCTTCCCTGCGGCCTTTCCTCCTCCTTTCCCTCGTTAAACATTGATGGGGTTACACAACTCCCCTGAAACCTGGTTCAGCTCCAGGAGAGGAGTGTCCTGAGTGGGATCCAGGCAGGAAAAATGGACTTGGCAGCTGGAAAAACACAAGTAACCAACCCTGGCTCCTGGCTGAGTGCTCGGGAAAATGGGGATTCAGGGATCAGGAGGGACACGAAGGCTCCTGATGCTCCTCATTTCCATCCTGGGCCATCCCTCCACCCTGCCCTGTGCTCCTGTCACGGCTCTCCAGGAGTTTTCCACCCCTCCTGCATCAGGTTCAGAGGGAGAAAACCTCACCCTGCGACCTTGGAGCAAAATTCCAGCCCCTGGGCTGGACAGCAGCTTTTCCAAGGTATTATCTCCTAAAATCTCCAAAATTTATTGTTGTGCACAGAGGGAGATTCCTCCCATGGCACCAACTCCATCCCTGGAAGTGTCCAAGGCCAGGCTGGACAGGGCTTGGAGCACCCTGGGAAGGAGCACCTATGGAAGGTGTCCCTGGGTGGGATTTAAGGTCCCTTTCCCCCCCAGACCATTCCAGGATTCCAGGAATGCTCAGGAGCTGCCACATCCAGCCTCTCCAACAGGGCAAACTTCTCCCACGAGCCATTTTCCTCAGAAACTCCTCCCAAAGCTTTCCTGCCCCGTGCCCCTGCCCTGGTGGATCCAGGGAATTCCTGTGCCCATCCTGGCACAGGCTGGAGGTGGCCAAAAACACGGAAAAAAGGGGATTTTTATGGTTACAAGGAACGAGAACAAAGGGTTCACCCCCTCCTCAGTATGAATCCTTCCCTTTGGGAAAGGGGGGAGGCCTGGAGAGCTCAGAGCTCTGGGAATGCCCAGCAGAGGCCCGGGAGAAGCTGAGGAGATTCCCATGGAGCAGAGACTTCACTTCCATGAACAGCTCCCCAGCAGCTGGAGCATCCTGGACAGTCCTGGCCAAGCCAGAGAGAAAAAGGGGAATTCCCAGCACTGAAACCAAACCAAAGCAGCAGCTGGGTCCTTGCAGGGGGGCAGGGACGGGCCCCGCCCTCGCCGTCCCTTCCCCGGGAACGGCGGAATCCTCCGGATTTATTCCAACTCCTCCTCTCCTTTTTAATTAATGGCTCTGTGTAAACCTCAGGGGAAGCTGGAGCCCGTCCTGTGCCATCCCGAGGGAGCTGCTCCCCAAAACCCCCCAGGCACAAACACCTGGCTGGGAATTCCCACAGGTGACACTTCCCGGGGCCGGACCCTGCCGGGCTCGGCCGGAGCCCGACCTCCTCCTGGGCCACGTTCCCGAGGGATCAGCAGGGCTGGAGGAGGCAGTGCCAGCCCTCCCCGTGTGTCTGGCAGCTCCAGGCGTGTCCCAGTCCATCCATTCCCAGGGAAATCCCCTCGGGAGCCGGGGGGGGGCTGGCGGAGCTGTGGGGCCCTCGGCACAGTCTGGGGTGTCCCGGCTCCGTCCCGGCTCCGTCCCGGCTCCGTCCCCGCTCCCCCAGCTCCCCCAGCTCAGTAGATCTTCTGCCTGCTGGGCAGGATGGCCTCCTTGATGAAGGAGAAGATGAGCAGGATCCCGGAGCGCTTCCCTCTCTTGCCCTTGGTGAAGTAGTTGGACACCACGTCGTCTGTGGGAGGAGGGAGGGAATCACAGCCAGGAGTTCCCTGGGAACGCCACGGGAACCCAGGGACACCTCCCACCCAGCCCACCCCGGTGTTCCACCTGCTGCAGGGAGCCCAGAGCCTGAGCCCCCCTTCCTGGGATGTTGGGAGAATCCAGGGAAAGCGACAGCACCCAGGAATGCTGTGGCTGCTCCATCCCTGGGAGTGTCCAAGGCCAGGCTGGACAGGGCTTGGAGCAACCTGGGATAGTGGGAGGTGTCCCTGGGGGTGGAACTGGATGGGCTCTGGGTCCCTTCCCACCCAAACCTTTCCAGGATTCCACAGTTCTGCTCTGGAGCCAGGCTGGGAGAGCTGGGGGGGTTCCCCTGGAGAAGAGAAGGCTCCAGGGAGAGCTGAGAGCCCCTGGCAGGGCCTGAAGGGGCTCCAGGAGAGCTGGAGAGGGACTGGGGACAAGGGAGGGAGGGACAGCACACAGGGAATGGCTTCCCACTGGAAAAGGGGGGATTTAAATGGGATATTGGGAAGGGATTCATGACTGGGAGGGTGGGGAGGCCCTGGCCCAGGTTGCCCAGAGAAGCTGTGGCTGCCCCTGGATCCCTGGGAGTGTCCAAGGCCAGGCTGGACGGGGCTTGGAGCAGCCTGAGCTGGTGGGAGGTGTCCCTGGGGCTGGAACCAGAGGGGCTTTAAGGTCCCTTCCCAGCCCAGCCCTTCCATGAGCCCGGGGCTGAAGAGGTGCAGGATGGAGCCAGGATTCCCTGCCCACCTTCCCCACAGCCCCAGGAGGGAATGGGGTGCAGGGGGCACATGTGTCCCACCCTATCCCACCCTATCCCACCCTATCCCACCCCTATCCCACCCTATCCCACCCCTATCCTCCCCCTATCCCCCCATATTCCCCCCCTATCCCCCCTCACCTCCGGGCTGCACCGTGGAGGGCAGGACGTTCTCCCCGGCCGACAGGGACACGAAGAAGGCGAAGGGGATCAGCCACAGGCAGAAGGTGAAGTAGGCCAGGACCTGTGGGCAGAGCCCCCCAATTCCCACCTGGAGCCCCACACGGACGGGGTGGGACCTGCCCTGCAGCCCCCAGAGCCGGCCCTGCCCCAGGATCAGGGACAAACCCCCGGCACTGCAGGAGGGGAAGGGGGTCCCAGAGCTCTCTGCTCCCACTGCTACAGGGCACAGTCAGACAGGCAGCTCATTAAATCCTCCCCACGCCCTCCAGGCAATAACAGGAAGGGGGAAGAGCTGGGCTGGCTCCTCCTGCCCCGGGGTTCTCCTTCCCTCTAACCAAAAAATGCCCTTTTTTCCCACATTTCCTCAGGGAGAGACGAGCCCGGGGGTGCTGAGCCACCAACCAGCCTCCCCGGGCCCCAGAAAAGTGTTAAACTTCCTTAAAAGTGTTAAACTTCTTTAAAAAGCAGGGGGTTTATTTATCTTGGTGAATTTTTTCAGTTTGCTTTTTAGAATTTGCACCAAGCAGCAGCAATTTGTGGGGGGGGGGGGGGCCCCAAAGAAGCCCCTTGGGGAACGTGGGGCTTTGCCTTGGCAGAGGATGTGAGGATGTGACATGGAATTAGAGCACAAAAGATAACAGAAGTGAAGAGCAGTAATTCCAAAAGGGAAGTGATTTGGGGTCAGATTGTAAAAAAAAAATAAAAAAATAAAGAAATAAAATAATGTTATTTTCTATTTTTCCTGGCTTTTAGGATTTTAGAAAAAAAAAATAAAAATACGAAAATAAATAAGAAAATAATTTCTTCAAAAAAAATAAATAATAAAAAAGAAATAACCCATGTCTGTGTTTGGAGTTGGCTGGGAAAGCTCCAAACCCACACCTGGAAGAAGAACCTGCAGCTTCCCTGGGAGGGAACAAACTCAGGAACCCCCAGGGAAGGGCTGCAAAAATAACCCTGGAAGTGTTGGAGCTGCTGACCCAAAAACTGGCATTTCCCTCCCTCCTCCCTCCCTCCTCCCTCCCAGCAGCAGCAGAGCAGGGCTGAGCCCCTGCCCAGGTCTCACCTCAGAGAACAGGTAGAACTCCTCAGCAAAGAACTGGAAGGCCAGGTAGTGGTTGAGCACGACCAGCACTGCAGGGGGACGGGGGGTCAGGGACTCCCACGGGAGAATCCCAGCCCCTGGAATGGGGACAGCCCCCCCTGCCCCTTCCCACGGCCCCACAACCCCAGTCCTGCTCATCCTAAAACACTTGGAAACCCCCCCATGGGGTGAGCAGCCACCCCCAAACTCAGGGACACTCCGAGGCCTCAGGGACCCCCAAACTCGGGGGTGGCACTGGATGGGATTTAAGGTCCCTTCCAACCCAAACCATCCCAGGGTTCTGGATCATCTCAGCTCTGGAGCCAGGCTGGGAGAGCTGGGGGGGTTCCCCTGGAGAAGAGAAGGCTCCAGGGAGAGCTGAGAGCCCCTGGCAGGGCCTGAAGGGGCTCCAGGAGAGCTGGAGAGGGACTGGGAACAAGGCAGGGAGGGACAGCACACAGGGAATGGCTTCCCTCTGCCAGAGGGCAGGGTGAGATGGGATATTGGGGAGGAATTGCTGGCTGGGAGGGTGGGGAGGCCCTGGAATGAAGTTCCCAGAGAAGCTGTGGCTGCCCCTGGATCCCTGGAAGTGTCCAAGGCCAGGCTGGACAGGGCTTGGAGCAACCTGGGCTGGTGGGAGGTGTCCCTGGGTGGGATTTAAGGTCCCTCCCAACCCAAACCAGTGTGAGTGGAAGCAGAGGGTGCCCAGGAAGCCCAGCATTCCCAGGAAAGCCTGGCATTCCCAGGAAAGCCCAGCATTCCCAGGAAAGCCCGGCATTCCCAGGAAAGCCCAGCATTCCCAGGAAAGCCCGGCATTCCCAGGAAGCCCAGCATTCCCAGGAAAGCCCAGCATTCCCAGGAAGCCCAGCATTCCCAGGAAAGCCCAGCATTCCCAGGAAAGCCCGGCATTCCCAGGAAGCCCAGCATTCCCAGGAAAGCCCGGCATTCCCAGCTCCACACCCCCCATGCCCAGATGGATCCCAGCCACATCAGCACCTGCCATTGAAGTGCCACCCGGGGCTCAAAGTCCTTCCCGGGCAGGGACAGCAATTCCCAAACCTCTGCTGCCCCCCAGAGCCCCCCGGGGATGACCCAGAGCCCCCCGGGGATGACCCAGAGCCCCCCGGGGATGACCCTGAGCCCCCCGGGGATGACCCTGAGCCCCCCTGGGATGGGGGGACGAGGCTCCCCCTCCCCAGCTCCCGCTCCCACCCCCCCATTTCCCCCCCCCGGGTGGGAACTGCCCCCTCACCGCAGGACAGGATGAAGTTGGAGGAGGTGAGGACGATGAAGGGGAAGGTCTGGAGCAATCCAAAGTACACCAGGTTGGTGAAGAGCCCCACGCCCACCAGGAACCCCGGGAAGTGCTCGAACAGGTACAGCCCCACCAGCACGGCCGAGGAGAACTGCGGGCACAGGGGGCAGCGGGGTCAGCGGGGGTCACCCAGGGTCAGTGGGGGTCAGCGGGGGTCACCCGGGGTCAGCCGGGGGGGCACAGGGATCCCCCCCGTGCCTCCCACCCCGGGAGAAGGTCCCAGTGGGAATCCCGCCCTGCTCCTGGCGGGACACACCCGGGTTCCCCAGCAGGTGGGCAGGGGTCACCCAGGGGTGGGGCAGCACCCCCTGTCCCCAGGGGGGGTGGGATGGGGTGGGGTGGGATGGCAGCAGCCCCTGCCACCCTCCCTCCGGGAATCAGGAGCTTCCCACGCGCTTCCCCCCCATCCCACGGCACAGCTGCTCTGCCCTCCCGGGGGGATTTCAGCCCCAAGTCCCCCGGAGATCCCCCCGGGACTCACCCAGATCATGTACTTGATGATCCTCCTGGTGACCACCGTGTACTCCTCGATCAGCTCCGCCAGGTAGTACAGCCCGGCCGCTGCGGGAACACCGGCGTCAGCACCGGGATCAGCACCGGGATCACCGGCATCAGCACCGGGATCAGCACCGGGAACACCGGGATCACCGGGATCAGCACCGGGATCAGCACCGGGATCAGCACCGGGATCACCAGGATCAGCACCGGGAACACCGGGATCACCGGGATCAGCACCGGGATCAGCACCGGGAACACCGGGATCAGCACCGGGATCGCCGGGATCAGCACCGGGATCAGCACCGGGATCAGCACCGGGATCACCGGGATCAGCCGGGGGGGGGGGGCACAAGGGGGACCCCCCCTCCCCGAAACAGCACAGGAGCCCTTGGGGACACCCAGGGACCCCCAGCCACTTGGGCCCCCAGGGACTCCCAGGGACCCCCAAATCTCAGGGACCCCCAGGGACCCCAAATCTCCGGGACACTCAGGGACCCCAAATCTCCGGGACACTCAGGGACCCCAAATCTCCGGGACTCCCAGGGGCCACAAGGGACCCCCAGTCACTCGGACACCAAACCTCGGGGCTCAGGGTCACCCGGGGACCCCCAACCTCAGGGTCACTCCGAGGGGGCACCCGGGGACCCCCAATCCCAGGAACACCCAGGGACCCCCCGGGCCCGGCACTCCCAGGGGTCCCGTGCCCGGCTCGGCTCCCCCAGCCCCGGCCGCCCCCTCCCCGCCGCCGCCCTCGCGACATATCGCGACAGGGCGCGGGGCGGGCCGGCCCGCCGGGGGTCTCACCGATGGCCAGGGTGACGAAGGCCACCTGCACGAGCAGGGACAGCCAGCTGAGCGCGTACATGAACCACATGGCGGGGCCGGGCCGGGCCGCTCCCGGGGCCGCTCCCGGAGCACTCCCGGGCCCGCTCCGGGAACACGCGGCGCCGGAACCACCGAGCGGCGGGGCCGCGCTGGGCGCGCCGCCAACGGCGCCCCCTGCAGGCGCGGAGGACTCGGGGCACGGCGGCGGCAGGGACGGGGGGACCCCCAAATATACCGGCACCCCTAAATATACAGGGACCCCCGGGATGTGGGGGACCCCCAAATATACCGGGAACCCCGGGATGGGGGGGTACCCCCAAATACACAGGGACCCCTGGGATGTGCGGGACCCCCAAATATACAGGGAATCCCGGGATGTGGGGTGTTCCCAAATATACCGGGAACCTCGGGATGGGGGGGACCCCCAAATATACCGGCACCCCTAAATATACAGGGACCCCCGGGATGTGGGGGACCCCCAAATATACCGGGAACCCCGGGGTGTGGGGGAATCCCAAATACACAGGGACCCCCGGGGTGTGGGGGACCCTCAAATATACCGGGAATCTCGGGATGTGGGGGACCCCCAAATATACCAGGAACCTCGGGGTGTGGGGGAATCCCAAATACACAGGGACCCCCGGGATGTGGGGGACCCCTAAATATACCGGGAACCTCGGGATGTGGGGTATCCCTAAATATACCGGGAACCTCGGGGGTCTGGGGGACCCCCAAATATACCGGGAACCTCGGGGGTCTGGGGGACCCCCAAATATACCGGGAACCCCGGGATGTGGGGGACCCCCAAATATACAGGGAACCCCGGGGTGTGCAGAGATCCCTAAATATACAGGGACACCCGGGATGGGGGGGACCCCCAAATATACCGGGACCCCCGGGATGTGGGGGACCCTCAAATATACAGGGATCCCCGGGGTGTGGGGGACTCCCAAATATACCGGGACCACCGGGATGTGGGGGGGCCCCCAAATATACAGGGACCCCCGGGATGTGGGGGATCCCCAAAGTGTACAGGGACCCCTTAAATGTACAGAGACCTCGGAATGTGCGGGGGGAACCCCAAATATACAGAGAGACCCCCCAAATGTACAGAGAGACCCCCCCAAATACACAGAGAGACCCCCCTAAATATACAGAGCCCCCGGGATGTGCAGGGACCCGTAAAGTGTACAGGGACCCCAAAATCTGCGGGGGGGTGGGAACTCTGGAATATACAGAGACCCCTGGAACGTGCAGGTCCCCCCAAAGTGTACAGGGACCCTCAAACTGTGCAGGGCCCCCTAAAATGTGCAGGGACCCGGAAATGTGCGGGGGTGACCCCCAAAGTGTACAGGGACCCGCAAACTGCGTAGGGACCCCGAAATGGGGGGGGGAGACCCCGGAATATGCAGGGACCCCCCCAGTGTACAGGGACCCCCAAACCGTGGAGCTGCCCCCATCCCCAAATCGTGCAGGGACCCCGAAATGTACAGGGACCCTCCGAACCGTGCGGGGACCTCGAAACTCGGGGTGACCCCAAAATGTACAGGGACCCACCCCCGAATTGTACAGAGATACCCCCACACCGTACAGGAACCCCCAAACCACACAGGGACCCCTTAAATCGTATGGGGACCCTGAACCATATGGAGACACCCTAAAATCGCACAGGGACCCCCAAACCACACAGGGACCCCTTAAATCATATGGGGACACCCTAAAATTGCACAGGGACCCTCAAACCATACAGGGACCCCCTAAAACATATGGGGACCCCCAACCCTATGGGGACACCCCAAAACCGCACGGGAACCCCCAAACCTCACACGGCCCCCCCCAAACCATACAGGGACCCCCAACTCCATAGGGACCCCCAAAACTGAGCAAGTGCCCCCACAAACCTTTCTAGGGACCCCCTTCACCTCCAAGGGAACCCCAACACACATACAGGGACCCCCACCCTGGGTTGGGACCCCCCCACCCCCACACAGGGACCCCAAAGAGGGACCCCCTTCCCACCCCACAGCTCGGGCACCCCCGGGGGGACCCTCAGTGTCCTCCCTGCCCTGGGGCTGGGGGGGGCAAACTGGGAGGCTCTGGGTTGGTACTGGGTGGGCTGGACTGGGTGGACTGGACTTCACTGGGATGCGCTGGGAGGCACTGGGAGGCACTGGGAGGCACTGGGCTGTACCGGGTGGGCTGGACTGGGTTTGTACTGGTCGGGCACTAGGGCTGTACTGGGCTTCCTTGGGATGTGCTGGGCCGTACTGGGTTGGTACTGGGCTGTACTGGGTTGGTACTGGGCTGTACTGGGTTGGTACTGGACGGTACTGGGTTGGTACTGGGCTGTACTGGGCTTCCTTGGGATGTACTGGGCCGTACTGGGTTGGTACTGGGCTGTACTGGGTTGGTACTGGGCTGTACTGGGCTTCTTTGGGATGTACTGGGCTGTACTGGGTTGGTACTGGGCTGTACCGGGTTGGTACTGGGCTGTACTGGGTTGGTACTGGGCTGTACTGGGCTTCTTTGGGATGTACTGGGCTGTACTGGGTTGGTACTGGGCCATACTGGGCTACGCTGGGCTGTACTGGGTGGGCTGATCAGACTGCACTGGGCCTGCAGGGAGGATTTTGGGGGGGGGGCCTGATTTTGGGTGCTGGGGGGCTCGTTTTGGGGTGCTGGGGGGCCCATTTTGGGGTGCTGGGGGCTCGTTTTGGGGTGCTGGGGGGCCCATTTTGGGGTGCTGGGGGCTCGTTTTGGGGTGCTGGGGGGCCCATTTTGGGGTGCTGGGGGCTCGTTTTGGGGTGCTGGGGGGCCCATTTTGGGGTGCTGACTTGGGGGGTGCTGGAGGGTCCCTGCGGGATGCTGGGATATTCCCTTCGGGGGTGCGGGGGGGCTCATTTTTGGGGTGCAGCCCCTCCCCGTAGCCCCCCGGGTGCCCGCGGCCCCCCCAGGAACGGGGGTGTCCGTGTATGGGGGGCGCGGGGGGGTGCACGGGGGCTGGATTGGCGGGGGGTGCGTGGGGAGGGGGCGCGGGGGACACTCGCGTGTGCCGTGTCCGTGCGGGGGGCGCGGGGGGGTCCCGCGTGTGTGCGGGGGGGGCGGGCAGGGGACAGTGCGGGGGGGTCCCGCGTGTGTGCGGGGGGGGGCGGGCAGGGGACAGTGCGGGGGGGTCCCGTGTTTGTGCGGGGGGGGGCGGGCAGGGGACAGTGCGGGGGGGTCCCGCGTGTGTGCGGGGTGGGGCGGGCAGGGGACAGTGCGGGGGGGTCCCGTGTGTGTGCGGGGGGGGGCGGGCAGGGGACAGTGCGGGGGGGTCCCGTGTGTGTGCGGGGGGGGGCGGGCAGGGGACAGTGCGGGGCCGCCCCGCGCCCCCCCCGCGGCCCTGGCACGGCCGGCACCGCTGAGCCGGGGGGGCTGTGACCGCCCGGAGACCCCCTAAAAGGGGAGGGCTGCAGCTGGATCCCCCCCACACACACACAGACCGGGAGAGAGCGGGGGGGAAAGGGGGGGGCAGGAGGGGGGGCAGGCACAGGGGTGGGGCAGGGGGGGGAGTGGGTCAGGGGTGGTTCAGGTGCGGGTACAGGTGTAGGTGTGGGTACAGGGGTAGTTCAGGGGTGGGTGTGGGTACAGGTGTGGGTGTGGGTACAGGTGTAGGTGTGGGTACAGGTGTAGGTGTGGGTACAGGAGTGGTTCAGGGGTGGGTGTGGGTACAGGTGTAGATGTGGGTGCAGGGGTGGTTCAGGGGTGGTTCAGGTGTGGGTACAGGTGCAGATGTGGGTACAGGGGTGGTTCAGGGGTGGGTGTGGGTACAGGTGTAGATGTGGGTACAGGTGTAGGTGTGGGTGCAGGGATGGTTCAGGAGTGGTTCAGGTGTGGGTGTGGGTACAGGGGTGGTTCAGGTGTGGGTGTGGGTACAGGTGTAGATGTGGGTACAGTGGTTGTTCAGGTGTGGGTACAGGGGTGGTTCAGGTGTGGGTACAGGAGTGGTTCAGGTGTGGGTGTGGGTACAGGTGTAGATGTGGGTACAGTGGTTGTTCAGGTGTGGGTACAGGGATGGTTCAGGGGTGGTTCAGGTGTGGGTACAGGTGTAGATGTGGGTACAGGGGTGGTTCAGGTGTGGGTACAGGGGTGGTTCAGGGGTGGTTCAGGTGTGGGTGTGGGTACAGGTGTAGGTGTGGGTACAGGGGTGGTTCAGGTGTGGGTACAGGTGTAGGTGTGGGTACAGGGGTGGTTCAGGTGTGGGTACAGGGGTGGTTCAGGTGTGGGTGTGGGTACAGGGATGGTCCAGGGGTGGTTCAGGTGTGGGTACAGGTGTAGATGTGGGTACAGGTGTAGATGTGGGTACAGGGGTGGTTCAGGTGTGGGTGTGGGTACAGGGGTGGTTCAGGGGTGGTTCAGGTGTGGGTGTGGGTACAGGTGTAGGTGTGGGTACAGGTGTAGGTGTGGGTACAGGGGTGGTTCAGGGGTGGGTACAGGGGTGGGTGTGGGTACAGGGGTGGGTGTGGCCGCGTCCCCTGGGATCCCCTTTCGGCTCCTCTCCTCCCCTCGCTGGGCACTGAGCCCCCCGTGCCACCCGTGAGGTCCCGCCCTGCTCCCTGCTCTGCTCCTGCCCATCTCCAGACCCGCCCTGGGCCCGGGAACGCCGCGGAAATCCCTGGAAACTGCCGGGGAGCCCTTTGGAATGAGGACACCGCGGGGCTGGGGGGCTCGGGTCCGGAGTGGGGGCGGCAGAGCCTGCGGTGCCCTGGGCCGGGGACCCCTCCCCGTGTCCCCTCAGCCTCTCCGTGTCCCCTCAGCCTCTCCCGTGTCCCCCCACCCTCTCCCGTGTCCCCTCAGCCTCTCCCGTGTCCCCCCACCCTCTCCCGTGTCCCCTCACCCTCTCCCCATGTCCCCCCGCCCTCTCCCCATGTCCCCCTGCCCTCTCCCCATGTCCCCTCACCCTCTCCCCATGTCCCCCCGCCCGAGGTTTCCCATTTTCCCCACGAATCCCCCTTTTCTGCCCCCTTGGGGAGCCCCAAACCCAGGCACCCCGAGTACCTGAAGCACCCCGGGCACCCCAAGGCATCGTGGGCACCCTGAGCTCCCCAGGTACCCACCAGGGTGGTCCTCGCCCCCACAGCCCCCCCGCCGCCTCCCCCCGGGGCCCACCCGGCCGCAGCCCCCCAGCCAAGCCCCCAGGCCCCCCCCAGGTCGCTGTGTGTCCGTCCCGGCCCTCGGGGACCCTTTCCCGGCGGTGCCAGGCCCGGAGGTGCCGGATCCGTCCCTGGCCGAGGGGCTTTGGGACCCCCCGGGTGCCGCCGCGGGGGTGCGGGCGCTGCCCCCGGGGCTGGGCTGTGCGGGGGCTATTTTTAGGGATTTCTTTTCCCTTTTTATTTTGTTCTCCCGGTTCAATCCGGCAGCCAAAGGCCCGTGAAGCCGCTCCCGCGCCCCGCCGGGAGCTGCCCGCGCTGCCGGCGCGCCCAGGCGCGAGTAATGTGCGAGAGCACCCCGGGAGCGGGCGCGACCGGCGCTGCCCGTCTCTTTTCCAGCTCTTTATGTATTTGACAGAGCTTTTTGCTGCTGCCCCCGCTCCCTCACACCCCTCCCGCTCCCCCTCCCTCCCTCTGCCTCCCCCCTCCCTGCCCGCAGGGCACAGGGCACCCCAATTCTGCTGCCCCCCGGCACCCCCGGGTTTTGGGGGGTTCTCTCTCCCCGCAGCCCCTCTGCGTCCTCAGGGTCCGGGATGGGGGTCCCCCCCTTCCATGGATCCCCACGAATCCTGTCTGTCCCCCCCCAGCTCTGTGCCCCCCCTCCACCGTGGGCTGGGGGTTCTCTCCCTCTCCAGCCCTGCTCATTCCCACGGGTGGGATTTGCCCCCCCAAACATCCCACACGGATGGGATTTTCCCCCAACCCCCCTCCTCCCCCAGCTCTGGATGGGATTTTGACCCCCAAATCCTGAGCACCTCCATGGATGGCGTTTTGTGCCTCAATCCCTGACCACCCCCAGGGATGGGATCTGCACCCCCAGCCCCCCCGGCTGGAGTTTCCTTCCCTCTTCCCCCCCCTCGCCATGACTTTTGTCCCCCCCACCCTCACACTGCCCACCCCGTCGGTCCTCCCCCACCCCACACACCTTCCCCCGGGTCTGGGGGGGCAGCCGGGAAAGGGGGGGCGGGCAGGAAGGGGGTGAGGAAGGATGGGGGTCAGGGAGGAAAGGGGGGCAGTCAGGAAGGTTGGGGGGCAGTCAGGAACGGGGGGGGGGGGGGGTCAGTTAGGAAGAAGGATCAGTCAGGGAAGATTGGGATCAATCAGGGATGAGGGGATCGATCAGGAGGGGGGGCAGTCAGGAAGGACTGGGATCAATCAGGAAGGATGGGGATCAATCAGGAAGGACGAGGATCAATCAGGAAGGACGAGGATCAATCAGGAAGGATGGGGATCAATCAGGAAGGATGGGGATCAATCAGGAAGGGTGGGGGGCAGTCAGGAAGGATGGGGATCAATCAGGAAGGGTGGGGGGCAGTCAGAAAGGATGGGGGGCAGTCAGGAAGGACGAGGATCAATCAGGAAGGGTAGGGGGCAGCCAGGATGAGGGGGGGTCAGTCAGAGCGGGGGGGCAGCGGCTGGCGGGGCCCGGCCCCATTCCTTATGCATCCGTGCGCTGATGCAGCCTGACAGCCCGGGTGCATTTGGTACCTCGCACATCCCGGCCGGAGCCTCCTGCTATTTTGGTTGATGCTAATTTGCTCCGTGTTGGGCTGCGGTTCACGCTCCGGTCAGCCCTGCCTGATACTATATTCCCGTTTGTTCCGGGAAAGGTTTTCCTGTCAGCTCCCCTTAGCCTTGACGTGCTCCCCGAACTGTGAATGCAACGCAGCCGGGGACCGGCCCTGTGAGCCCGGCGGCTCCGCGGCGCGGGGGCCGGGGGGGGAGCGGGGGGGTCCCGCTGCCAGAGCCCCCGGGGCAGCGGGGCTGGGGGAGGGCAGAGGCGAGGGGACCCCCGAGCGGGGGTCCCCCCGTTATCAGCTGATAACGCCGTTATCACCCCGTTATCAGCGCCCCCCGAGCGCTGAGCAGAGAAGAGGAAGATAACACTTCCCTGCTCTCCTCCCCCAGAGCGCCGGGGCGATGGGACCCCAGAGCGGGGGACACCCCGATCCCATAGACCCCGGATCCCACAGCTCGGGGGGGGCAGAGGCGATGGGACCCCCGAGTGGGGGGCACCCCGATCCCACAGACCCCAGATCGCCACAGCTCGGGGAGGGCAGAGGCGATGGGACCCCCCGACAGGGGACACCCCCCGACAGGGGACACCCCCCCTGCCCTCGCCCCCAGGTCGCCACAGCAAGGGGAGGGGAGAGGCGAGGGGAGCCCGGGGTGGGGGTTTGGGGGTCCCGGTGGAGCTGTGAGAGCTGTAGGAACCAGTGTGAGACTCCCCCCCCGCACCCCTGAACCTGCCCCCCCGCCCCAGTGCCCCCCACACGGCACCAGCGTGTCCCCGTCAGGCCCTGGGGGAGCTGTCCCAGGGGTGCTGTCCCCCCTCGGTGGGGGTTCGGGGGTCCCATCTCCCATCAGTGAGGGTTCGGGGGTCCCATCTCCCCTCAGTGAGGGTTCAGGGGTCCCGTCTCCCCTCGGCCAGGGTTTGAGGGTCCCATCCTCCCTTGGTGGGTTTTGGGGGCCCCCATTTTCCCCTTGGCTGGGGTTCAGCGGTCCCATCTTCCTTTGGCTGAGGTTTGGGGGTCCCATCTCCCCTTGGTGGCAGTTCAAATGTCCCGTCTCCCCTCAGACGAGGTTTGGGGTTTCCATCTCCCCTCGGTGAGGGTTCACGGGTCCCCTCTCCCTTTGCACAAGCTTTGGGGGGCTCAGGGGTTATATGAGCTCCTTGGCGGGAGCTCAGGGGTCCCGTTTCCCCTCGGTGGGGTTCAGGGGCTCCATCTGCCCTCAGTGCGGGTTCGGGGGTCCCGTCTCCCCCCGATGCTCTGCGCTGCCGCCGCCGCCTCTCCCTGCCGGGCTCTCCCGAGCCTGGACTGCCCTCTAGTTCCCGGCTGGTGGGGACAACGCGGGGCCCTCCCGGGGTGGCTCCTCGGCAGGACCCCCCGGATGCCCACCCGGCGGGATCCCCCCGGGTGACCCCCCCGAGCGGCTCCGGGGCCACCGTCCCTCGGGGCGGGGACACGGACACGGGGACAGCGCATCGTCACCCCCCCGGGTCCCCTACCCCCGAGACCCCCGGGGGTGGGGGGTGCTGCGGTGACCCCGTGCGTGGTGACAGTCCCCCCAACCCCAAACACCCCTCGGAGCGGCTGTCCCGGGGGGAGCACCCCCTGGGCACAGCACCCCGACCCCCGCACCCCCCCAGCCCGGCAGGACGCGGGGACGCCGCGGGGTCCCTCCCCACCCCCGCGGGGGCTGGGCAGGACCAGGACCCCCCCCGGCGACCCCAACCCCCCGTGGGCAGCCCCCGGGTGCCGGGCCGGGGGGGCCGAGGGGGCCGGGGGCTGCGTCAGCGGGGGATTAGCGGGGCCGGGATCCGCCTGAGCCCCTGATCCCGCTTAGTCCGGGGGCCCCCGCGCCCGCCCGGAGGGGGCTTAGCGGCCCCTGACGCCACCCGAAGCCGTCACCGGCTCCCCGACCCCCGGAGGGACGTGGGGACACGGAGAGGAGGGGGCAGAGCCGGCGTCGCCCGCGGGCTGCCCCCCAAATCCTCGCCCGTGTGGGGTCCGGGCGCCCCTTGCTGCGGGGGGCGATTCTCAGGTGGCCGGTGCGGGGCCGGGCCCCTCCTGCCCACCCCACTCGGGCTCTGCACCCACGGGGGGGGGGAGAAGGAGCTTTTTAGGGCCAACCCCCGCCCCCCGGTGTGGCACCCCGAGAGCTCGCTGGCTCTGGGCTCGTTCCCGGCTCCCGGGGAGCCCCGGGAGCCCCCGGCCGGTCCCGGCGCACACCCGGCGGGAGGAGCGGGCCCGTCCCCCCCGGCTCAGCGGGTCACGGCCAGCGCGGGGCCACCGGCCGGGCGACGCCAGCCCGGCGACACCAGCGCGGCTCCAAATCCCTCCTGTGAGCCGGAAAAATCCCTCCTCGGGAGTTTATTAACTCGCTTTCAGCGCCGGCCCCGCGGCGGCAGCGCGGCACCGAAGTAGGTCAGGCGTGTGCCACGACCCCACGGGTGACCCCACGGGTGACCCCACGGGTGACCCCACGGGGGGGGGGGCCACGGGGCCCGCCGGTCCCCCCCCCGCGTCCCCCCCCGCTCGGGGACGCGGCACGGGCGGGGCGGGGACACGTTGGCGGCCGCGCGTCCCCGCCGGGTGCGGGCACGCGGCTCCCCACGCGTGTGCGCGGCCACGTGAGCCCCGCACATGTGTGTGCGCGCGGGTCCGGGCGGGGGGGGACACTGAGGCACGGGGGGGACACTGAGGCACGGAGGGGACACTGAGGCACGGGGGGGACACTGAGGTACCGGGGGGGGGGGGCTGCCCCAAAGGGCTCGGGGGGATCCTCCCCACCCCCCCCGTTGCTCCCCCAAAGGGCTCGGGGGGATCCTCCCCACCCCCCGTCGCCGGCAATAAGATCAATTAGCGCAGCGGCGATCGGGGTTAACGAGCGGCTCCCGCCCCCAGCAGACCCCCCCGGCCCCAGCGATGCTCTGCCTCCGGGGAGGGGCCCCGGGACCCCCAGCCCCCCTCCCTGGCCCCGAGCCCCCCCCCCCGGCACCGGGACCCCCGCGCTGGGGGGTTCGGGGTTCCCGCGGCCGAGCTGGGTGGGGCCGGGGCTGCGAAATGCTGAGTCGGCAAAACTGCTTCGGCGGAGGGTGGGGTGGGGGTAGGAGGGGTGGGGGTCCGGTCCGGGGGTGATGGGCACCCCCTCAGCATCTCCCCTGGACTGGGGGAGCCTGGATCTGGATCTGTGCCTGTCCATATCCCTGCCCCTGTCCCAATCCTCATCAATGCTCCTGTCTCCATCTCTGTGCCCGTCCTCTATCCCCACCCCATCCCCAACCCTGGACTCATCCAGAGCCCCTCCCCATCCCCATTCCAATCCCTGGCGCCATCCCCATCCCCATCCCTGCCCCTATTCCTGTCCCCATCCTTATCCATATCCCCATCCCCGTTCCCCCCCCCCATTGCTACCCCCAAGCCTGTCCCTGTCCCCATCCCATCCTCGTCCTCATCCCCATCTCTGTCCCTATCCCTGTTCCCATCCTTCTGTCCTTATCAATGTCCCTCTCCCTGTCCCCATCCCTGTTCCCATCCTTCTGTCCTTATCAATGTCCCTCTCCCTGTCCCCATCCCTGTTCCCATCCTTCTGTCCTTATCAATGTCCCTCTCCCTGTCCCCATCCCTGTTCCCATCCTTCTGTCCTTATCAATGTCCCTCTCCCTGTCCCCATCCCCATCCCCACCCCTATTCCCATCCCCGTCCCCATTCTCTCTCTGCATCCCTATCCCTGCCCCATTCCATCCCCATCCCTGTTCCTGTCCCCATTCCATCCCTGTCCCTCTCACTATCCCTGTCTGTGCCCCATTCCACCCCTGTCCCTGTCGCTATCCCTGTTCCTGCCCCATTCCATCCCTATCCCTGTCCCTGCCCCATTCCATCCCTGTCCCTCTCACTATCCCTGTCCCTGCCCCATTCCATCCCTGTCCCTGTCTCTGTCCCTGTCCCTGCCCCATTCCATCCCTATCCCTGTCCCTGCCCCGTTCCATCCCCATCCCTGTCCCCCCTGTGCAGGCAGGGTGGGAGCTCTGTGGGTGCACACGGGTGCCATTCCCTGATGGAAGGTCCTGAGCCCCTCCCGGAGCTGGGCCCCGGCCCTCGGAGCCCCTGGAATGGGCCGGAGCCACGGGAGCCACCCTGGGTGTCCCCAGTGCCACCACCCCGAGCAGCTGCCTGAGCTGGGACCCCAACACTGCCACCCCCAGCCCCCAAATCCCCCCAGCCCGGGTCACCCCGTCCCCCCCACCTCCCCGTGCCCCTCTGGAATTCACCTCCACAGTGTCCGGGTGGAACGTGGCACATCCTGGGCACAAACGGCACCCACACGACCCCCTTCCCAGGGGGGTGGGCCCGGGAAACCCCCAGGAGGGCACAGTCGGGACCCCAGGGAATATGGGATGGGATGGAGGGATGGAGAGGTCGGTGCAGGGAGAGATGGACGGGGGGATGCATGGAGGGAGGGATGGGAGGAAGGAGGGAGGGAGGGAGGGATGGGGGATGGATGGATGGAGGGATGGAGGGATGGAGGGATGGATGGAGGAGCAGAGGGATGGAGGGAGGGATGGATGGAGGGATAAAGTGAAGAAGGGATGGAGGGAAGGGGGATAGAGGAATGGGTGGGTGGGGATGGACGGATGAATGGATGGAGGGATGAAGGGACGGAGGGAAAGAAGGGCAGAGGGATTCAGGGAGGGACGGATGGACAGAGGGAGGGACGAGAGGATGGAGGGACAAGGGGGCGGATGCTGAGTTGGGTGGATGCATGGATGGATGCATGGATGGATGCATGGATACATGGATAGGAGGATGGAAGGATGGCTGGAGGAATGGCTGGACTGATGGATGAACAGACGGATGGACGGATGGATGGACTCTGGGAACGGGCAGAGGGATGAACAGACAGACGGATGGATGGATGGACTCTGGGAACGGGCAGAGGCATAAACGGACAGAGGGGTAGATGGATGGACTCTGGGAATGGAAAGAGGCATTAACGGACAGAGGGGCAGATGGATGGACTCTGGGAACGGGAAGAGGGTGAACAGACAGACAGATGCATGGATGGACTCTGGGAACGGGCAGAGGGACAGACAGAACCTACCGCTGAGCTGGAGCCTCCGGGAGCAGAGCGGGTTCCAGAGCTGGGAGAAGGCGGGCGGGCACAGGGAAGGACACACGGACAGGTCCCACTTCCCTGAATGTCTCGGCTCTCGTGGCCGGTGCCGTGTCCCAGTGCCGGTGGCAGGGACGAGTCCCTGGGCTGTGCCACCACGGCAGGAGCCACCACAGCCCTGGCACCGCCGCGCCAGGTGGGGATGGGGATGGGTGCAGTCACCCCAAACCCGGTCCCAAGGGCCGCCTGGCCATGGGGCAGTCGCCCACCCCATCCCACCACCACCCCAGCCCCGTTCTCCCGCTCACCATCCTCTTCCTCCACACGGGACGTCCCCGGGATGTCCCCGGTGCCGCTCCGGCCCCGGCTCAGCGCCGGCACCACAGCCCAGCGGGATGGATCCCAGCCCCGAAACACAGCTCAGCCCCTCCAAAACCAGTGCTTCCACTGAATAAATCCCTTCATGGAATAATCCCTTCCTGGCTGGGCCTTCCTCCGCGTCTCCTTCCTCTGCCTCCCCAGCCGGGTCCTGTGCGGCTCCGGCACCCAGAGCACGGAGCGGGGCTGAGCCAGGAGAGCAGAGGGAGCTCAGCCCAGTTTGGGGGGCTCAGCCCACGCTTGGGGGGCTCAGCCCATATTTGGGGGGCTCAGCCCACGCTTGGGGGCTCAGCCCACGTTCCCACAGCCGGTGTCCCCCCTCCATCCTGCTGCCCTCGCTCACCCTCCCCACACCCGCACGGAACCCACGGCAGCTTCGGGGACGGAGCCGTCCGGGAATACCTGGGCTCTGGTGGGATCGGGGTGTCCCCTGGAGCATTCCCAGCTCCCACACTCTGTTCCCGGGAGCCTGCAGAGGCACCAGGAGATTCGCTGCCCGTTTGCCCACAGCCCCACACGCCCGTGTCCCACCCCAGCCCTGCCACGCGCCCGGGCTTCGATCCCA
This sequence comes from Pseudopipra pipra, assembly GCF_036250125.1. Taxonomy (NCBI): domain Eukaryota; kingdom Metazoa; phylum Chordata; class Aves; order Passeriformes; family Pipridae; genus Pseudopipra; species Pseudopipra pipra. The sequence continues at coordinate 75,948,163 of NC_087552.1, forward strand.
TCCCGCCGGTGCCACCTGCTCGGATCCCAACCGGGGGGAGCTCGGGGGGCCCCGGGGAGCGCTGCCCTCCAGCCCTGGTCCCCCAGCGGGGCGGTGGGACGCGGTCTGGGCACTCCCGGAGCCCGGGGTGGCACCGGCCCCCGCGGGGCCAGCGCTGTCCCGCCCCACGGGCCTGGCGGGACACGGCCCCGGCCCCGCGGACTCACCGGCAGCTCCCGGCCCGCGGCGGCTCCGCGCAAACTTTGCCACAAGTTGAGACAAAGGCGGCGGGTGCCGTCCCCTGTCCCCCGGCCCTGCTGTCCCCAGACAGGCTGGTGCCACCAGGACTTAATGAGGGCACGAGGGCGGTGGGCTCAGGGGCTGCACACGCACACGCGGCGCCTTAACCCTTCCCCTGCCGCTCCTCCCCCGCCTTTGGGGGGGCCGGGCTCCCTGCACCTGCTCTCGGCCTGGGGGGGGGTCCCTCCCGCAGCACCCCAAGACCCCCGGCCTGGAACACGCCTGGAAGGACGTGGATAACCCCGAGCATCTCCTGGCTGGTCCCAGCCCTCAGCCCACCGGGTCCCTCCGCAGCACCTCGTGGCCACGGGGCACCCCTGGCCTCGGGAAGGAGGGTCCCCCTGGGGAGGAGGGACCCCCCAGCCCCGGGTGTCCCCCACACACACACAGAAGGGCTGGGGGGAGCTGACCCCAGTCCCGGCCCGGTCGCTCCACTGGTGTCCCCATTCCTGCCCCGGGACCAGGGAGCCCCCGGCAGCAGCACCGTGGCCGTGCCGGTGTGGGGTGTCCTGGCCGGTGCCCCCAGGTGGGAACGAGCCCCCGGCCATGCTGGGCCCCCTGTTCCCTCCTCTGGCTCTGACCCCACAGCCCCACCCAGCCACAGTCCCTGCTGTGCTCCTCCCACCTGCCCTGCTTCCCACACCTTCCCTTTCCTTTCTGATGGAAATGGAGCCTGTCTCCATCCATCCACCCATCCCTCCCTCCATCCATCCCTCCATCCATCCCTCCATCCATCCCTTCATCCCTCCATCCATCCATCCCTCCATCCACCCATCCATCCATCCACCCATCCACCCATCCATCCATCCTCCATCCCTCCCTCCATCCATCCCTCCATCCCTCCATCCATCCCTCCCTCCATCCATCCCTCCATCCATCCCTCCATCCATCCCTCCATCCATCCCTCCATCCCTCCATCCATCCCTCCATCCATCCATCCATCCATCTCTCCATCCATCCCTCCATCCATCCATCCACCCATCCACCCATCCATCCATCCCTCCATCCATCCATCCCTCCATCCATCCATCCATCCATCCCTCCATCCCTCCATCCATCCATTCCTCCATCCATCCCTCCATCCATCCCTCCATCCATTCCTCCATCCATCCCTCCATCCATCCCTCCATCCATCCATCCCTCCATCCCTCCATCCACCCATCCTCCATCCCTCCATCCCTCTAATCCTCCATGTGCTCCCTCGGCCACCTCTCCATCTCTCTCCAGCCTTCATCATCCATCATCCTCTGCATCCCTGTGCCCTTCTAGCTTATCCCTCCACACATCCATCCATCCTCTTCATCCATCCATCTGCTCCCACCATTCACCTCTCCATCATCTCCATCCCTCTGCCCACCTGGCTTATCCCTCCCTTTCTCCCTCCCTCCCCTGCATCCACCCACCCATCCATCCCTCCATCCGTCCATCCCTCCATCCATCCATCCATCCCTCCATCCACCCATCCATCCCTCCATCCATCCCTCCATCCCTCCATCCCTCCATCCTCTTCATCCACCCACCCCTTCTCCGTCTGCCCCTCCCTCCACCCTCTCCACCCATCCATCTGCTCAGCCATCCCTCTCTGCACCATCTCCACCATCCTCTCCATCCCTCTGCCTCCCCATCCTCTCCATCCTTCCTTCCGTCCCCGCATCCATCCCCGTCCATCCCCCTGCCTGTCCCCTGCCTCACCCACACCTCCACCCTTCTGATCCACCACCCTTCCCTCTGCCTCACCCACACCTCCCCCCTTCTGATCCACCACCCTTCCCTCTGCCTCACCCACACCTCCACCCTTCTGATCCACCACCCTTCCCTCTGCCTCACCCACACCTCCCCCCTTCTGATCCACCACCCTTCCCTCTTCTCCAGCCATCCATCCCATCCGCCCATCGCTCTGTCCCTCCACCCTCTCCACCCTTCCATCCATCCCTCCATGCTCTCCACTCCTCCATTCCCCCAGCCCTCCCTCCAGCCCTCCATCTCTCCCTCCCTCCCTCCATCTCTCCCTCCCTCCCTCCCTCCCTCCCTCCATCTCATCCCTCCGTCCATTTTCTCCCTCCCTCTCTCTGCCCACCCCCCCTCCGCCCACTCTCCGTCCTCTCCCTCCATCTGTCCCTCCATCTGTCCCTCCCTCCCTCCCTCCCTCCCTCCCTCCCTCCCCGGCCCCCGGGACCCGTGGCTGTCCCCCCTGTCCCCTCTGTCCCCTCGGAGGGGCTGCCCGGGGCAGGGTCTCAGCCGTGCCCCGCGGCCGGGGGGGTCCCACAGCTGCCCCCGCGCCCCCCACCCACGGGGGCACCCGTGGGGGGGACCCACCCCATGGGGACCGGGGCCGTGGGGACAGAGGGGCCCCCGTGCCGCGGTGGGAGCGTCCCCAAGCGCTGCGTGGGGATGGGGGGCGGCAGTGGGGGGACCCCCCGGCCGGGACCGGAGCGGTCGGATCGGGTCCGACTGAGGGGGGCTGCGAGGGGGCTGTGAGGGGCTGTGGGGGGCTGTGGGGGGGCTGTGGGGGGCTGGGGGGGCTGTGGGGGGTGTGTGTGCGTGGGGCTCGGTGTCACGGGGGGTGCGGGTCTGGGTGAGGGACTAGGGGGTTTCCCACGGGCGGGTGGGGGGCGGGTGAGTGCGGAGGGGTCATGTCGCGACAGGGGCTGTGTCTGAGGCCGCGCGTGGGGCCGTGTCGCGGGTGGGACCGCCGGGCTGTGTCCCGGGCGATCCCGGGGGTCCCGGGACCCCCGAGGGGGGCAGGACGGCGATACGGGGTCGGCACAAGGACCCGGGGCGGGCGGGAGGGCGGGGCCAACGCCCAGGGGGCGGGGAGAGGGCGGGGCCTCGGTCTGTGGCGTGCCATGTGGGCGTGGCCATGGGTGGAACACGGAACGTGTCTGGCCGTGAAACCACGCCCATTAGAGGCGTGTCCAGAACTATCTATGGCGATGGGCGTGTCCATGCGCTATATATGGCAGTGGGTGGGGCCGAGGCGGTGCCACGCCCATGGGCGTGGCCCGAGGGGCGGGGCTGTGGCGGCCGCGATGGCGTCGCTGTTCGGCGGCGTGGAGGGGTGAGGGGTCCCGGGCGGGTGAGGGTCCCGGGAGGGTGAGGGGTGTCTGAAGGGGTGAGGGGTCCCGGGAGGGTGAGGGGTCCCGGGAGGGATGAGGGGTGTCTGGAGGGATGAGGGGTCCCGGGAGGGTGAGGATCCCGGGAGGGGTGAGGGGTCCCGGGAGGGGTGAGGGGTCCCGGGAGGGGTGAGGGTCCCGGGGAGGGCTGAGGGGTCGCGCCGCGGACAGAGGGGCTCCCCGAGGCTCCGCACCCCCGTCCCCCGGGCACCCCCACCTCCCTGACGGCCCCGACCCGCCACTCCCGGGGACCCTCAGCCTGGGGGCGGTCCTCAGGAGGGGTCGCGGGGGCAGGAACCGATGGGGAAGCAGCCGGGAACTCCATCCAGCCCCTCTCCCCGATCGGCTCCTGCCCCCCGACCCCTCCTGCCCTGTCCGGGCTGTGGCCGGGGACCGAGGTCGGTGGGGCAGGGTCAGCACCGCGCCCCTCGCGGGGCCCCCCGTCCTGGTCCCACCCCCCCAGGGACGCCCATCCTGGTCCCACCCCCCCCCAGGGACCCCCATCCTGGTCCCACCCCCCTCCAGGGACCCCCATCCTGGTCCCACTCCCCTCCAGGGACCCCCATCCTGGTCCCACCCCCCCCCAGGGACCCCCATCCTGGTCCCACTCCCCTCCAGGGACCCCCATCCTGGTCCCACTCCCCTCCAGGGACCCCCATCCTGGTCCCACCCCCCCCAGGGACCCCCATCCTGGTCCCAACCCCCCCAGGGACCCCCATCCTGGTCCCACTCCCCTCCAGGGACCCCCATCCTGGTCCTACCCCCCTCCATCACCCCCAAGTGCTGCTCTAGGGGCCGGTGGGGCTGAGTGGGGGTCCCCCCCTCGGTGGGCGGGGGTGTGGGGGGCTGTGGGGTGGTGCTGGCAGTGTGTCCCCCCCTCTCTCGGCAGCGGGGGCACCCACTCCAGGGTGGTGCTGGTGTCTGGAGATGGGCAGATCCTGGCCGAGACAGAGGGACCCTGCACCAACCACTGGGTGAGCTGGGGGACACCCCCTGCCCAGCCCGAGGGGGAACAGGGCATGGAGGGGGGCACAGGACATGGGGAGGGGGGTACAGGACACGGAGGGGGGACACAGGACACGGGGGGCTGGTTCTGGCTGTCCCCAGGCTCCCAGGGCGCTTGGGTGGGATGAAGCCACTGGAGAAGGTTCTGGGGGGGTCCCCCCTCTCGTGGCTGCCGTGGAGCCACGTGGGACCCCCAGGGAGGGAGCCTGGGGGGGCTTTAGGGTGTCCCCCCGTGTCCCAGCTCATCGGCTCCGAGAAGTGCCTGGAGAGGATCGAGCGCATGGTCAGCGAGGCCAAGAGCAAGGCGGGGGCCGACCCCCAGGTCCCCCTGCGCTCCCTGGTGAGGCCCCCCCGTCCCCCCGCCCCGGGACCCCCCCCGGGCACAGCCCGGGGCTGACGGGGCCCCCGGCCGGGGCAGGGGCTGTCCCTGAGCGGGGGGGACCAGCAGGACGCCATCGGGAAGCTGACGGAGGAGCTGCACCGGCGCTTCCCCCACCTCAGCCAGAGCTACTTCATCACCACCGACGCCGTGGGGGCCATGGCCACGGCCACCGACCACGGTGGGGACCCGGGGGGCGCGGCGGGGGGGACACCCCGGCACGGGGGCTGACGGTGCCCCCGCCCCGCAGGGGGGATCGTGCTGATCTCGGGCACCGGCTCCAACTGCAAACTCATCAACCCCGACGGCTCCGAGACCGGCTGCGGAGGATGGGGGCACATGATGGGCGACGAAGGCTCCGGTGAGCCCGGGGGGGCCGGGGGGGCCGGGGAGCTCCGGGGGGGCCGAGGCGGCCCCTGACCCCCCCCCCAGCGTACTGGATCGCCCACCAGGCCGTGAAGATGGTGTTTGACTGCATGGACAACCTGGAGGTGCCGCCCCACGACGTGGGATACGTCAGGCAGGCCATGTTCGACTACTTCCAGGTGCTGCGGGGGGCTGGCAGGGGCTGGGGGGCTCTGGGATCTGTGTCGGGGTCCCAGTGGGCTCCGGGATGGGTGTTGGGGTCCCAGTGGGCTCTGGGACGTGTATTGGGGTACAGGGGGAGGAGTCTGGGATGGCTGTCGAGGTACAGGGTGGGCTCTGGGATGGGGGCTGGGGTCCTGGGGGGGCTCTGGGATGGGGGCTGGGGTCCTGGGGGGGCTCTGGGGTGTGTGCACGGTCCTGAGTGCTCTGGGTTGAGTGTCAGGGTCTGGGGGAGCTCTGGGTTGTGTTCTGGGTACAAGGGGACTCAGGGCTGTGTTTTGGGGTCTGGGGGACTCTGGGCTGTGTTTTGGGTACAAGGGGACTCTGGGCTGTGTTTTGGGGTCTGGGGGGCTCTGGGCTGTGTTTTGGGGTCTGGGGGACTCTGGGCTGTGTTTTGGGGTCTGGGGGACTCTGGGCTGTGTTTTGGGGTCTGGGGGACTCTGGGCTGTGTTTTGGGGTCTGGGGGACTCTGGGCTGTGTTTTGGGGTCCGGGGGTCTCTGGGCTCAGTACTGGGATCCAGAGGGGTCTCTGGGCTGTGTGTGGGGTGCAGGGGATGCTCTCAGCTGCACAGTGGGATGGGGTCCCTGTCCCCAGGGCGGGTCCCCTGTGCAGCCGGGCCCCAGAGCTGCCCTGTGCCCCCCCCATCGCTGCCCCCCAGATCTCGGACAGGATGGGGCTCCTGACCCACCTCTACCGCACCTTCGAGAAGTCCAAGTTCGCGGGGTTTTGCCAGAAGCTGGCAGAGGGTAGGGAGCCCCTTCCGGGGGGGGTGGAGCTGTCCCGGCCCCCCCGGGCACCGTCACCCCGTTTGTCCCTCCCGGTGCCACTCCCCGATCTCTGCCCCGGGCACACCTCGGCCCCGAGCACCCTCTGCCCTCCTCGGGGGGTGGGACACGGGTGCCACCCCGTCCCCCGCAGCCCAGCCCGGCTTGTGGGACCCCCGGGGGGCGCAGGGGGGGTCCCAGGTCCCCGTCCCACCCCCCCACCCCGTCCCCAGGCGCCCAGGCCGGGGACCCTCTGTGCTGCCACATCTTCACCAAGGCGGGCGAGGTGCTGGCGCGGCACGTGGTGGCCGTGCTGCCCAAGATCGACCAGGTGAGCGCCCACCCGGGGCTGGGGGGGGGGGCTCGGGGGTGGGAGGGGTCTCGGCCCCCTCCCCTCACCCCCCCCGACCCCCCCAGAGCCTGTTCCTGGGGGAGCTGGGGCTGCCCATCGTGTGCGTGGGCTCCGTGTGGAACAGCTGGGAGCGGATGCAGGCGGGTGAGCGCAGGGACGGGGGCACGGGGGGGCCCGGGGGGCCCGTGTGACCCCCCCCCCGTGTGCCCCCTTCCCAGGGTTCATCCAGGTGCTGGCCCAGGCCCGGGATGAGGCCCCGGGCCGCGCGTTCTCCCGGTTCAGCCTCCTGAAGCTGAAGCGCTCGTCGGCCCTGGGGGGGGCCCGGCTGGGGGCCCGGAGCGTGGGGATGGCCCTGCCCCTGGACAGGGCCGGGAACGTGGACGTGTTCTACACACACGTGTTCTGAGCCACCCCACAGCGGGGGCACCCCAAACACGGGGGCACACCCCAAACACGGGGGGACACCCCAAAAACGGGGGCACACCCCAAAAATGGGGTCACACCCCAAAAACGGGGGCACACCCCAGCAATGGGGGGGCTCGGACTGAGAGGTTTGTGGTTTGGCAATAAAGAGGTTGCACTGCCCGGAGGGGAGTGGGGTGAGGTGGGGAGAGGGGCTGGGGGGGTGGGAGAGTGGGGATGGGGCTGAGATTGTGGGCATGGGGGTGAGATTGTGGGGATGGGGCTGAGACTGTGGGCATGGGGCAGGACGGGGATGAAAACGTGGGGCTGGAAGCACAGGGATGGGGCAGGATAGGGCAGGGTGGGGCTGGGAGTGTGGGCATGGGGCACAACGGGGATGGGGCAGGATAGAACTGAGAGAGTGGGGCTGGAGGCCGGGATGGGGCTGGGAGGCAGGGAATGGGGTGGGATGGGGGTGGGAGAGCAGGGAATGGGGCGGGATGGGGCTGGGAGGCAGGGAATGGGGCGGGATGGGGGTGGGAGAGCAGGGAATGGGGTGGGATGGGGGTGGGAGAGCAGGGAATGGGGCGGGATGGGGGTGGGAGGCAGGGAATGGGGCGGGATGGGGCTGGGAGGCAGGGAATGGTGCGGGATGGGGGTGGGAGAGCAGGGAATGGGGTGGGATGGGGGTGGGAGAGCAGGGAATGGGGCGGGATGGGGCTGGGAGAGCAGGGAATGGGGCGGGATGGGGGTGGGAGAGCAGGGAATGGGGTGGGATGGGGCTGGGAGAGCAGGGAATGGGGCGGGATGGGGGTGGGAGTAGGGGGATGGGGCGGGATGGGGGTGGGAGAGCAGGGAATGGGGTGGGATGGGGGTGGGAGAGCAGGGAATGGGGCGGGATGGGGCTGGGAGAGCAGGGAATGGGGCGGGATGGGGGTGGGAGTAGGGGGATGGGGCGGGATGGGGGTGGGAGAGCAGGGAATGGGGCGGGATGGGGCTGGGAGAGCAGGGAATGGGGCGGGATGGGGCTGGGAGAGCAGGGAATGGGGCGGGATGGGGGTGGGTGCAGGGGGATGGGCAGGACGGGCCTGGGGCTGAAGTGTGGGGCCAGGAACAGCAGCCACGGGACAGGAACTGTCCCCAGCTCAGCCCTGCTGGGGGGGGACACCCCGAGCCAAGGGGAGGCTGCTGGGAAGCCCCTGGAGGTTCCTGTTTCATTTCCCCTTTGGTGCCCGAGGGGGCCGGGCTGGAGCGGGGCCATGGGGTGGGGATGGGATGGGGATGGGATGGGAATGGGGGTGGGGATGGGGATGGGGATGGGGTGGGGATGGGGGTGGGAATGGGGATGGGAATGGGGATGGGAATGGGGCTGGGAATGGGGATGGGAATGGGGATGGGAATGGGAATGGGGATGGGGATGGGGATGGGGATGGGGATGGGGGTGGGAATGGGGATGGGAATGGGGCTGGGAATGGGGATGGGAATGGGGTGCTGAGCCTGCCAGGGAGGGGCTGGGGCTCAGGGAGCAGCTGGATCCAAGCAGAAAGGGAGGGAAGAGGAGGAGGAGGAAGGATGACACCTCTGGGCCCTGCCAGCACCGAGGGGACCCGGGAGGTGGGGACAGGGGATGTGACACCCCTGACCAGGGAATGGACACGGAGCTGCGGGGCCGGCCCTGCCCCTGCTCCCACAGCCTTAGGGGCTGAGCTCTGAAAGGGAAAAATAGCGATGAAAAGCCCTTTTGGGTTATTTTTGCCTGGGATCAGCAGAGGGAGCTGTGCCCGGCCCAAAGCACGGCCCCAAAACTGCCCAAAAAGGTGCCAGCGCAGGGAGGGGAGGGCGGGGGAAAATCCACCGGGAGATTCCGGGTGGCCCCGCGAAGGAAATCAGGGACAGGGCTCCATCCAGCGCAGCAGAGCCAAAGGAAATCAGGGATAGGGCTCCATCCAGCGCCGCAGAGCCAAAGGAAATCAGGGATAGGGCTCCATCCAGCGCCGCAGAGCCAAAGGAAATCAGGGATAGGGCTCCAAGCAGCGGCAGCAGAGCCAAAGGAAATCAGGGATAGGGCTCCAAGCAGCGGCAGCAGAGCCATCTAACGCCCGGAGTGGGAATGACGGATGGAGACCCCTCCCCCGGTTTTCCAGGGAAAACTCTGGCCCCGCTCCCTTCCAAAAAAAGTTTATTTTTGATAACGCCTTGTCCGAAATTTACAGCACGTGGAGGGGGGTAGGAAGGAGTAGGAAATCAAAGGGAAACCGGGAAAAGGGAAGGGGGGAGTGTGGGATCGCTCCAGGGGTTCGCTCGGTGTCCCGCTGCCCATCCCAGTTCCCGCTGCCCATCCCAGTTCCCGCTGCCCATCCCAGTTCCCGCTGCCCATCCCGGCGCCCCGGATCCCATCCTGCCCGGCCGGGGGGAGCCTCCGGCCGCTGGAGGCACCGGGAACGGGGGGAACTCGCCCCAGCCTGGGATATTTGGATGGGACCGTGGCTCCGCCGGGGTTGAGCGCCGGGATGGAGCCCCGCAGCCGGAGCTGGGACAGCTGGGAGGCCCCGGAGCGCCCCGGGAGCTGGGAATTCACGGTCCGACGGCCCCACGAGTTAATGGCCATCAGGATCCCCGTCCCCATCCATTAGCGGCTCCTTTAGGGCCGGGGATGGGGGAGGAACCGCGCCCGGGAGCGGGATTTACACGGATGAGCAGCGGCTCATCCAGCGGGAACTGTGCTCATTGTCCTGGATCGGGAGCTCCTGCTTTCCATGGATTTATAACGGGAACTGTGCTCATTGTCCTGGATCGGGAGCTCCTGATTTCCATGGATTTACAACCCTGACGAGCTCCCTTTTTCTCTGAATGGGGGGATTTCTGACCCCCAGGAGCTCCCACTTTCTATGGATAGGAATTCCCAAGCCCAGAAAGCTCCTGGTTTCTCTGGACAGGGACCTCTGACCCCAAGAAGCTCCCGTTTTCCATGGATAGGGATTTCTGGCCTCAAAGAGCTCCCAACTTCCCCTGGATGGGGATTTCTGCCCCTGGGAGGCTCCTGCTTTCCCCAGACGTGGATTTCCAACCCCAGGAGGTTCCTGGTTTCTCTGCACAAGGATCTCTGGCCCCGAGCAGCTCCTGCTTTCTCATGGATTTCTGAGCTGGGAAGCTCTGACTTTCCCTGGATGTGGATCTCTGACCTGGAGAAGCTCCTGTTTTCTCATGGATTTCCAACCCCAGGAAGTTCCTGATTTTTCTGGATGAGTATTTCTTGCCCTGGGATGCTCCTGTGTTCCCTGGGCAGGGACTGCTGACCCCAAAGAGCTCCCACTTTTCATGGATAGGGATTTCTGGGAACTTCCTGCTTTCTCAGGGATTTCTGACCTGGGAAGCTCCCACTTTTCCTGGATAGGGACTTCCTACCCCAAGGAGCTCCTGCTTTCTCTGGACAGGGATTTCTGCCCCCCAGGAGCTCCCACTCGCCCTGGAAGGGGATTTCCAGCCCCAGCTCTCTGAAGGATCCCGTGAAGCCCATGATTTAGGACCCCTGGAAGTGCCCAGGGCCGTGGTTTGGGAGCTGCAGCCCCCATGGGTGGGGAAGAGGGTTCCCAGGAGCTCAGCTGAGGGAGACACGGATCCTGCTCCAGCAGCTGCTCCAGGGGCTCTGCCCTGAGGCAGCACCAGAGCCTTGGAAAAGGGACCAGCACCAGGCTCTGCCCATCCCCTCCCAAAAACATCCCTCCTGGGGGCTCCTCGGGGCTCATCCCAAAGGAGGATCCCACTCCTCCCCCAGGGAAGCTGCTCCACAACCCCTCCCCCTGTGCCAAGAATGGATTTCTATCCCAGAGGAATTAGGATGAGGCTTCAGAGCCACGGGCTGCAGTGCTGGATGAGCTCAAGAGCTGGGGAGGGAATTCCCTGAGGGGGAGTTTGGGAGGAGCTGCCCTTCCCAGGGGTTGATGCCCAGGGGGGTCTGGGCCCCCCCGAGCACCCCCAGAACTGCTGGAGCAGGAAGGAGCCTCCTGCCAGCATGGGAATGTGGGAATGAGGGCTCAGCTTCCCTCGTGGAGCCAGGGCAGCTCCTCCCGGAGGGATTTCGGGATCCCAGCCTGGTGCACTTCACCTGGGGTGAAGGAATCTGCTTTAAGGGGATGGGGGAAGGTGGGTGCAGCTCCCAGCCCGGGCTGGCTGCTGGCAGGGGATCCCTAAAAATCCTACTGGAACGAGCACACCCCATTTCCCGGGATTTTCCCAGGGTTTTCCCAGGGTTTTCCCAGGGTTTTCCCACTAGCAGGGCTGAAGCACACGCAGGGATGGGCCTCTGGAGCAGGGGGAGGCTGGAATCCAGGACAGGCCCAAAGGGCCACACGTCCCAGGAAGCAAAAAACCGCCAAAAAAAGGTGATGGGACGATACAAAGTGTTAAAAAAAAAAATAAAGGAGGAAAAAAACAGGTACTTGAAGCTGGAGCAGATCCCGGCGCCGAGTCCAGCCGGGCTGTCCCCCCTCTATCCCCTGGCACTCCCTGGAGCAGGGATTCAGTCTCTCTCCAGGCCTGGCCTGTCAGTACTTCACTCCCGGCACAAACTCCTTGGCATCTGGATTCAAGTTGCTTTTGCTCTGCAAGAGAAGAGAGAACAGGGATCCATCAGTGCCCCCAGGCCGGGATTCCCCAGGGAGCTGCACTCCAGGGAGCTGCATTCCAGGGACCTGCACCCCAAATCCCTGCACCCCAAACCCCTGCACTCCAAACCCCTGCACCCCAAACCCCTGCACCTCAAATCCCTGCACCTCAAATCCCTGCACCCCAAATCCCTGCACGCCAAGGATAGACCTGCACCCCAAATCCCTGCACCCCAAACCCCTGCACCCCAAGGATGGACCTGCATCCCAAACCCCTACACCCCAAATCCCTGCACCCCAAACCCCTGCACCCCAAACCCCTGTACCCCAAATCCCTGCATCCCAAACCCCTGCACCCCAAATCCCTGCACCCCAAATCTCTGCACCCCAAATCCCTGCACCCCAAACCCCTGCACTCCAAACCCCTGTACCCCAAAACCCTGCACCCCAAACCCCTGCACCCCAAACCCCTGTACCCCAAAACCCTGCACCCCAAACCCATGCACCCCAAATCCCTGCACCACAAATCCCTGCACTCCAAGGAGGGACCTGCACCCCAAACCCCTGCACCTCAAACCCCTGCACCCCAAATCCCTGCACCCCAAATCCCTGCACTCCAAGGAGGGACCTGCACCCCAAACCCCTGCACCTCAAACCCCTGCACCCCAAATCCCTGCACCCCAAATCCCTGCACCCCAAGGAACGACCTGCATCCCAAACCCCCACACCCCAAATCCCTGCACCCCAAGGATGGACCTGCATCCCAAACCCCTGCACATCAAATCCCTGCACCCCAAGGATGGACCTGCACCCCAAAGCCCTGCACCCCAAAGCCCTGCACCCCAAACCCCCACACCCCAAACCCCTGCACCCCAAATCCCTGCATCCCAAGGACGGACCTGCACCCCAAACCCCTGCATCCCAAACCCCTGCACTCCAAACCCCTGTACCCCAAACCCCTGCATCCCAAGGACGGACCTGCACCCCAAACCCCTGCATCCCAAACCCCTGTACCCCAAACCCCTGCATCCCAAACCCCTGCACCCCAAACCCCCGCACCCCAAACCCCCACACCCCAAACCCCTGTACCCCAAGGATGGACCTGCATCCCAAACCCCTGCACCTCAAATCCCTGCACCCCAAGGATGGATCTGTACCCCAAGGATGGACCTGCATCCCAAACCCCTGCACCCCAAATCCCTGCACACCAAGGAAGGACCTGCACCCCAAACCCCTGCACCCCAAACCCCCGCACCCCAAACCCCTGCACTCCAAATCCCTGCACCCCAAATCCCTGCACCCCAAACCCCTGCACCCCAAACCCCTGCATCCCAAAACCCTGCACCCCAAACCCCTGCACCCCAAATCCCTGCACCCCAAATCCCTGCACCCCAAGGATGGACCTGCATCCCAAACCCCTGCACCCCAAATCCCTGCACACCAAGGAAGGACCTGCACCCCAAACCCCTGCACCCCAAACCCCTGTACCCCAAACCCCTGCACCCCAAACCCCTGCACCCCAAATCCCTGCACACCAAGGAAGGACCTGCACCCCAAACCCCTGCACCCCAAACCCCTGCACTCCAAACCCCTGTACCCCAAACCCCTGCACCCCAAGGACAGACCTGCACCCCAAACCCCTGCACCCCAAACCCCTGCACTCCAAACCCTGCACCCCAAGGATGGACCTGCACCCCAAACCCCTGCATCCCAAATCCCCGCACCCCAAACCCCCACACCCCAAACCCCCGCACCCCGAGGATCCCTCGTGGCCCCACAGGCCCGGGATGATCCGGACCATCCCCCAGCTCCAAGGTCTGTGCTCCCAGGCCGGGTTTTGGGGGAACACAGGGCCAACCCGTGGGTTCAGTCTCCCTGTTCGTGCCTTGCCACGTGGGGAAGCAGCAGCCCCATCCCAGGGAGCGACTCCACGGACCCACGGGACGGTCGGGGCTGGAAGGGACCTCAGAGCCCACCCAGCCCCAGCCCTGGGACACTTCCCGCTGCCCCAGGTCGCTCCAAGCCCCACCCAGCCCGGCCCCGGACGCTCCAGGGGCACATCCCCTCACCAGAATGTCCTCGGAGCCGTGGCCGTCCCCCACCGAGAGCCCGTGGAGCTGCTGCTGCAGCTGCCCCACGCCCTGGGGCAGGTCCCGGGACGGGATGAACCAGTCCTGGTCCTCCTCCTCCAGCATCTCCTGGAAGCAGCGGTCCAGGAATTCCTGCTCCTGCAGCTCCTCCTCCACCTGCCCGGAGAGATTCCTTAGTCCCGGGGGGGTGGAAAGGACATCCCGGGGGGTGGAAAGGACATCCCGGGGGGTGGAAAGGACATCCCGGGGGGGAAAGGACATCCCGGGGGGAAAGGACATCCCGGGGGGAAGGGACATCCCGGGGGGTGGAAGGGACATCCCGGGGGGAAAGGACATCCCGGGGGGTGGAAAGGACATCCCGGGGGGTGGAAAGGACATCCCAGGGGGTGGAAGGGACATCCCGGGGGGTGGAAGGGACATCCCGGGGGGAAAGGACATCCCGGGGGGTGGAAGGGACATCCCGGGGGGTGGAAGGGACATCCCGGGGGGAAGGGATATCCCGGGGGGAAAGGACATCCCGGGGGGTGGAAGGGACATCCCGGGGGGAAAGGACATCCCGGGGTTTTTCCTGGGTTCTTCCATAGGCTGGGCCCAGCTGGGGAGGGTCTGCAGTGTCTGCCAGGCTCCGGCACAGCTCGTGGGATCATGGAATCACTCAGCATGGAAAAGCCCTCGGAGAGCACGGAGCTCCCCCAGCACTGCAGGGACACCCCCGGCCGTGGCCCCGAGTGCCACATCCCCCCTCCCTGGGCAGCTGTGCCAGGGCTGGACAGCCCTTTCCGGGGGAATTTTCCCAATATCCAACCTGACCCTCCCCTGGCACAGCCTGAGGCCGTTCCCTCTCCTCCTGTCCCTTGTTCCCTGGGAGCAGAGCCCGAATCCCTCCCAGCTCCCCCCTCCTGTCAGGGGGTTGCAGAGCCAGAAGGTCCCCCCTGAGCCTCCTTTTCTCCAGGATTTCTCCCTTCCCTTGCTCCAAACTGGATGGCTGATGCCATCCCAGCTGGATTGCTGGGCGGATCCTCTCTGCTCTGGAGCAATCCCAGAGCTCTCCCAGCCCTTCCTGCTCCCTGCAGCTTTGTCACACCTGCAGGTGGTGACAGAGGGTGGCACTTGGCTCCCACGAGGGCTCCAGGGATGGCACCGCAGGAAACCTCCTCCTGAGGATCAGGAAAGCCCCTGGAGCCCCTGGAGCTGCTCAGGCAGGGCTGTGGGAGCAGAAGGAGGCAGGAGAGGGGCAGGATGGGGCTGGGGGTCCGTCCTTCCTGAACCATCAGCGGGTCACACTGACCAGCCAATCCCATCTCCCAGGCTGGTTCTCTCTGGATTCTCATGGAGCCCAAGAGGGCTGAGGGAATCCATGATCCACAAAGTGCTCTGGAAAGCTCAAACCCTTCCATGTTCCAGGGCAGCAAGGCTGGGGGGGATTGTGCCCCTCTGGCCCTGTCTGAGGTGAGACCCCCCTGCAGAGCTGCTCCAGCCCTGGGAACAACAGCACAGGGACGTGGAGCTGCTGCAGAGAGTCCAGAGGAGGCCCCGGAGCTGCTGCCAGGGCTGGAGCCCCTCTGCTCTGGAGCCAGGCTGGGAGAGCTGGGGGGGTTCCCCTGGACAAGAGAAGGCTCCAGGGAGAGCTGAGAGCCCCTGGCAGGGCCTAAAGGGGCTCCAGGAGAGCTGGAGAGGGACTGGGGACAAGGCAGGGAGGGACAGCACACAGGGGGGGTGTTTTCCCCTTGGAAAAGTGGAGATTCAGATGGAATATCGGGAAGGAATTCCTGAAACTCCTCCCTGGCAGGAGCAGGTGCCATGAGGACACTGAACAGTGAAGGGCCCAGCAGTGCTGGCTCATCCCACAGGGACAAGGACAGTGACTGTCCCGGGATCTGCCCTTCCTCGGGACAGGCAGAGCCCAGGGCCTGGTGCCTCTCCCAGCCCTGCAATCCAGGTGGATATTCCCTGTGCTCCCACCTGCCTCTGACACCTGTGCTCCAGCTCCCTGCTGTCAGCAGCTCCTGCTCCCACCCCTCCCTGTCTGCCCTCGGGATGTGGTTCCATGGGAAAGGAATGTCGGTGGCACAGGTTGGGGAGGAACATGCCAGGCTGGGGGAGCACCTGGAGCTGCTGCCTGTGCCCTGCCTGTGCCCTGCCCGGGCTCTGCCCGGCCCAAAGCCCTGGGGAGGAGGCAGGGAAGCCACGTGGCCCCGGAGAGCTCAGGGAGAGGGGAGGGCAAGGGATCCAGAGGGGGATCCAGCCCCAGATCCCAATCCCAGAGCACTGGAATGTGAGGGTGGCAGGAGCACCATCACCACTGGCAGAGAGAGTTTCTCTGAGGACCCCAGGGATGCTGATGGAACCTTCCTCTGGAGAGCAGGGGGTGGGAATTCCCTCTGCCCAGCCTGCCCACAGCTCCAGAGGGTCCTTCTGGACACCCCGGGGTGGGAATCGTGCTGGGCACAGTCACAGGGACATTCCAGGGAGGGGACAAGTGTCCAGGAGCTCAGCTGGAGGGACAAGCTCCCTCCTCTCCCAGGCCAAGGTGTCCAAGTTCTCTCCAGCTGCTGGGATGGTGGCAGGAGAATCCCAGGAGCCTCCAGAGAGCCCTTCCCACTGCCTCGGGCCGCCCTGGGATGAGGATGAGGACGAGGAGGACACTCTGGAGCTGCTCCCAGGTCGTTATTCCACAACCAAGAGCTGTTTGAGTCCTCCAGGAGCTCTCAGGAGCTTCGCTGTGCCTTATGGACACAACATCCCGAGGCTCCAGCTCCAGCTGCTCCAAGTGCCTCCAGGATGATTTCACTGAAATAAAGAGATTTCTCCCCAGACCGAGGCTGCAGGATCTCCCTGCTGGGATAACCAGGGTGGAAACATTCCAATTCCAAGGGCTCAGCAGGATGCTGGTCCTGTGCCTCCAGCTGAGCACGTGGCCAGGCAAGGCCTGGATCCCAAAAGCTTGGGAGCAGTGATGTCACCAAGGGGATCAAAGGCACCGGGGGGGCTCCTTCCCAGCTCCATCCATCCCACGTCCTTCCAGGCAGGTCCAGCACAAACAGGATGGCTCTTCCCTGAGCCACCCTCCCCATGCAGGGCTGGGACTGCCACGGGGCCACCAAAGGACACACACTCCATGTTCCCTGTGGATACAGAGCTGGGAACTCCCCCACGTCTCACCTGCCTGGTGAAACCTTCCTCGTCCTCCATCCCCACATCCCTGTGCTTCCCTGGAGCTGGGAATCTCCCCTGCCTGTTGGAGTCCTCCTTATCCTCCATCCCCACATCCCTGTGTGTCCCTGGAGCTGGGAATGGGAATCTCACCTGCCTGTTGAAGTGCTCCACCCCCACATCCCTGTGTTTCTCTGGAGCTGGGAGTCTCACCTGCCTGTTGGAGTCCTCCATCCCCACATCCCTGTTTCCCTGGAGCTGGGAGTCTCACCTGCCTGTTGAAGTCCTCCTCGTTCTCCATCCACATGTACTCAGCGAAGGGGTTGTTCTCCTTCTCATCGTGCCCGTTCACCCCCGGCTCCTCCTTGGATTTGGGACTGGATGCCGTGGTGCTGGCGAGCTCGGAGCCATTCATCCTTACGGACTCTGGGGGGGAGATGTGGGAGTGAGGGGGCTGCTGAGGCCCCGTGGCCCCAGATCCACCCCAGCTCCCACAGGGACGCTGCCACCGCCTCCCAGCACAGGAGTGCTTGGCCTGGGTGATCCTGGAGGGCTTTTCCAACCCTAATGATTCCATAACTTCAGGAATTTCAGATCCTGCTGCTTCCAGGCTGCTTTTGTCCAGGCAGGGTGCAGTTCCCAGCCCCTCCTCTCTCCCTGGCAGCAGCATTTGGGGGGGATTTATTTTTTTCAGCATTTATTTTTCGAGATTTTGAGCCACCAGGGACAGTTTGAATGTATTTGTCTGGGCTTAGACCAAGAGTTGATCCCACCAGGAGCTCCTGGAGATGCTGGGAACAAGGTCTGGGAAGGCACCGGCTCCCCAAATCCCATCCCTCCATCCCTTCAGCTATCCATCCATCCACCCATCCATCCATCCATCCATCCATCCACCCATCCATCCATCCACCCATCCATCCATCCACCCATCCACCCATCCATCCATCCACCCATCCATCCATCCATCCATCCATCCATCCATCCATCCATCCATCCATCCATCCATCCATCCATCCATCCATCCCTCCATCCCTCCATCCATCCATCCATCCATCCACCCATCCATCCATCCATCCCTCCATCCACCCATCCATCCATCCATCCATCCATCCATCCATCCACCCATCCATCCATCCATCCATCCCTCCACCCATCCATCCATCCCAGTTGTTTTAGATCCACCCCAACCCCCCATCCCTCCCTCCCTCCATCCCTGGTCTGGGAGCAGGGACAGGGAAGGACTCTCCCATCCCGTTCCCCTCCCAGGTTTATATGGCAGCACCAGGAAGCTCATCCCAGTTCCTGGGGGTTTTCCAGGTGGGCAGGGAGCAGCAAAGGGGTCCAAAGCCCCATTCCCAGCAGACCCAGGGCGCCCCAGATCCCTCCTGGAAGCTGCTTCCCTGTGGATATCAGACCCAGTCCCTACCACACTATCCCCACCTCTGGGATTTGAGCCATCCCAAAGCTTCCCAGGCCACCCCCACCTGCTGGAGCCAGAGCTTTCCAGGTGGAACGAGGATGCTGGGAGATGCCAGCATGGATCCCTGGGGGTCCCATTCCCAGGGGAATATCCCAGTGCTGTTCCAGGAGAAGCAGAGGGAAGGGGAGGCCCCTGATCCCGCTGCCCGGGCATCCCCCGGGAACATCCTGGGGGAAAGCACTCCCTGAACAAGGAAACTGGCCCCAGGTTTTCCAGGCTGGGCAGCCTGGTGCCAGCACAGGAGGGACGGGTGGGATGTGCCAATGGACCCAACACACAATCAAATCCCCCCAAAGTGGGGTTTATCCCCATTTTTCCCAGCCGGGTCTCCAGGATCCGAGGTCCTGGTTTCCCCCTCTCAGCCAGCGCAGCCCCGGCCACGCAGAGCATTCCTGCCTGGAAAAGCACCTTCCCAGGGAGCGTTTTCCAGGCTCAGAGTCCGTCCTGGGCTCTGTGTTCCCCCTGTGAGTCACCGGAGCTGCACCCGCCGGGCTGGGGATGCTCCAAGGGCTCCCAGGGCTCCGGGAACCGGGAATACGTGACTCCACCAAAAAGCAAATAAATTCAAAACCCGGCTCTTTTATAACGAAGGTTTCTTGGATTTGTTTCTGTTTTCCTATGGAAAATTAAACAGATCAAAAAAAAAAAGAGCAGGAGTGCTGGAGCTCAGAAAGCACATCCAGAGCACACAGAGCACCTGGGCCTGCTCCAGAGCACGGAAAATGCCGAGGATCTCTGCCCAGAGGGAGGGAGTGCCCTGGGAGGGCCCTTTCCCAGCAATCCCACACTGCCTTGGCCGCCTGTGGAAAAGGGACTGGACACCACGGGCTGGGAACAGAGCTCTGGGGCAGCTTTGGGTGCTGCTTTAGGGCCAGATGGTTCCCAGGATGGATTTCATGGCATCTGATCCCAGCTGGGCCTTCCTGGCGGTCCCGGCTCCTGGGAACAGTGACCGAGAGATCTGGGGGCAAACCCAGCACGTGGGAAGATCCCAAAGCAATTCCAGCATCCCAGAGCCCACAGAACCAACACTGGGTGCAGGAAGGGCAGGGACGTGGTGATCCCACTCCCTGGGAGGTGGGGAAGGATTCCTGAGAGCAGCACCCAGGCCTGGGGTCAAGGAACCATGGAATGGGTTGGGTTGGAAAAGACCTGAAATCCCACCCAGAGCCACCCCCTGTCCATGGGCAGGGACACCTTCCACCAGCCCAGGTTGCTCCAAACTGGCCTTGGACACTTCCAGGGATCCAGGGGCAGCCACAGCTTCTCTGCCCAACCTGTGCCAGGGCCTCCCCACCCTCCCAGCCAGGAATTCCTTCCCAATATCCCATCTATCCCTGCCCTCTGGCAGGAGGGAGAAGGAACACAGGAGAAGGGAATACAGGAGAAGGAGCCCGGGAGAAGGGAATATAGGAGAAGGGAATACAGGGGAAGGGAATACAGGAGAAGGGAATACAGGAGAAGGGAATAAAGGAGCAGGGAACACAGGGGAAGGGAACACAGGGGAAGGAGCCCAGGAGAAGGGAATATAGGAGAAAGGAACACAGGAGAAGGGAATAAAGGAGAAGGGAACACAGGAGAAGGGAATACAGGAGAAGGGAATAAAGGAGCAGGGAATACAGGAGAAGGGAACACAGGGGAAGGGAGCCCAGGAGAAGGGAACCCAGGAGAAGGGAATACAGGGGAAGGAGCCCAGGAGAAGGGAACACAGGAGAAGGGAACCCAGGAGAAGGGAACCCAGGAGAAGGGAACACAGGGGAAGGAGCCCAGGAGAAGGGAATACAGGGGAAGGGAACAGAGAAGCCCCAGCTGTGTGTGGCTCAGGGCAGCACAGATGGTCCCGCTCTCCCTCCCGAGCCGAGGCCGCGATCCCGAGGCAGCGTTCCCGGGTTTGTGCCGGAGAGCCGGGCGGGCCAGGGCTCCCAGGGCTATAAATAGCTTTGGGAATTGTGGTGTTTGCAGACAGGCTCGTGGCCCAGCAGGAAAACCCACCCGGGCGACCCAGAGCTGGGGAAAAGCCCACGCCGGGCCCTTCCCTCCTCCGAGTTTCCCGTGGCTCCCCCTTCCCGACTGCCCTCCGAGGGCTCCGGAGCGAGGGGGGGCAGAGCTGGGGCTGCCCCTCCGAGCTCCTGCACTGCGGGATCGACAGCACCCGGCCTCCAACCCGGAGAGAGCCACAAAGGGAACCCTTTCCCAGGCCACCCCTGAACTCCCCCGCAGCAGCAATTAGGGAGAAGCACCTCGTCAGCCTCCTCTCCCCAGGGATGGATTCTCCCGTTCCAGCTCTGCTCCACAGGTCCGGCTGGTCCAGCCACTCTCCCAGTGCTCCTTCCCCGACTGCCTGTCCCTCCCACGCCCCGGCATCCCGATTCCCTGCCTCCAATCTCCCCTCCCAGATAAAGTCTCCGCGCTCCAGAGGCCCAAACTGCACCTCTCATCCCGCCTTATCTCCCGGCCCTGTGGATTTTTCCACCAGCTGGGAGCACTCCCAGCTGCCCCACACTGCCCTGGGACATTCCCTGCCCCACACTGCCCTGGGACATTCCCTGCCCCACACTGCCCTGGGACATTCCCTGCTCCCAGTCCTGGGACATTCCCTGCTCCCAGTCCTGGGACATTCCCTGCTCCTGGTCCTGGGACATTCCCTGATCCCAGTCCTGGGACATTACCTGCTCCCAGTCCTGGGACATTCCCTGCTCCCAGTCCTGGGACATTCCCTGCTCCTGGTCCTGGGACATTCCCTGCTCCCGGCCCTGGGACATTCCCTGCCCCACACTGCCCTGGGACATTCCCTGCCCCACACTGCCCTGGGACATTCCCTGTTCCCAGCCCTGGGACATTCCCTGCTCCCAGTCCTGGGACATTCCCTGCCCCACACTGCCCTGGGACATTCCCTGCTCCCAGCCCTGGGACATTCCCTGCTCCCGGCCCTGGGACATTCCCTGCTCCACACTGCCCTGGGACATTCCCTGCTCCCAGCCCTGGGACATTCCCTGTTCCCAGCCCTGGGACATTCCCTGCTCCCAGCCGGATCCCCCCAGGAACACCCTCCCCGGTCCCGGCCCTTCCCGCAGGCCGCAGCCCCGGCCCACACTCCACCACCGCCCCCCTGACTGCTCCAAGTACATTTTTTCCCCCTCCAGGCTTCTCCTTCCCATTCCACAGGTTTATTCCCGAGTTTTCATTCCCTGCTCCAGAGCCGAGCTGGGGAGTCCCCCCCTGCCCTGCTCTGGCCCCCGAGCAGGGAATGCCGAGTGTCCCGGGATCCTCCGGACGCTCCCGGTGTTCCCTGGATCCGGGGGGTGCCGGGCCCTGCCCGCGGCTGTGGGGTCTCCATTCCCAGCCCTCCCAGTTGCCGAGGAACCGCGGCCTGTTTCCCTCCCGGCCGGGGGATAATCCCCTCCCGCACTATTTTAATCCCCGGCCGCCACAACAACCCCGGAGCCTCCCCGAACAGCCGGCGCTGCTCCTGAGCCCGGGCCAAGGAATGCTCAGGAGCCTCATTCCAAATTCAGCCCAAACAGCTCCTCCTCGAGCTGCTTCCAGGATCAGCCACGTCCTGCTCCCGGCAGCTCACGGATCCTGCAGCCCTCCAGGATCCACAGCTTCTCCAGGAAACCTGAGCCAGGGCCTGCCCACCCTCCCAGCCAGGAATTCCTGCCCAATATCCCATTTGAATCTCCCCTTTTCCAGAGGGAAGCCATTCCCTGTGTGCTGTCCCTCCCTCCCTTGTCCCCAGTCCCTCTCCAGCTCTCCTGGAGCCCCTTCAGGCCCTGCCAGGGGCTCTCAGCTCTCCCTGGAGCCTTCTCTTCTCCAGGGGAACCCCCCCAGCTCTCCCAGCCTGGCTCCAGAGCAGAGGGGCTCCAGCCCTGGCAGCAGCTCCGGGGCCTCCTCTGGACTCTCTGCAGCAGCTCCCCGGCACAGAAAGGGTTAACCAGAGGACTTTCTTCCCAGTATCCCATCTAACCCCGTCTTCTGCCAGTGGGAAGCTGTTCCCCCTGGTCCTGGCACTCCAGACCCTTGGGAAAGCCCCTCTCTAGGAGAGAGCTGGAGTTTTTTAAGGGACTGGGGCCAGGAGATGCCCTTCCCCCTGGGCAGGGCCAGCATTCCCTGCCTGGCTGCGGGCAGGGAGACAAACAGCCAGCAGTGGAATTCCAGGGCTGCACAGTGATCCCTGTGCCAGTGGTGCAATCCCAGTAATCCCTGTGCCAGTGGTGCAATCCCAGTGATCCCTGTGCCAGTGGTGCAATCCCAGTGATCCCTGTGCCAGTGGTGCAATCCCAGTGATCCCTGTGCCAGGGCTCTGGATCCATGGGAGCAGCTTTAGCTCTGTTTGTGCCGGAGGCCCCGCTGGGACACAGGGACACACCTTCCTGGGGCTGGACACACATTCCTGGGGCTGGACACACATTCCCGGGGCTGGACACACATTCCCAGGGCTGGACACACATTCCCGGGGCTGGACACACATTCCCAGGGCTGGACACACATTCCCGGGGCTGGACACACATTCCCAGGGCTGGACACACATTCCTGGTCCTGGACACCTGCATTCCCTGGGAGAAGGGACGGGAAGCCAAGCACGGAGAGGTCGCTGGGTGGATCTGATGCTGTCAGAGGTCCTTTCCCACCTGAACAATTCCACGATTCCCTGATCTGCCCCCGGGTTTGGCAGCTCAGCCGGGGCTGTGCCAGGGGGTCACTGACCCCAAATCCCACGGGAATGGGCCCTGTCCCCACGGGAGAGGCCAGGACAGGGCACCAGCTGGAGCCACCCGTCAGCTCCGGGATTTGGGTGCTGACAACCCCGTCCTGCAGGGAATGCTGACAGCCCCATCCTGCAGGGAATGCTGACAGCCCCATCCTGCAGGGAATGCTGACAGCCCCATCCTGCAGGGAATGCTGACAGCCCCGTCCTGCAGGGAATGATGACAGCCCCATCCTGCAGGGAATGCTGACAGCCCCATCCTGCAGGGAATGCTGACAGCCCCATCCTGCAGGGAATGCTGACAGCCCCGTCCTGGTTGGAATTATCACGGGAGGAGCGATGACAGCCACGTTTCCCGGCGGGAATGGGTGACCCGGGATGAGCCCCGAGGGTCTGGGATCATCATCCCAAGGGAAAACAAACAGCTGCTGCATGGACAGGGCCAGTCCTGCTCCTCCCCCAGCTGCTCCTTCCCCAGCCCCAGGGCAGGGAGTGACAGCACAAGGGGCTTTGCACCGGCAGAGGGGAGGGTTGGAGGGGATACTGGGGAGACATTTCGGGATGGTTAAACCTCCCTGAGCTCTGGAGCTGCTGCAGAGAGTCCAGAGGAGGCCCCGGAGCTGCTGCCAGGGCTGGAGCCCCTCTGCTCTGGAGCCAGGCTGGGAGAGCTGGGGGGGTTCCCCTGGAGAAGAGAAGGCTCCAAGGAGAGCTGAGAGCCCCTGGCAGGGCCTGAAGGGGCTCCAGGAGAGCTGGAGAGGGACTGGGGACAAGGCATGGAGGGACAGCACACAGGGAATGGCTTCAGACTGGAAAAGTAAAGATTTAAATGGGATATTGGGAAAGAATTCCTGGCTGTGAGGGTGGGGAGGCCCTGGAATGAATTTCCCAGGGAAGCTGTGGCTGCCCCATCCTTGGAAGTGTCCAAGGCCAGGTTGGAGAAACCTGGAATAGTGGAAGGTGTCCCTGCCCATGGCAGGACATGATGGGACTTGATGGGATATAAATAAATCCCCTTCCCACCCAAACTATTCCACGATTCTGTGGAACACCTGGAATTTCCACAGCTCCCTCTCTCAGCCCCTGCACTGTCCCCCTGCCCTGGGCTGGGCTTTGTCCCTGTCCCAGTCCTGCAGGGACACTTGTGGACCTCACACACACACCCTGGCTCTCCCTTTCCCAGCCTGGAAAAGTGCCATTCCCTCAATCCCGAGGGAAAACCCGCTGGATCCCTCCCACAGGGGCAGCACTGGGGGGTTTCGGGACAATGTTCCAACACACAATTTTATCCAGAGTTGCTGAGTCCTGAACACAGCCCTGAGGTTCCCTCAGCCTTCCCTGCAGCTCCCACAGCCCGGGATCCCAGGGGGATGTGGATCCAGAGGGACGTGGATCCAGAGGGATGTGGATCCAGAGGGACGTGGATCCAGAGGGACGTGGATCCCAGGGGGACGTGGATCCCAGGGGGACGTGGATCCCAGGGGGATGTGGATCCCAGGGGGATGTGGATCCCAGAGGGATGTGGATCCCAGAGGGATGTGGATCCCAGGGGGATGTGGATCCAGAGGGACATGGATCCAGAGGGACATGGATCCCAGGGGGATGTGGATCCCAGAGGGATGTGGATCCCAGGGGGATGTGGATCCAGAGGGACATGGATCCAGAGGGATGTGGATCCAGAGGGACATGGATCCCAGAGGGACGTGGATCCCAGGGGGATGTGGATCCAGAGGGACATGGATCCAGGGGGACATGGATCCAGGGGGACATGGATCCCAGGGGGACGTGGATCCCAGGGGGATGTGGATCCCAGGGGGATGTGGATCCCACAGGGATGTGGATTCCAGGGGGATGTGGATCCAGAGGGATGTGGATCCCAGGGGGATGTGGATCCCAGGGGGATGTGGATCCCGAGCAGCTGCTCCCAAAGGGCCGGAGCCGTGCCTGTCCCATCCCACACAGGTTCCCCCTCTGGCTCCTGCAGGAATTCCCACCCTGTCCCGGCACGTGGGGCTGGAACCCGAGAGCCAGCAGGGAAAACATGTCCCGGGCAGAGCCGGGCCAGGCTGAGCCCCGGAACGTGTCCCAGAGCCCCCAAATCCCGGCTGGCAGGGACGGCCACCCCTGTGCCCCCAGAGCCCTCCCCGGGCCGGGAACATCTGGAGAGCGTGGGAGCTCCGCCTGCCCCGTGGGAAGGGGGATCCCGGCCTGGGAAGGGGGATCCCGGCCTGGGAACGGGGATGGTGCCGCGGGAGGGGCCGGAGCAGGGACGGGGGGAGCGGCCGATGTCCCCCCGCCCCGCGGGTCCTGTCCCCGCTCCGGGGTCACCGGGGACGGGGCTCGGCCCCCTCGCCCGGTCCGTACAGAGGGGATGTCTGGGGAGCCCGGGGAGGGTTTCGGGAGCCGGAGGAATGTTCTGGGAGCGCCGGGGCTGCTCCGGGGCTGCGGCTCCCGAGGGGCGGCCGGGAGGGCACGAGGGGCAGGGAACGCTCCGCTCCCGCCCGGGGTCCAGCTGAGCTGGGCCGGGCCTGCGCCCCCGGAGAGCCCCCGGTCCCTGGGGCCGTGTCACCCCGGTCCCTCTGTCCCTGTCCCCCCCCGTGTCACCCCGGTCCCTCTGTCCCTGTCCCCCCCCGAGCACCCCCCGGTCCCTCTGTCCCTGTCCCCCCCCGAGCACCCCCCGGTCCCTCGGCCCGTGTCCCCCTCCGGGTCCCCCTCCGTCCCTGTGTCCGTGTCACCCCCTGTGTCCCCCCTTGGCCTCTCTGTCCGTGTCACCCCGGTTCCTCTGTCCGTGTCCCCCCGTGTCCCCCCCGTTACCTCGGCCCGGCCGGTCCCGCTCCGCGCCCTCCGCCGCCGCCGCCGCCGCCAGGCCCCGCCCCTCCCGCCGGGGACACGCCCCCCAACCCCATTGGCCGGACCCGCCGCCAGGCCCCGCCCCCCCGCGCGGGGGTTGGGCGGGAGGGGGACTGAGCGCGTCGCTATTGGTCCACTGCGGTGTCAATCGCGCGCTTAGCCCCGCCCGCCGAGCCGCGCTCCGGATTGGCTGACCCCGGCGGCTCTGATTGGCCGCTCGCACGCGTCCCCCACGTGGGTCAGACGGGCAGGGCGCGGGGGCGGGGCCGGGCGGCGGGGGCGGAGCCAGACGCGATGTAAATAACCACGGGGCCCCGCCCCCGCGCCGCGGGCGGTGATTGGCGGGAGCGGCGACCAATGGGGAGAGGCGACACAAGCCGCGCGCACCGCCCCTCGGGAGCGATGTCAGAGCGGCGCTGATTGGCCGGTTGATGTAAACACAGGGAGGGGGCGGGGCGGTCACGTGGCCGGCGCGGGGGGGGAGGGGGGGGCACCCAAACCTGGATTTTGGGGGGGGGGGGGGGGTTGGGGAGGAGAAGGGACCTGGCCCTGCACCCCCAGAACCGGGGGGGCACCCTGGAGGCCCGGCTGGCACCCCCAGTTTGGGGGCACCGGGGGGGGGCACCGAGCCCCGCACCCCCACTTTTGGGGTCATCTCGGGGGCGGGGGGGCACCCGGCCCTGCACCCCCATAGCGGAGCACTGGGGGGGCCTCGGAGCCGCCCCCCAGGACTGGGGACACCCGGGAGGGCCCATCCTGCGCCCCCAGTTTCGGGGGCACCTCGGGGGGGGGGCTCCCAGCTCTGCACCCCCCTATTGGGGGCACCGGGGGGGCACCTGGCCCTGCAGCCCCAGAACGGGGGGATCCCCGGGTGCCATCCCCGCACCCCCAGTGTTCGGGACACCCGGGGTGGGGGGGCCACCCATCCCTGCCCCCCCGAGCGGGGGCACCCCCGGGGGGAGGACTCAGAGCTGCACCCCAGGGTCGGGGGCACCTCGAGGGGTGACTCAGCCCTGCACTCCCAGAATGAGGGGATCCCCGGGGGGTCCCATCCCCGCATCCTCGTGCTCGGGGCCCCCCCAGCGCCGCCCCCGGGCCCCCCCCGCGCCCCCCCCGCGGCGGCGGTGCCGGTGCCGTCCCGGGACAGGCGCCAGCCCCGAGCGGGGCCGCGCCGGGAGCGCCCGCGCCGCGACCCCCGCGATGCCTTCGGGCGGCGGCGGCTCCGCGACCCCCCGAGCGCG
This sequence comes from Pseudopipra pipra, assembly GCF_036250125.1. Taxonomy (NCBI): domain Eukaryota; kingdom Metazoa; phylum Chordata; class Aves; order Passeriformes; family Pipridae; genus Pseudopipra; species Pseudopipra pipra. The sequence continues at coordinate 75,975,166 of NC_087552.1, forward strand.
GGGCCCCCGGAACCCCCCGGGCCCCCGCCCGCTGCCCCCCCGACCCGCTCGGACGGTGAGTGCCCGGCCCGGGGTCCCCGCAGCCCCCCCGGGGTCCCCGCAGCCCCCCCGGGACCCCGCACGGTGGGTTGGGGGGGATCTGAGCCTTTGCCGGCCCCGGGTGCCGCCCCCCGACCCGGCTCTGGGGGCTCTCAGCCCCTCCCCCCGGTGTGGGGGTACCGGGGTACTGCGGGGGGGTCCCGCCTGCCCCGGGGGGGCTCTGGCAGGAGGGGGCCCGCGGGAGGGGGGGCACCCCCTTGGGACCCCCAAGGCAGAAAGGGGGGAGCCAAAATCTCCCCCTCACCCCTCGGCGTGACCCCAAACCCCTTCCCCGCTCCGGGCTGGGATTTTGGGGGGTGGGGGGCAGCAGCCTGGGGGGGTCCCCGTGCCCTGGGGGGTCCGCGGAGGCTCCATGGGCGGTTTGGGGGTCACCCGGGGGTGCTGCGGGGTCAGGGACCCCCCGAGCCTGCGGGTTTGACCCCCTCAGTGTGGGGGTCCCGCCGTGCCCGGCCCCCCGGGTTGGGGGGGGTCCCCCCCGTGTCCCTGCCCAGGTGCCCCTGGGCATGTCCGGCTTTTCCCGATGGATGGGGGGATTCCCGATGGAGCAAAACGCGCCCGGCGGGGCCGGGGGCGAGGGCGGGGGGGCCGGACCGAGGGCAGAGCCCCCCCTGTCCCCCAGCCCAGCATCTGCTGGTGGCACCGTCGCCAGGGCCCCCCGAGGGAGCTATTTCCATGCCGTGCCCTCATCCCTCGGGAACCTGCCCCCGCCGGTTCCCAAACAAGGGGCTGGGGTTGGGGGCTCCGGCAGCACGAGGTGTCCCGGGAGGCCAGCGGGGCGTCCCCGGGGCCGTGACGGGAGCAGGTGGCTCCGCGGGGGTGACAATCCCCTCCCCGGGTCCCTTGTGCCCCCCTGGCACCTCGGGGACAAATGAGCTGCCGGGCGGCTCCTTGTATGGCCGGGACAGGGGGCACCAGACGGGACGGGCACAGCCCGGGGGAAGGGGCTGAGCCCGGGAAGTGTCGGGATGACCCCCGGCTGCCGGGGGGTCTGGGGGTGCCGGGGGCCTGGGGGTGCCGGGGGCCTGGGGGTGCCGCCGGCACGGGGGGCTCGGCAGTGCCGGGGATGGCCCTGGAGGGGCGGCCCGGGGTGTCCCCGGGGCTGGGGGCGTTTGTCCTCGTGGCGGGGCCCTCCCGCGGCTCTCGGGTGCTTTGGGGGTACGAGAGGCCCCGGGCACGGCCAGGGCTGTGCCCCAAATCCATCCCAAATCCGGGGGGGACGGGGCTGCGACGGGCCGGGGCAGCCCCGCAAGGTCACCCGGTCAGTCCGGGAATGTCCCCGACACCCGGGCCCGGCCCCAGCGCCACCGGGAATGTCACACAAGCACCGGGAATGTGAGACACAGACCGGGAATGTCACACGCGGGCTCGCTTGGCACCGCGTGTGCTCCCGGCCACGGGGACACAGGGACACGGGGCTGGGTGTCCCCTGCTCTGTCCCCAACAGGGACACGGGGCTGGGTGTCCCCTGCTCTGTCCCCAACAGGGACACGGGGCTGGGTGTCCCCTGCTCTGTCCCCAACAGGGACACGGGGCTCCCAGTACCACAGCTCCCAGTCCTCCCAGTACCACAGCTCCCAGTTCTCCCAGTACCACAGCTCCCAGTCCTCCCAGTGCCTCAGCTGGGGCTCCATCCCTGCTCCCAGCACAGCCGGGGGCTGTGGGGGGCGGCTCTTGGGGTCTGGGGGGGCTCCTGGGGCCCGGGGGGGCCGTCGGGGTCTGTCCCCGCCCCGGCGCCGCTGTCACGCAGCCCCAGCCCCGCGGGACCCCCGGGCTGGTGGCCCCATCTGGAGCCGGGGGCTGTCCCACTCTGTGACAGCGGGGAGAGCAGAGACCCCCGGGGCCGCCCCAGGGTCACCTCAGGCTGATGAGTTAATGAGTTAATGAGTTAATTGGGGACAGCAGCTGCCAAGGGCCCCCCGGAGCATCCAGTGCCACCATTAACCCAGGGCCACCACATGTCCCCAGGTGCCACATCCACGGGGCTGTTAAATCCCCCCAAGGATGGGGACTCCCCCCTCCCTGGGCAGCTGTGCCAGGGCTGCACAGCCCTTTCCAGGGGGAATTTCCCTGATATCCAACCTGAGCCTCCCCTGGTGCAACTTGAGGCCATTTCCTCTGATCCTGTCACTTGTTTTTTGGGAGCAGAGCCCGAATCCCCCCCGGCTCCCCCCTCCTGTCAGGGGGTTGCAGAGCCAGAAGGTCCCCCCTGAGCCTCCTTTTCTCCAGGCTGAGCCCCCCCAGCTCCCTCAGCTGCTCCTGCTGCTCCAGCCCCTTCCCAGCTCCTGCCCTGGACTCTCCAGCCCTTCGGTGTCGGTTCCCTCCTCCACTCCTGCCCCTCCGAGCCACCCTCCTATTCCGGCAGCCCCGGGGCTCCTCCCTGGGCTCAGCCCCTCGTGGAGCCCATCCCATCTCCCCAGGCCTCGCCCCCTTCCCCACTGCCTGATCGGAGCTTTAAACGTCCCTCCCGAGATTTTTGGGAGCTTTAAACGTCCCTCCCGAGGTTTCTGGGAGCTCAGCATCCCGAGGGCAGCAGGAGACGGGGGAGGGCAGAGCTGGGGCTGCCCCGTGGGGAGCGCAGGGACTGCAGAGGGGCTGCAGGAGGGACATGTCCCGTGTCCCCTGATCCCCCTGGGACGTGGATCCAACGGCTCCAGGGAGCACAGGCCCAGGGAACATGGATCCAACGGCTCCAGGGAGCACAGGCTCCTCTCCTGGGAAACCCGGAATGTGGATGAGGAGGAAATGGTGGGATCGGGGCAGGTGTCATCCCACACTCAGCTCAAGGAATCAGGGGGGATCCAGAGCTCCTGCACCACCCCCAGCTGTCCCGGGGGTGCCCCAGGGATGCTCCTGCACCCCCCCCCCCAGCTGTCCCGGGGGTGCCCCAGGGATGCTCCTGCCATTCCAGGTGCTGGGATGGCCGGAGCACACCTGGGGGACTTGTGGTGGCAAAGCTCCCAAATTCATGGAGCTGTGACACAACCTCTGTCTGGGCTCTGCTCCCACCCCTCCACCCCCAGCCCGGGCTCCCACCCCTTTTTTGGGATAGGACACACCTTTCCTACAGGTGTAATCCCAAATCCCTCGCCCAGGACGTTTCAGGAGCTGCCCAAGTCCTTCACTGGTGATGCATCAGCCCCATCCTGACTCCAGAACCCACATCCAGCCCCATCCCAGCTCCAGGATTCACATCCAGCCCCATCCCGACTCCAGAACCCACATCCAGCCCCATCCTGACTCCAGAACCCACATCCAGCCCCATCCCGACTCCAGAACCCACATCCAGCCCCATCCCGACTCCAGGACTCACATCCAGCCCCATCCCAGCTCCAGGACTCACATCCAGCCCCATCCCGACTCCAGGACTCACATCCAGCCCCATCCCAGCTCCAGGATTCACATCCAGCCCCATCCTGACTCCAGAACCCACATCCAGCCCCATCCCAGCTCCAGAACCCACATCCAGCCCCATCCCGACTCCAGAACCCACATCCAGCCCCATCCCGACTCCAGGACTCACATCCCGCTCCTCAGCTTTGACTGTCTTGGCCTGGGGGTTTGGGAATCACCTGGAAGTGGATCCCAGATCCCCAAAATCCCCCCTTCTCACTTTCTGGCTGCACCCCAAGAGTCTCCTCCCACCTGCCCCGAATCCCTGTGGGATCCAGCGGGATTTGGGGGCAGCCCCAGGGCTGGAGCAGAGCTGAGCCCTCGGGGGTCTCCTGGAGCTGTTCTGGCAGCAGCTTTGGGATTTGCTCTCCTGTCCAGCTCTTTTGGGACCTTGCTTTGACCCAGCACATCCCAGCACCCAAACGGGTCCTGAGGGGGCCCAACCCCATCCCGGCATCCCTGGGATCCTGTGGGACACCAGGACACCTGGAACAGCTCAGGGATCCTGTGGGACACCAGGACACCTGGAACAGCTCAGGGATCCTGTGGGACACCAGGACACCTGGAACAGCTCAGGTTGCACAGGCAGCCCCAATACTGGCGTTCCCAAGGGGCTCAGAGCTCCAACGGTCCCATTTCCCAGAGCCTCCCCCAAAGGCTGCTCCCAAAAGTGGCGAAACAGCCACAATTCCTGGAATTTGGTGAGAATTGGATTCTGAAGTGTAGGGAACACGGGTTCCTGCTCCAGAAGGATCCTTCCTGCCCCTCACTGGGCGTGGGGGGAGCGAGGAATGTCTGATGTTTGTAGGAATTAATGTGGAAGTTTTAAAGGTGTTTGGCGCCTGCTTTGGGGATTTTCAGGAATTAACGTGGAAGTTTTAGAGGTGTTTTCTGTCTCCTTGGAGCCTGTGACTCCCAAGGTGCTCTGTGGGACAGAGCATGAGGGAATCTGGAGGGACAGGAGCTCCTGAGGGGGCAGAGGGGTTTGGTCCAGGTCACGTGCAGCCCCACAGGCTGTGGAAAGGCTGGATTTGGGAACCCTGACTCAGTGTATCCCCAGGAGAACAACTCCTTGGAGGTACCAGGTGCTCCTGCTGCTGCTCCAGAGCAAATCCCAGCCTGGTTTGGGTGGGGAGGGACCTTGAATCCCCCCCAGTGCCACAGGCAGGGACACCTTCCACTATCCCAGGCTGCTCCCAGCCCCGTCCAGCGTGGCCTGGGACGCTCCCAGGGATGGGCAGGTCCATCCCAAGCACCTCACCAGTCCCGGGCTGGTTTTCCCTGGAAAAACTGGGGCTCCCCCTGTGTCTCCCCGAGCCCAGGACACCCCGAGGGGGATCCACGTGTGGGTGAGGCTGGAGAAGCACCAGGTGGGAACCTCCTGAGAGGAACGTTCCAGAAGCTGCCGGTGGTGCCGAGGGGGGCTCAGGGGATGGGAAGGAGCTGGGTCCCTCCTGCCCCTGGTTCCCAGGCAGTGCCCCTGCTGTGCCAGCCGTGGGATCCGCTCCCTGGAGAGCAGCAGGCAGCAATGACACTGGAGACGGGCACAGATCCTTTATTTCAGAGCTGGAACCCCACAGATCAAACCCCGGCTACCAAACCTTCCACGATTCATCCATGTCAGTGAGCAAAGGAACAAGTGTTCATTGGCCACAGGTTACACAGTTCTCTCATTAATTAGTGTTCCATCTTCTGTCAGTTAACGACCCTCTCGCTCCCCGTGGTAATTAGTGCCGGGCTCGGTCTTCCCTTCTTTTGGGTTTGTGGGTTTTTGGTTGGGGGTCAGGATCTGCCCCTGCCAGAATTACCTTCTTTACCCGTTTGGAGCTGATTTCAGCACAACTGTTGAGTTCTTTAATTAATTTCTTCCCGATCTTGGGAGTTCTGCCAGATGTCCCATAAACCAAATTCTTTGCATCCGTGAGCATCCTTTTTTCCCCCAAGCCTTGTTAACCTCCCCCGAGATCCAAGATCACCAAGCCCTAAACTTTAACAAGTAATTTGTATTTTTAACACCTGGACATCCCTTAGAGCTTGTTGGCTGCTCTGTGATTCACGGATTAAATCTCCCTTCTTGTTCATTAGGCTTGACAGTTACAAAGACCATCTTTTCTTAGGAAGACTTTTACGCGTTCCACCTTTTGCAACCATCAGGCAGGACCCCGTTTCGTAACCCCCGGTCTCGTTCCCCGTAACCGTCGGGGCAAATTGTTCTCATTTTTGACTCTTGAGATGTCGCCATCGGGACCGCGAGCAGCAGGATGAGCAACTGAGGAGATAAAAAGGCAGAGGGCTTTAGGAATTACCGCAGCGGGACCACGAAAGAGCGAAAATGGGCAATAAAATCGCTCTAACGCAGCATCACCTCCTGCGGCCGCGACTGTCGCTCTAATGGGCCGCTCCCGCCCGCGCCGCTTATATAGGGCGGGCCGGCTCCCAGCGTGCCCCGCGGCGGGGGTAGCCCCGCCCCTCCGCGCACGACGCGCACGCGCAGTCCCTCCCGCTGAAGCCAGGGGGGCGGGGCGCGCCCCCTCCGCGCCGCGCGCAGCCGCAGTGCGCGGAGCGCGCCGTGTCCCTCCGCGCGCCGCCCCCGGCGCCGCTCCCGGCGCCTTTAACGCCCTTCCCGCCGCTCTTTCCCGGTTTCCCGGCGGCGGGGGACGCGGAGCGAGCCGCGGCTGCGCCCGGGACGAGGTAGGAGGCGGGCGCCGGCTGCCCCCCCCACCCCCCGGCGCGGCGGGGCCGGAGGGGGACGCGCGTAATGGCGGCCGGGGCGGGGGGGGGGGCGAGGGGCCCTCACGGGGGACCCCGGGCAGGGGGGGTTTATCCTTCGTCTTTTATCCTCTATCCGTCAACTTTCATCCCTCATCCCTCAGCCTTTATCGTCATCCCTTATCCTTTGCGTCCATCCCTTATCTCCATCCCTGAGGGATGATCCCCCGGCAGGCGGATAAACCCTCCCTGTGCCCCGCCGGGGACCCGCCGCGGGCTTCGGCCTCGCTTTTTTTACCTTAAAATCTCGGATTCGCGCGTTTTTAAGGCTCCCCTGTCCCTCGTTTCCCCCCCCGTCCCCGGGTGTTCCCCGCACCCCCCGAGCATCGCTCAGACCCCGGCCCAGCCCAGCCCGGGCCTCCCGGGCCCTGAATTCTCCGGTTGTTCTCAGACAAAACTCTCCGGTTGTTTCCCAACAAAGCGGTCTGGCCGCTGGGGATTGTTGTTCGGGTTGAACTCGGGTCGGGTTTTGCCCCCCGAGTTTTGCCTCGCGCTCCTGCTTTGGGGTTAAAATCGGGGCTTTTGGCCCTTTTGCGCTTTGGGACGGTGACGGTTGGGTGTTACAACCATAAACAACCACAAACAACCAAAAATAATCGAAAGAGGAATTGAATTCTTTACCCCCCCAGGCCGGGTGTTGCGTCTCTGTCTCGTCACGTGCCTTGCAGGAACCTCCTCGATTGGGGGATTTAACCTTTTTCTATTTTTTATTATTTTCACCCCAATTTAAACTCGTGCTCCTTCACTGCTTTTGCCGTTATTACTAATTTAAGGCAGAAATGTAATATGGCTTGTTGTTTGTTTGTTTGTTTGTTTTTTCTGAGTTGTCTTTTTATAGGACTCCTTCTCACCCGATTAAACTCTGTTGTGGTTGTTTTATGAACCCCCCCGAGCCCCCAGAAGCCCCGGCCCAGCCGTCCCTCCCGCTCCCCAGCCCCCAGCTGCTGTTTAAATGTTGTTATTTGGGGTTTTGCTGCTCTCCCCGGTGGGGAGGGTGGGCCTGACGTGAGCTCATTCTTTTCCCTGGGAGCAGCCGCTCTCCGAGGACCGGGAGGATCCCGAGTTTCGTTTCTTTTCCCTGATTTATGATGATTACAATGTGCCCAAAGGATCCCGAGTTTCGTTTCTTTTCCCCGATTTGTGATAATCACAATGTGCCCAAAGGATCCCGAGTTTCGTTTCTTTTCCCTGATTTGTGATAATCACAATGTGCCCAAAGGATCCTGAGTTTCGTTTCTTTTCCCTGATTTGTGGTGATTACAATGTGCCCAAAGGATCCCGAGTTTCGTTTCTTTTCCCTGATTTATGATAATCACAATGTGCCCAAAGGATCCCGAGTTTCGTTTCTTTTCCCTGATTTGTGATAATCACAATGTGCCCAAAGGGTCCCGAGTTTCGTTTCTTTTCCCTGATTTATGATAATCACAATGTGCCCAGAGGGTCCCTCTGGCTCCAGGGTGTGGGGCAGAAGGGATGAGCCCGGCCTCCTCTTCCCCAAATTCTGATGGAACCGAGGATGTTTATCCAAGGGCGGGGTTCCCAGTGCTGACAAAACCTGCTGGATTCCTCCTCTTCCCTCCTTTCCTTCCCCAAATTCCTCGGACTCGGGTTTTGGGGCTGAGCTCAGCTGCCAGACAGGGAGCTCGGCCGGGTCTGAGCAACAACACAGGGACCTTTGTTTTCCTTTTGCCCTCCACGTTTGAAGGTAAATAAAACGTTTTCCTGTTTCTTTGCCACCGAGTTAAATACCCTGCATGGAATTTGGCCTTTTCTCAGGGAGTTTTAGGCAGAAATATTGGTGTTTGCTGTGTCTGTGAGGCTTTTGTGTACACGCAGAGCTGGTGCTTGTGTATAAACACGTTTATGAAACAGGGCAGGGTTTGTGCTGCTCAGAAGTCTGACGTGGAAAGGGAAATTTGAAGCTGTCCGGTGGATTCCTGGTGCCAAAGTGCCCCTTTCTGTGCCCTGGCCCAGGAATTCCTCGCTGGAAGGCTCGTGCAGGTGGTGCTTTGTGTGTTTGTTCTGAACCTGCTGCTGGGCAGGCTGGGCTGGAGCAGTTTTGGGGGTCGTTCAGTGGCTCCCGTGGCTGATGGTGCTGTTCCAGCGGCCCTGGCTCTGGCAGGGATGGAGTTCCCTCTTCCTGGGAGCTGTGCTTGGCATCTGGGGCTGAACCAGGCGGGTCTGGGCTGAGCTGAGCTTGGCCAAGGTCAGGCTTTCCCTGCAGCCTGGGCTGGAAGGGCAGGGCTGCAGCCTGGAGGGGCTGGAGGGATGTTCCACACCTGGCTGGAGGGATGTTCCACACCTGGCTGGAGGGATGTTCCACACCTGGCTGGAGGGATGTTCCACACCTGGCTGGAGGGATGTTCCACACCTGCAGTGTCCTGCTCCACGGTGAAACCGGGGCAGAGGAGGGAGGACAGGGGCAGTTTGGCTCCCATGTGCTGTCCTGTGCAGTGGCAGGGGAGGAACAAGGGCCTTGGCTTGGCCTTTGCCTCCTTCCCCTGGCACATTGTCTTTATCTTCTCCCAGGAGTTTTCTTCCCTAAGTGCTTCCTTTCCCTTCCCCTGCTTTTTTGGGGCCCAACAACCCCTGGTCCATTCTGGGGTCGGTGTCCAGCTGCCTGTTGCCGGGCTCTGCCTCTTGCTGGGCTCTGCCTGTAGCTGGGCTCTGCCTGTTGCTGGGCTCTGCCTGTTGCTGGGCTCTGCCTGTTGCTGGGCTCTGGAATTCCAGCTCAGCTTTGCTGTTGGCTTTGCCCTGGGAAGCCCAGGATCCCGGGAGCGTGTGGAGCCCGGGCTGGGCTGTGGCCTGTGTTCCTGCCATCCAGGTGCTCCAGCACCACTCCCTGGGGACACAGCCCTCCTGCCTCTCTGCTCCTGCTCCAGGACAGGTCCTGCCCTGCTGCAGACCCCCCTCTGTGTCCTGGTGTGTCCAGAGCATTCCCGGTGCTGGGAGCCGGGAGCCTGGGCTTGGGCTTGGCCCTTGGAATTCAGATCCCAGCTCAGATCCTGCAGGATCTGGAGATGGCAGCAGGAACGTGCCCGGAGGCAGCTCCTGGGTGGCCCAGGTGTGGGAGGATTTGGGAGCAGCTTTCCCCTCTGTTATCCTGGGAATCTTTGCCTGAGCGGGCAGGGGATGCTGCTGGAATGACGGAGCACCCGGAGGAGGGGCTGCCCTGGCTCTGCCAAAATCAGGGAGGGCCAGGCTGGATCTGGACCTGGGCTGGGCTCACCTGGGCTGAGCTCACCTGGGCTGGGCTCACCTGGGCTGGGCTCACCTGGGCTGAGCTCAGCACCCTCAGAGGAGCTGGAGCGACCCTGGATCGAGGGATACCATGGATGGACAGTGGATAAAGCAGAGCGAGGCACACCCTGCTGAAGGTGGGTGCCCCTGCAGGGTCTGTGTCTGTGCTGGCAGGGGCAGCACCCTGGGTGCCACCTGAGGAAGCTCCCGAGGGACAGTCCCAGGGCTCCGGGTGGTGCCAGCATGGAACACCCCCGTGGGCAGTGCCCGGGATGGTGGGGCCGTCCCGGAGGGTGGATCCCTGCTCCAGGTGCAGGAGGATGGCTGGGAATGCCTTGCCCCTTCCTGAGCCTGATGGAGGCACGTCCAGGCTGCCGTGGCCCGAGCTGGATGAGGAATGATCCAACCAGGAGTCCCCCTGAGGGCCCACAGGCTCTGCCAGGGGCTGGGGCAGCTGGAGCCCCTCAGCTCCCACCAGACACCATCACTGTGCTGGGAACAGCAAGGAAGAGGAGAATCCAGGTCCCTGCAGAGGCTGGTTTGGCTGTCAGAGGAACCCCGAGGAACCTGCAGAAGGGATCTGGTTGTTGGGCTGTGGCGAGGGGAGGTGCCCTGGCCCCATCCCTGGGGATATGGGCAGTCCTGGAGCAGCTCATGGGACAGGCACAGCAGCTCCCCCAGCCTGGGGGGTGCAGGGCCATCTTTATTTATCTGCTCTGCAGTTAGCACAGAGCCAGAAAATTCCGTGCTATTTATAGGGACAAATCAGAAAATTCTCCTTCCAGTGGCTCACCGGACTTTCCCTTCTGATAAACCTTCCAGGGGACTCCAGAAATCCACCTCCCCCTGTCCTGAGGTGCCAGAGCCAGGCTGGCACTGCCCCGGGGGGATGTTGGGGTTGGTGTTTGGTGCTCACAGTGACCATGGACACGGCTCCAGGGGGTCGGGATCCTTCCTTCTGCCCTGCAGCACGCAGAGCTTGGACTCCACGAGGCCCTGGGGGGACAGGGACAGGGACAGGAGTGGGTGAGGGGGCTGCTGGGCTGGGTGTGAGCAGCCCCTCTGCTCCAACCCAGCTGGCACTGGGAGGAACTGGGACACCTCGGCAGTGCCAGGGTGCTCTCATCCCTCCCTCCATCCACACCAGCTCCCTGCTCTTCCCCTAAGGATTCCTCCCAGGCCAGGCTGGACGGGGCTCACAGCACCCTGCTCTGGTGGGAGGTGTCCCTGGTGGGATGGGTGTGCTCTGAGGTCTCTCCCACCCCAGACCACCCCATGGCACTGCAGCCCCAGCTCGGGGCTCAGTCCCTGCTCTGGGAATGCCAGGGGTGTCCCTGGTGGGATGGGTGGGCCCTGAGGTCTCTCCCACCCAGACCATCCCATGGCACTGCAGCCCCAGCTCAGAGCTCAGTCCCTGCTCTGGGAATGCCAGGGGTGTCCCTGGGTGGGATGGGTGTGCTCTGAGCTCTCTCCCACCCAGACCATCCCATGGCTGCGCTGGCACTGCAGCCCCAGCTCAGAGCTCCGTCCCTGCTCTGGGAATGCCAGGGGTGTCCCTGGTGGGATGGGTGTGCTCTGAGCTCTCTCCCACCCAGACCATCCCATGGCTGCACTGGCACTGCAGCCCCAGCTCGGGGCTCGGTCCCTGCTCTGGGAATGCCGGGGTGTCCCTGTCCCAGCAGTGCCCCGGCTCAGGCCCCCCCCAAACAAAGCTGCTCTGGGAGGAAGGTGAGCCTCCCCCCTGACACCCCTGGCCATTGTTTCCTTGCTCCTGGCATTTCCTTAGGCAGCATTTCCTGCTGTTGTTTCCAGCATTTCCTTGGGAAAGGTCACTCGGGCCCCCAGCTGACAGTGGCTTCCTTGCATGCTGCTGCTGGGCAGTGTGTCCTAGGATCCCTCACTGCTTTGGGTGGGAAGGGACCTTCAATCCCATCCAGTGCCCTGGCCAGGCACACCTGCCATAGCCCAGGTTGCTCCAAGCCCATTCCAGCCTGGATCACCCTCCCTGGCCGGGCTGGGGAGGTGTGAGCTGAGGTGTGTTGGGATGAGCTGTGGCAGTGGTCCCAGATCCTGGGGTGGGATCATCCCTGCTCCCAGCACACAGGTGACCCACTGACCTGCACCACCTGGAGGTGCCTTACTGGTAAAACTTCATCCTGCTGGAATTCTGGTTCGTTCTCTGCTCCGGGAGATTCCCGACCTGTTGGTTGTGTTTAAAACTTGCTCTCCTCAAATATCCGTGGTTGTTCTGGCGATGGGTGGCTTTGATAGTGTTCCCTCTCCAGCTGCTTCCCCCAGGAATGGGCCAGGAGGGATTTTTTTGCCCTCCAGTGCTGAGAGTTCCATAGAAACCCCCAACTGAAAGGCAGGAGATGGCTCGGGGGGTTTGTTCGTGTCTGCTTGGAAACTGTCCTGGGCAAACTTGGCCCCACGTGCAGCTCCCATTGAAGTCCCACTGAACTTGTGGAGGGAGGAGGGATATTGGGCCAGGAGCCCTGGATGAGAGGCTGGAGTTTTGGGATTGCTGTCTGGTGGGAATCTGGTTATTATGACTCCCTGTGTGTAACAGGACTGATGTTTGTCCTTGGCCTGAGCAGTTTGTACTGAGTCCAAGCGAAGTGATTCCTGTACACACAGATAGGAACGAGCTCCAGGGACGGAGCTGGAAAACCCTCCCCAGCGCCCGTGTGGGGGTCACTCACTCCCTGTAGGGTTTGTTCCTCGTGCTCCTCAGGCTTCAGCGCTTCAGTCCTTCCGGGTGACGCCTCGGGAGAGTCGCCCCTGCCTGCCAACAGCTGCTGTGTGGAGTCACCTCCCCGAGCCTGGAAAAGCAGCCCTGGGACGGGGCTGGTGAGACGAGAACCTCGGCGCTGCAGGAACCGGGAGCGTCGGGAGCAGCGGGAGCAGCGGGACCCGGGAACGCTGCCGGGAACACGCCGTGACCCCCGTGTGTCCCTGCAGGAGCCAGAGCAGCACCCGGGCAGTTCTGGGGACCCAGAGCGACCGGGCCGAGGGGGGGCTCTGGGGGTGCCTCTGCCTGTGCTGTTGTGCCGTTTGGGTTCTCCTGGGCTGGGCCGGGGCAGAGGGAACCTTTTAATCCCAGCAGCTGCTCCTGCAGGGCCGTGTTTTGGGCTGGGGGTGAGGATGCTGCTGAGGACACGCTGAGTTTTGGCTGTTGTTGTGCTCGCCCTAAACCGAGGACTCCCGGTGTCCCCTGCTCGGCCAGCGAGGAGCTGCACCAGAACTTTGCCACAATTCTGTTGTTTTACTCTTCTTGTCTCAATCTTCATCCCTGGAAGTGCCCGAAGCCGGGTCGGACGAGGCTTGGAACAGCCTGGTCTGGTGGAAGGTGTCCCTGCCCGTGGCAGGGGCTGGAATCAGATGGTCTTTAAGGTCCCTTCCAAACCACTCTGTGATTCTATTTCCAGAACTCTGGTGTTTAATTTTACTCTCCCTCTATTTGTACCTGCTTTTCCTGCCTTACAGGACTGAACTCTGGGTGGTTTGCCCCAAAATAAGACCCAGTTCCCACAGCCATGGTGCTTTTCTGTGTGTCTGGATGGTTTTTTTGTTTCTGTACGATTTTACAGCTCTCTGTTTCGATTTAAGCTCTTGCTTTTAACATCTGGGAAATGGAAATTTTCTATCCACAGAACCCAAGCGTTGTCACACCCCGTGAATTCTTGCAGGGTGTAGTTGTTACCCATGAGAGTGTCATGGGAGTGTCCTCCTGGAAGCGGCTCCACAGCGACCTGACACCGAGTTGTAACCGCTTTGAGTTCTCCATGTAATGGTGTCACTTCCAGTCCATCCCATCCCTCGTCAGCCTTTGGAGAGGGGCTTCACCCTCTGCCTCATTGCTTATGCAATGACCTGTAACCAACCCCAAACTCTGTTGTCCTGGGGCAGTGAAGTGCCTGGTTTGACCCGGTGCTGTTCCAGGTGTCCTCTCTGGCTGTGTGACCTGTGACGTTGAGCTCACTGGCTGAAGCTCGTTGACTTAATTGCCTGTTCTCTATATTAAGGTTTTACACAAATGAAAGAAAATGTTTTTGTTTGACGGAATTTTGAGGTTTTTAAGTGTCCCGCAGCCCCCGTTTTGTGCCTTGGGTTGCTTTTCTCGCCCGCTGTGCGCAGGTGACCAGACGAACCATCTAATCCTTGTCTTTTAACTTGCAGCTTTGTGTTGTTCTTGGAAAGTTTCGCACCACTTGTGAATTCCCTGAACCTTGGCCTTGCCGGCCCCCTTGTGTCGGGCCCTCCTCCCTTTCAGCTTGCCCAAATTAAGACCCACTTGGCTCTGCAGTCGTGGTCCTCGGTGTCCGGCGGCGGCGCGGCCCCTGCCCACGCTGGGTTCCGCCAGGCATTGCCCACAGACGCAATGTTTAGCCCCAGAGGAACCTTGCCCCCCCGGCCCAGGGGACCCAACCCCTCGGGCAGCAAGCCTCCGGGATCCTTCGGGGCAGGAGGGGCGGCGGGGCCGCAGAGGAAACCGGCGCCGGGAGCCCCCCAGGCAGCGCCCCAGAGACCCCCGGGCCAGGACTCGCTGCAGTGGACGGGCTCCCAGAGGATCAACGTGCGGGTCACGCTGCACAGGGCGGATCCCAGGAAGGTCAAGGAGAAGAACAGCCTGCACCAGGAGCAGAAGGGAGACCCTCGGCCCAACCGCTGGGACAGCGGCCCGTGCCCGGCCGGGACGGCCGCGCCAAAGCCGCCCGCGCCGGTGCCGGTGCTGGAGCAGAACTCGAGCGCCCAGAACCGCTACACACCCGAGAGCGCCTCCAGCATTTTAGCGAGCTTCGGGCTGTCCAACGAGGACCTGGAGGAGCTCAGCCGCTACCCCGACGACCAGCTGACCCCCGAGAACATGCCGCGGATCCTGCGCGAGATCCGCATCCGCAAGATGGGCCAGCCCCTGCCCGGCCTGCGCGCCCCGGCCCGCGGGGACGAGCGGGGGGCCGAGCCGGGCGCGGCCGTCAAGGGCAAGGTCATCGACTACGGGCACGCCAGCAAGTACGGCTACACCGAGGACCCGCTGGAGGTGTGCCCCTACGGCCCCGAGGGGCTCCCGGAGCCGGCCCTGGAGGCCTGCGCGTACAACGCCGAGGGCCCGGGCGCGGACGGCAGGGAGGACGTGCCGCGGGAGCAGAGCGTGCCGGTGCCCGTCCCGCCGCCCGCCGTGCCCTGCAACCCCGTGTTCCCGGCCGACGAGCTGATGAAGCTGCCCGGCTTCCAGGGCGACTCCTCCGGCGCCCCGCCGTTCTTCCCGGCCGAGCCCCCGGCCAAGGTGTCGGGGCTGTGCCCGGCGCCCGCCGCGCCGCCCGTGGTGACGCCCGTGTCGCAGGCGCCCATGCCGCCGGTGCTGCCGCCCATGATGCCGGCCCTGCTGCCCACGCCGCTGGCGCAGCCCCTGCTGCCGCCCGTGATGCCGCCGCTGGTGCAGCCGCCCGTGTCCCAGCACGTCCTGCCGCCCATGACGCCGCCGCCCTTCTCCGCCGGGCTCCTGGCCGCCATCAGCCAGCACGAGCAGAAGCAGCGCGACTCCGGCAGCGGCTCCGGCGCCTCCGGGAGGTCCGGAGGGGGCCACAAAGGCTTCCACTCCGAGGGGCCCATCAAGTCCCCGTTCGGGGTGGTGAAGGCGTCCTGGCTGCCCGTGTTCTCCGACTCCCAGAAGAGCAAGCGCCTGCCCACCCCGTCCATGATGAACGACTACTATGCGACGTCGCCGCGAATATTCCCACATTTGTGTTCTCTGTGTAACCTTGAATGCACTCAGATGAAGGTGAGTGTCTTTCCCAGATTATCCCCTAAGCGTGTGCCTGCCGCCCCGTTCCGGGGGCAGGCTGTTTTCCCGGGAGCTCTCTGGATTGGGGTGCCGGCCGCCGATGTGCTGGAAGTGGCTGTAATGCCGTGTTCCTTCCCCAGTTGCACTTCACACCTGTTTGACACGTTGAGTTTTAATTCTGTTTAATACCACAAGTGGTTTCTGCCCTTGCAGCGGGTTTCAAACAACGACACAAACCCTTGGCAGTGGAGGGAAACGTTAACGTCACCAGGGGACTGAAATCGTGTCGCAGGGTGGGGGGACGTTCATGTGTTCACCCTCCCTGCCCCAAACTCTGCCTTCAGACAAACCAGCCCATTTAGAACCCGAAATCTCATCTTCCAGACATGCTCTGGGTGAGTGTTCCAGAGGCTGGAGCCTGGCTCGGGGGGACACACAAAATGCCTCCATTCATCCGGCCCAGCTCCCAGCTCTGAAGGGAGTCACAGTCCAGCCTTGAAGGGAGAATAAAAGGGAAAACTGGTGGATACTGGGAGATGAAAAACATCCTGGAAGCTGTGGCTTTTCCTGGAAAGCCCAGCGTTTGATATATCAAAAATGAGGGAGGGGGTAACGAAAAACATTGAATAATTCATTAATAATTTTTTCACGTGTTTATGTTGCACACAGTATTTGAGCAACGTGGGGAGAGGCTCTGGGGGGGAGGGACTTTTTGTAATTTGGCAAAATCCCGGAGGTTTTGGGCCCTGTTTCTGCTGTGAATTGAAAAACTGACTGACTGAAGGTGGGTTAGGGAAGAATAAACAGAAATTCCCAAGGTCTTTGCCCCGGGAAGCACTGAGGGCCAGGGAGATGGGCAGCTTGGAAGTGGGAAAGGAAGTCTGATTTAAAATAAAAATGGGTGAAATTGAACAAATCTGGGGGGGGGTGTTAATGAAGGGGAAAAGGGAATTAAAAAATTGAAGGGAAAAATAAAGGGAAGAAAAGGAGCACTTTGGGAAAGCGGGATCTGTGTAAACGGGAATTCTCCAGTCTCTCCCTTTCGGGAGCCTGGGAAAATGAAGCAAATGTTGTTACTAAAAATACTTGTTGACAAATTAGCTGGGAGGTTTTGGGGGTGGATGAAAGGTTATGAGCTCTTGTCCTGGTGGCCCTGCAGCACAGGGTGTGTTCCCAGACATCCTGATCCGGCTGCAGCCTCCCAGCCCCTGCTCCTGTCCCGCCTCCCTTGGCTCTGGCCTGGATTAGCTCCCTCCAGGGCAGTGCTCGGGGTCTGTGCACCTCAGGCCTCACGGGACCGGCCCTGGTGGCACAACAGTGGAGCCAAAGAACCAGAAGAGTGGAAGTTTTACTGCAGAAAAGAGAAGTTTGTTGAAGAAACCCTCGTCTTGTGGGTCAGCGAAGTGCAGCGAACGAACAGTCCCTGGGGTTTGGTTCTGCAAATCACCTGTCTCAGCTGAGACACCCTGCAGAGCTGCTCCAGCCCTGGGAACAGCAGCACGAGGACGTGGAGCTGCTGCAGAGAGTCCAGAGGAGGCCCTGGGGCTGGAGCCCCTCTGCTCTGGAGCCAGGCAGCAAAGGGCAGAGTGGGACCCCAGAGCAGCCGAGGGCGGAGGAAGGTGCTGAGTGAAGAAAAACTTCTCTTCATCCCACTCCTGAAGGTGCTGAGAGTCTGAAGGGCAGGTTCCAGCCATGTTACAGGGGGGGTTCCCAGTTCAGGTTTCTCACAGCTGCAGTTTTTCATAGCTGCCTTTAGTCCCCTCTTGGACTGAAGTCCAGACTCACCTCAGATTCAACGGGGCTGAAGGAGAAGCTGCGTTGCCCACTGGAAGAGAATTCCAGCACGTTCCCTGCCACTGGTTAGTAGAACCAGGGGTTTACACCTGGGTGTGAGACATCCTCCCCTCCATGTCCCTCCAGCCTGGCTCTGCCCTGGACGTGCCAGCACTGGAGCTGAGTGTCCTCTGGATTGAAAATCCCCTCTGTTGTTGCCCAAGTCGTCCTGCTGGCTGTCCCTGCAGCTCTGCCTTGATTATCTCCCCGAATCAAGGAGCTCTGATGAAATCCAAGCTGAAGATGGCCCGGGGGTGTCTGCAGTACCAAAACACAGAGGTTGGAGTGTCAGACAGAAAATGTATTTTCTCGCTCTTCTGTAAGGAAGAAACCATCCTGAACCTCCCTCCTGCAGACTCTGGTGTGTTTTTAAGGTGGTTTTTGGCTAACACACAGTTCAGAAGTCACAAGTTGTGGTATCTCCCATCTGCATCCGGAGTTGTGCTGGATCTGCCTGTGAAAAATAGATGTTTTTTGACTTGGAACCCTTCTGGTAAGATGTGGATGACCCTGGGGTGCAGTGACTGATGGCAGGTCAACAGGCCCCTCACCTGCCCGACACATCGTGGGTTTGGGGTCAGTGGAGGTGCCCAGGGGCTGAAAGGTGGGTTTGGAGCAGCATCCCAAAGGGGACAGATCCCACCTTGTTCCTGCTGTGTAGGGAGGGACGTGGTCAGTGCTGGGGAGGTTGGACTGGATGATCTCAGAGGGCTTTTCCCACCTCAGTGAGGCTGGGGAGGTCCCTGTGGCTCCCTCAGGGTTGTAGGAAAGGGAACCCTCACACAGGGTCGGCTTTTTGAGCCTTAAAAATGGGACTGGAGACATAAATTGGTGCTGCTTGACCTGGAAGGTGCTCTCAAAGATTGGTGTCTTCGTGTCCTGCAAGGTTTTCAGGGCAGTGTCCAGCTCTGCCCTTGGTCAGGTGGAATGTCACCTCCCCCTTGTCTCCTCTCAGCTGTTCCCAAACCCCTCAGTGTGTGAATATTCCACAGAGCAGCTCCATTCCCCACCCCAGCTCCTGTTGTGCTGGGATAACACAGTGGGATTTCTTCGCCTCCGGACACATCCCGTTTGGAATGCAGTGGACCTGCAGAGCTCCCAGCACAAGGGGATCCTGTTCCTTGTGCATTTGTCACAAGCTTTGTCCTCCCAACGGTGCAAAGGGACGGTGGCGGCGTCTTGGACCTGCAGTGAAGCCACGGGGACTCCTTGTTTTCCACGGAGAACTGCACTGGGAATTCCTTTGCTGAGGGGAGTGTGAGACTGGAAACACTTTGCTCCCTGCCCTGCTGTGTCAGGACGTGCTGGTGGTGATCCCTGAGGCAGAGGAGGGCGGGCTGGGATGAGGGAAGGGGGGAGTTGGGTTGTGGAGCAGCTGCTGGAGGAGTCTGGATGGAGGTTCTTCCTCTCAGCAGGATGTGATGGGAAGGGATCCTGTCCTGGGGGGAGGGATCCGTCTCTGGGGACTGAGGATGCCCAGAGATCCCTGGGAGTGCCCAAGGCCAGGCTGGAAGGGGCTTGGGGCAGCCTGGGCTGGTGGGAGGTGTCCCTGCCCATGGCAGGGGTGGGATGAGATGGACTTTTCCAACCCAGACTTTTCTGGGATTTTGTGATGAGTCTGTAGACAGTGGAATATTCCTGAAGACTGAGAAGGGCCAGGAATGAGTCAAAGAGGAGCAACATCCATAAATCCAGACTCCTGTGGCTCTGGGATGCAGGAGGGCTTTGGCACAGCAAAGACTTGGCAAAGAGAAGAACGTTGTCCTTGTCTGCTGGGAGGAGAATCTCCCTTTGTAATCCCAGGAACGGCATTGGATCAGCAGCTGGAGGCACTTGGAAACCAAATGCCCTCCCTGGGCCTCACTGGCACCGTGTCCCCTTCTCTGGCACCGTGGAAGGGGAATTCTGGGAGCCAAATTCCCTTTAATTTCTGCCAGCTCGTTTGATTCAGCCCTTGTGTCCTGGCTGAACTGACTGGAAAAATGGGATCCTTCGAACAGGATTGCTTAGAGATGGCCTGGAATTAGGGAAAACCAGTGTGTGATGGTGAATTGCTGCTCCTGACTCGTGAGCTGGGTGCAGAGTGATCCCAAACAGGTTTCCTGCCTCGTTTGGGGCAGTTGGGATGAGCAGGACGTTGGGAACACGGTGAGTGGATCCTCCAGGGCCTTTTGAGGTGGGTTGTCGGTGTCTGCAGGAAGCCACACCGAGTCCTGTGCTTCACATGCAGTTTAGTTGCACTGAGCCCCCGGGTTTCTGGGAGTTTGGGAGGTCCTGGAGCACATCTGAGCCGGTGGAGGGAGTGCCAGGAACGGCCATTCCCGGCCGGAGCTGGGCCCTGCCCAGGGGTCCTTCCCCTCCACCACGAGCTCTGTGTCAGAGCTTGGGCACAGGAACAGGAGGGTCTGGTGCTGCCAGAGACACGTTGGAGCATCTTTTGTCTTCCAGACCAGCCTGTGCTTGGGAAAAGTGCCGTGGAATTTCCCAGCTGGGAATTATTTACCCAGCCCGGCCTGCCAGCTGTGTTATACAGCTGTTGTTTTATGTTAATTATTACATGTCTGATTGTATTTTATGCTCTTAGAGCAGCTGGAGGTTGGTTTTTTAGGAATGTTTAATAATTATCACCGACACATTACACCTTAGAGTTTCAGGCCACGGGATATCCCTTCTCCAGAGCAAACTGGCTCCTTTGCCTCCCAGCTCCCCACACTGGGGGCTGTCTGTGCTCACAGTTAAACCTGAGCTTAAGGACTTGTAAGTAAGATTAAGATATTTCTCAAGCTCAAGGGCTTGCACTGTCTCTGCTGAACCCCTCAGTTTTCCTCAAGAGAAAGCCCTTGCTGAGGTTCTTTAATGTAGAATAAACCAGTGTGTGTGTGAAGAAGGTCCCGAGGCTCTGCAGTGACCTTTAGCTGTGATGTGATGGGGGGTGAATGTTCTGGGGCTCCAGGCATGGCAAGCCAGGCTGGGCTGGGAATGAGACTTGACTTGGAGATGCCACCTCTGGGGTTCTGTGTTCTCTGGGTTTGCTGGGGGTGCTCATTGGTCTGACAGCCTGTGAAAGCCATAATGGCTTTATTTCCTTTAATTTGCCCAGTTATTGGATCAGCCTTCCCTGATCTGTGTGGTGACAGCCCCCGGGGTGCTGGGGGGGTTAATTCCTCCATCTATTTCATGGAACACGATGCATTTTGTTCACCTCTGTGTTCTCTGACACCCTGTGGTGATGATGTCTTAGTGCTTTTAATATCCCAAGTGGGAATTTGACCTTAAGATCATTCCTAAGGTAAAAATGTGGTGGAAGGCAAAACACACCAACCATCACTAGAGACTGGGGGCAGTGCTGACATGTTCCACTCTCATCCAACCTCTCCGGGTGTCCTTCCCCCCCCAGGACTGGATCCTGCACCAGAACAACCCTTCCCACATCGAGAGCTGCCGCAAGCTCCGCCAGCAGTAAGGGACCTGCTTGGGAATGGCTTGGGAGGGATCATAAATCCCAGCAGGAATAAGGGATCTGCTTGGGAATGGCTGGGGAGGGACAATAAATCCCAGCAGCAGTGAGGGATCCACTGGGAATGGCTTGGGAGGGACAATAAATCCCAGCAGCAGTAAGGGACCTGCTTGGGAATGGCTGGGGAGGGGAGGGACAATAAATCCCAGCAGCAGTCAGGGATCTGCTTGGGATCCACTGGAATGGGTTGGGAGGGATAATAAATCCCAGCAGCAGTGAGGGATCTGCTTGGGATCCACTGGGAATGGCTTGGGAGGGATAATTAATCCCAGCAGCAGTGAGGGATCTGCTTGGGAATGGCTGGGGAGGGACAATAAATCCCAGCAGCAGTGAGGGATCTGCTTGGGAATGGCTGGGGAGGGGAGGGACAGTAAATCCCAGCAGCAGTAAGGGACCTGCTTGGGAATGGCTGGGGAGGGACAATAAATCCCAGCAGCAGTGAGGGATCTACTTGGGAATGGCTGGGGAGGGATAATAAATCCCAGCAGCAGTGAGGGATCTGCTTGGGATCCACTGGGAATGGGTTGGGAGGGACAATAAATCCCAGCAGCAGTGAGGGATCCACTGGGAATGGCTTGGGAGGGATAATAAATCCCAGCAGCAGTGAGGGATCTGCTTGGGATCCACTGGGAATGGCTTGGGCAGGGAGGGACAATAATTGCCCCCCAGTGCCACCCCTGCCGTGGGCAGGGACACTTTCCCCCAGCCAGGGCTCCAGCCTGGCACCCTCCCAGGGGTGGGGCAGCCTGGTTTTAGGGTGAAAGGTGGGGTTTGTGCTGCAGGTGGGAAGTTTGGCCGTTGCAGTGACCCCTGTGTTCCCCTGGCAGGTACCCGGAATGGAACCCCGAGGCTCACTCCTCCAGCAGGTGAGTGCCTCTGCTTCTCCACAGTCCCAGTTGTGGGCTGGAATTAAGGCAGGTCCTTTCCTGGTTTGGCCCCTGCAGCCTCTCACGGGGCTGTAGTTCTGGTGTACAATTAGGGGGGTGGTTCTGGGGGGTTTCTCCTAAGTTTGATAGGATCCCAGACTGGGTTAGGTTGGGTTGGGGGGACCATAAAGCCCATCTCATTCCACCAGGGAATTCCACTAGTCTTGGTCCAGTTAATCCCATTTGCAGCCTGGCCTCTGAGATCCCTTGGGAATGACATCATCACAGGCTGAAAAAACCCTGGAATTCATCAACTCCCATCTCTGGCCTTTGCTGCCTGTGATGAATTCTGTTTAAAAACACACCCTGTGCATTAATTCCCTTTGAAGCTCAGCAGAGTTGGGCTGTTTTGCTGCTTCAGCATTTGTGTTTTGCCTCGTGTACAAGTGGGGGGGATAGCACTGGAATTGGCCTTGGATTTTCCTGAGGTTTTGCATTAATTAGTCTGACATCCTTCCTGGGAAGCTGAGTTCCAAAGCTGGATGTGCAGGCCAGGCTGCTTTCCTTTCTCTCCTTTACAAACCAGGAGAAATAAAGCAAATAAACTTCTGAAACTTCCATGAGGAGAATAATCCCAGAATCGTGGAATGGTTTGGGTTGGAAGGGACCTTAAAGCCCATCCAGTGCCACCCCCTGCCATGGGCAGGGACACCTTCCACCAGCCCAGGTTGCTCCAAGTCCCGTCCAGCCTGGCCTTGGACACTTCCAGGGATCCAGGGGCAGCCACAGCTTCTCTGGGCAACCTGTGCCAGGGCCTCTCCACCCTCACAGCTGGGAATTCCTGCCCAATGTCCCATCCATCCCTGCCCTCTGGCACTGGGAAGCAATTCCCTGTGTGCTGTCCCTCCCTGCCTTGTCCCCAGTCCCTCTCCAGCTCTCCTGGAGCCCCTTCAGGCCCTGCCAGGGGCTCTCAGCTCTCCCTGGAGCCTTCTCTTCTCCAGATGACCCCCCCAGCTCTCCCAGTGCATTCCCCTTTCCCGCCTCGCCCCAGCTCTGGGTGTTCCCTCGTTCCCACAGGAATGCCGGGGACAGGAAGGAGAACCAGACCCCGAAGCACCGCTCCAGCTCCTCCAGCCCGAGCCGGCGCCGGTACCGCCCGGGGGGCTCGGGGTACCCCCCCCTGCGGCGCTGGCGCTCCCGCTCCCGCAGCCCCGGGCGCTTCCGCCGGCCCCGCAGCCGCAGCCCCCCCCGGTACCCGCGCCGGCCCAGCCCCCGGCACCGCTCCCGCTCCCCGCAGCGCTCCAGGGGCTCCCTGAGGCCCGGCTCCCGCTCCCGCCGCTCCTCCAGCTCCGAGCGCTCCTCCCGCAGGGCCAGCCGCTCCCAAGGTACGGGGGGATGGCGTGGCATGGGATGGGATGGGCATGGGCATGGGGACACCAAACCGCGACCTCCTGGCACTTCGGGAGCGCCCAGCTGCTTTCCAGAGGTTTCCCTGGAAAATCCTAACCCGGGCTGCCTTCTCTGTGTGCTTCCAGAGCTTTGAGAGGGTCTGTGGGACACAGGTCCAGGTGGGAAGCTGTGAAGGGACAGGCAGGTTCCAGGAGCTTTGATGAGGGGAAAACACAAACCCTGGAAGAGGAGGAGGGGGAGAAGCAACGAATAACCAAAATGTGAATTCTCCACAGAAAGCCAGCAGACAGGAAATTATTGTTGTAGCAGCTCGTTAAAGAATAATTAAAACCAACAAAGAGCAAGAGAAGGAGGCAGAATTTAGCAGAAGGCACCAAGATAGTAAGTACTGCTGGACCTCAGTGTGAGAGAGGAGTAGAGGCTTCAAAAATCCCTCTTTTCCATTCCCTGACATAGAAAATTAAACTATTTTTTGCATTTTCTTGTGTCCGGCCCTTGGGATTTTTGTAGATGTTGTTCTGGAGTGTCACATCCTGAGGTTTGTTAATATTTACTGAGAGGGTTCTCTAAGCTCAGGCAGTCTCAGGGTTGGCTCAGGAGCGGGTGGTGAAGCTGAAACTGTAGGAAAGAACAGGAGTATCTGTAAATTGTGTTTAGGGATAAATCCAACCCCCCTGGTTTCCCTCCCTCACAGACAGAAAGGCAGCACTCGAGGCCGTCATGAAAACCCTGGGGCCGGAGTTCCTGGCAGAGTTCAAGAAACACAAATCACTCCAGGCAGCTGTGCAGGGATCCTTGGGGTCGGGGAGATCCTCATCCACTCATGGCCCCCCGGGGAAGGTGTCTGGGAGCGTGAAGAAGCCACTGAAGACAAGTGCTGCTCCAAAGGCTCCCAAGAAGGACGGCTCTGCCGCGCCCGGGCCGAGCTCTGCCTCGGCCAAACCGGAGGAATCGGCCCAAAACAAGGAGGGGGAAGAGGATGAGGAAGATGAATCCGCAGGGAGCAGCAAACCTCAGTCTGCTTCTTACAACAGGGTGAGTTCCTGCGGGTTTTCTCTGCTTTTTGAGGGCTTGGTTGGTGTTTCCCTTCGGGGGGTCGTTGGCAGGGTGACCCATTCCGTGCGACACTGAGGTCTGCTGGCTGCAGGGAAGGGTGGGGATCCTGGAATCATGGAATGGGTTGGCTTGGGAGAGACCTTAAAGCCCATCCAGTCCCACCCCCTGCCACGTGTAGGGACACCTCCCACTACCCCGGGCTGCTCCAAGCCCCGTCCAGCCTGGCCTTGGACACTCCCAGGGACAGAGACTGGGGCAGAACAGCAAAACAACGAGACTGTGGCGAAATCCCTGACTTGGGAAGTGTCTGTTTTCCTTCCCTGTCCCGTGTGCAGCTGCTGAGGGAGGACCTGCTGAGCTGCGGGACCGTCCTGCAGATCTCGGACCTGCCGGACGACGGGTTTTCCGATCAGGACATCAAAAAGCTGGTGCAGCCCTTCGGCAAAGTGAGCGACCTGATCGTGCTGCGCTCCAGGAACGAGGTGAGCGGGGCAGGGAGCAGCCAGGCAGGGGACACGGGCACGGGGAACCTCGGGGCAACGAGGGGCACAGGGGCACGGGGAACCTTGGGGCAACGAGGGACACAGGGGGCATGGGGAACCTCAGGGCAACGAGGGGCACAGGGAACCTCAGGGCAACGAGGGACATGGGGGACACGGGGAACCTCAGGGCAACGTGGGACACGGGGGACACGGGGAACCTCAGGGCAATGTGGATAATGAGGGACAACAGGGAACCTCGGGGCAATGAGGGACACAGGGGCACGGGGAACCTCAGGGCAATGTGGGACACGAGGGGCACGGGGAACCTCAGGGCAATGTGGATAATGAGGGACAACAGGGAACCTCGGGGCAATGAGGGACACAGGGGCACGGGGAACCTCAGGGCAATGTGGGACACGAGGGGCACAGGGAACCTCAGGGCAACGAGGGACATGAGGGACACGAGGGGCACAGGGAACCTCAGGGCAACATGGCACTAATGACAAACTGCTGAGAAGCTTTAAGATCACACCTGTAATCTGGGAATAGCTGGAACTGGGAAACTGATACAAATTCAGACCCTGCATTTTTTCATTTTATTTTATATGTATGTGTATATGTATATATGTGTATGATTTATACATATAACTTATAGATTCTTAATATATAATATATTATGTTGTATATTATATATATACTATATGATATAATACATGTAATATATAATGTATTATGTTGTATATTATGCTATGTAATATATATAATATGTAATATATCATGTCTTTATCTATTGACATATATTTAATTTTACCTATAAATTATGCATTGGACATTATATATAATATAATACATTATAGATTACATAGAATGTATACTTTAATATCTATAACGTATATTATGTATAATATTTAATTTTACCTATAAATTATGCATTAGACATATATAATAACTTAATATGTTATAGGTTACACAGAATGTATACTTTGATATCTATAATGTATATTATGTATAGTATTTAATTTTACCTATCAATTATGCATTAGACATTATATATAATAACATAATATGTTATAGGTTACATAGGATGTATACTTTAATATCTATAATGTATATTATGTATAGTATTTAATTTTACCTATCAATTATGCATTAGACATTACATATAATATAATACATTATAGATTACATAGAATGTCTACTTTGATATCTATAATGCATATTATGTATAATATTTAATTTTACCTATAAATTTTGCATTAGACATTATGTATAATATAATACACTATAGATTACATAGAATGTATACTTTGATATCTATAATGTATATTATGTATAATATTTAATTTTACCTATCAATTATGCATTAGACATATATAGTAACATAATACGTTATAGGTTACATAGGATGTATACTTTGATATCTCTAACGTATATTATGTATAATTATAACTTATTTCTCTGTCACTTTTCAATTATTCTGTTCTATTCCCCCTGGGCCGTGGCAGCTGGGGGCAGTGGGGTGGTTGTGGTGTAACACAAATCCAGACCTGCCCGTCAGACCCCACCCGGATCGACCCCCCCCAGCCCCAGGGGCACACGCTGGCTGGGGAGGGATCCCCGGGAGCTGTGCCCTGTGCCTGGGCAGCCAGAGCAGGAACTCCCTGTGTTCCAGGCCTACCTGGAGATGAACTACAAGGAGGCCGTGATCGCCGCCGTCAAGTTCGGGGAGACGCAGCCGGTGCTGCTCAACGGGAAACGCATCCGGATCAGCGTGGCCGAGAAACCCCGGGCTGCCCCCGGCCAGGTGGGAGATCACCCCCTGAATGGGCTGGAGTTCTGCTCCAGGCACCCCGGGCTCCCCCCGGCCAGGTGGGAGATCACCCCCTGAATGGGCTGGAGTTCTGCTCCAGAAACCTGGGCACCCCCCGGCCAGGTGGGAGATCACCCCCTGAATGGGCTGGAGTTCTGCTCCAGAAACCTGGGCACCCCCCGGCCAGGTGGGAGATCACCCCCTGAATGGGCTGGAGTTCTGCTCCAGGCACCCCGGGCTCCCCCCGGCCAGGTGGGAGATCACCCCCCAAACTGGGCTGGAGTTCTGCTCCAGGCACCCCCCGGCCAGGTGGGAGATCACCCCCTGAACGGGGCTGGAGTTCTGCTCCAGGCACCCTGGGCACCCCCCGGCCAGGTGGGAGATCACCCCCTGAACGGGGCTGGAATTCTGCTCCAGAAACCTGGGCTCCCCCCAGCCAGGTGGGAGATCAACCCCTGAATGGGCTGGAGTTCTGCTCCAGAAACCTGGGCACCCTCCGGCCAGGTGGGAGATCACCCCCTGAATGGGCTGGAGTTCTGCTCCAGAAACCTGGGCTCCCCCCGGCCAGGTGGGAGATCACCCCCTGAATGGGCTGGAGTTCTGCTCCAGAAACCTGGGCTCCCCCCGGCCAGGTGGGAGATCACCCCCTGAATGGGCTGGAGTTCTGCTCTAGACACCTGGGCACCCCCCGGCCAGGTGGGAGATCACCCCCCAAACTGGGCTGGAGTTCTGCTCCAGAAACCTGGGCTCCCCCCGGCCAGGTGGGAGATCACACCCCAGAATGGGCTGGAGTTCTGCTCCAGGCACCCCCCAGCCAGGTGGGAGCTCACACCCCAAACTGGGCTGGAATTCTGCTCCAGGACCAGGTGGGAGCCTCACACCCCAATCCAGGCTAGAATTCTGCTCCAGACACCCCTGGAAACACAGGGAGGGGGTCAATGGCTTCAGCTGCAGAAACAGCAGCTTAAAAAATCCATGGGAAGTGCTCTTCCCCATCCCAGAATTCCCCTTCTTTGGTAAAAATGGATATGCAAGTGCACTCCCTCGTTCCAGATTTGCCTTTTCCTTGCTTAAATTTGGGATGCAGATGTGTGAATGCTGATGGAGATCTGTGAATAATAGCAGTTTAGCAAGCAGTGAAAGATGCCAGCTGTATTTATATGTATGTTAAATGCTATTAATTATTAATACTACTTTTAAAAATAATCCTGTTTATATGTGTGTGTATGTCTACACAAACAGATTTATAAAAAGTATAGACCATATGTGAAAAATAACAACTGAACACTGAAGAATACAACATATACTTTATATCTACTTAACAACTATTGATAATTATTAATGATTTTTATGGGGCCACACATATTTACAAATAAAGTCCAAGTCACTGTTTTTCTTTCCATTCCAGGTCAAAAAGACCATTAAAAAACGAGTTCTGACTGTTAAAAAAA
The DNA here is from genome assembly GCF_036250125.1 of Pseudopipra pipra. NCBI lineage: Eukaryota > Metazoa > Chordata > Aves > Passeriformes > Pipridae > Pseudopipra > Pseudopipra pipra. Next base: position 76,002,874 of record NC_087552.1, read on the forward strand.
CTTCAGCAAGTACCAAGTGAGTGTTGCCTTTGCATAAATTAGAGTTAATGGCTGGGAACCACATGGGCTCATATCTGTTTGTGGGGTTTTTTACTGGGTTTGAGCTTTTTAAAGCTGGTTTAATATTTGCTAATTGTCTTTAAAACTGATTATTTTTTATTCTCCCAATAGAAAAGTTCCAACCACCAGCACCAAGACCCCCAAACCCCTGGCAGGTGAGACTGGGGGGAGGGTGTCTGTTGTCTTTATTAATTGATTTATTGGCTTGGTTGATTTATTTTATTGCCTTTCCTGAGCGAGCCTCACTTAGGGGGCAGCCATGATTTCTGAGGGAAATGGTGGTTTTTACAGATCTATTGATTCATTCCTCAGCATCTTCGTGGGGCTGAACTGCTGGGTTAGGTGTTGGGTGGGTTTTTTGGTCCCATCAGTTGAATTGCTGCAGATTAAGCTGATTTTTGTGTGTATATTGTACATATGTGTGTATATTATGTGTAATGTTCTATTTTATTGTTATATTTTATTTCTATTATACTTTATTATTATAATCACTTTCCATCTTTTATGGTGTTATTATATTATTGCATGTTATAATGTCTTTTTCTTCACAGTAATATAATATCAATATTACTATAATATAGTAATATAATATCAATATTACTATAATATTGATAAGCAATATTTGTCTCAACAATTAATTTATTATTAGCATGCATGTGTCATATTGCTGTGCTATTTTACTGTAGTATGTGTATAATATATATATATAATATATATATATATGTAATGTATGTATAATACTTTATATTGGTTTTAAGTTACATATAATCAGCATTTCTGCTGACACCTGGTTTTGGGGTGGTTTTGTAGGTAAAAAGGAAAAGCTCAAGAAGTCAGCAGTGCCAGGAGAACGAAAGGTGAAGAAAACCCCGAGTGCTGCAGGTGAGAGGAGGGAGGACTTTCCCTCTTCCCTGGGAAGCAGGGGGTGCTTTCCCTTCCCAGCACAGCATTCCAGGCTGGCAGCCCAGCTTTCCTCACCTCTCCTGGCCTGGTGGATCACTGCACAGGCAAACCCCCTCCTTGCAGGGGTTGTCAGGGCTGTTTGTAGGTCGGGAATACCCACTTCCCTGGGTTTTTGGCTGAGTTTGGGGCAGAGCTTTCCCTGGGTGTCCATTTCCTGTCCGTGTTTAGGGAGGAGCAGGGATTTATTACTGGGAGGCCCCTGAGTGTGGGACAGGAGATGCACAGTGCAGCTCGTTGTGCTGCTGCAGATGGATTGAGTGACCTGTAGAAACCAAACGTGCCTTTTCCTGCTGTCCCTGCCAGAACCAGCTGAGGATGGAGACCCCGAGCCCCCGGCAGAGCCCGGGCTGGAGGCTGAGGGAGCGGAGCCGTCGGATCCAAGGAGTGTCCCGGAGGAGGATGGAATCCCAGAGCCTGCAGTGCCCATGGAGAGCCAGCCCAGCCCCTCACCTGTGCCAGGTGACCTGGGTCTGTCCTGCCCTGTTCCATGGGGGATGTGCAGTTGGACAGGGAGGTGTTTTATGGATTTATTGCTCAGGGAGCCCGTCCCAGCCCCCTCAGGCACTGGTGCTGGGTGTGCCTGGGGTTCATAAAGCTTTAATTAAACCAGGTAAACTGCAAGGTTCTCTTAAACCTCTCTGCTCTTGGGGGCTCCGGGAGCTGCTCTCCAGCCAGGCAATGGGAAGGACACGGGATTCCAGGAAATAAAACCTGTGAGAGCAGGTGCAGGGGCTGGACCAGAGCCCGGGAGTTCATCGGGGTGGTGAAGGGGCTGAAAGCTCCCAGAGTGGCTGCAGCCCCCTGAGATTCCTGTGTTTCAGCAGCCAGGACAGTCCTGGCAGGAGCTGTCAGTGTGACTGGACACTTGCACTGCCCCCATGGATCCAGGCTCTCCTGTGCTCTGTTTGCAGCTCCTCCTCTGATTCAATCCCCTTGGATCAGTCGTTCCTGTTCTCCACGTGTTCTGTAACTCATCCAGAGCAGACTGGCTGTTAAACCCTGCTCAAGTGGGGACTAATTCTCAGTTACTGTGCCTCAGATAGTACTGATAAGGAAAGGTCACAGAATCCTGGAATCATGGAATGGTTTGGGCTGGGAGAGACCTTAAATCCCATCCAGTTCCACCCCCACCATGGGCAGGGACACCTCCCACTATCCCAGATTGATCCAAGCCCCGTCCAACCTGGCCTTGGACACTTCCAGGGATCCAGGGGCAGCCACAGCTTCTCTGGGAAATCCATTCCAGTCCCTTGCCACGCTCACAGGGAAGAATTCCTTCCCAATATCCCACCCAAATCTCCATTTTCCCAATTTGAAGTCATTCCCTGTGTCCTGTCCCTCCATCCCTTGTCCCCAGTCCCTCTCCAGCTCTCTTGAAGCTCCTTTAGGCACTGGAAGGGGATCTAAGGTGTCCCTGGAGCCTTCTCCTCTCCAGGCTGGACATTCCCACCTTGGACCTGTTCTTTCTGGGAGCATTTCCATAGCACTGTCTGTGTCTCACCAGTTTGTCACTGTTAAACATTTAATATTGATTTTTCACAAGGGGTAAAATGCAATGCAGGAAGTTCTTAAAGCTCTGAGGTGTTTGAAGAAACCTGAGCCACTGAACTGCTCCTTCCCTGTTTTCCAGAGCCTCCAGGAACGGGCACACCAGGGGAGGAATCCACAGATCCAGCTGGGAAGGTCAGTGTGAGGGTGGGAATTGTGGGAACACACCTGGAGCCATTTCCAGGTGTTGCTGTAGTGTCTGAAAACGTCCAGTTTAACCCCCTTGCTGTTTGTTTCTGGTGAGAACACACTCCCAGACTGGTTTGGGTGCGGAGGGACCCTAAATCCCATCTAATCCCACCCCCCTCCAGGGACACCTCCCACCAGCCCAGGTTGCTCCAAGTGCCATCCAGCCTGGCCTGGGACACCCCCAGGGCTGGGGCAGCCCCACTCTGGGCAGCCAGCTGGGGTTTAGGGTGGAAGGAGTGGCAGTGCCATACAAAGTGCCTCTGTGTCCTGCAGGACCTCGAGGACCTGTGTGTGGTCCTGGTGTCCAACCTGCCCGACAAGGGATATTCCGTGGAGGAAGTTTCCAACCTGGCAAAGCCCTTTGGAGGCCTGAAGGATATGCTGGTTCTGTCCTCTCACAAGAAGGTATTTCCATGGGATTTGGTGGTGTTTCTGCCTGGAGGAGCAGCAGTGGGGTCTGTAAGGAGTGCAAATGAGGTGCAGGAAGCGTCCGTGGGAGACACCTTGGATAAACTCCAGTTTTCCTTTACGTGTTTGTTCTTCTCTCAGGCATACCTGGAAATCAACAGGAAAGCTGCAGATTCCATGGTGAAGTTCTACACCTGCTTCCCCATGTCCCTGGATGGGAAGCAGCTCTCCATCAGCATGGTGCCTCAGCACCAGACTGTCAGGGATGAAGTGAGTGAGGGGATCCAGGGAAGCTCCTGCTCAGCTGGGGACACCTCCCTTCAGAGCAGGATGCTCTTGTTGAAGATGAATTTTAAACACTGGTGTTCAAAACAAGGGGTTTGTGCCACTGCAGACTGATGCTGTTAAATGTCCTTGGGGTGCTGGTCTGGTGTGAGAGGAGCAGAGGGGCAGGGAGGTGTTGGTTTGAGTAATAAAGCTCAAATTAATCGTTTGTGGGGAGTCAGTGACTGTATTTCACAGCTCAGATCTTACCTTTTCTCTTCCTTCTTTTTAAAGGAAGCCATATTTACTGCCCTGATTAAAGATTCTGACCCTCAGGTGAGTTACTCCCAACCTCTCCTCCACAAACTCTCAAATCCCTCAATTTAATTGGCATTAGTGTCCTTCCTACTGAAATGTTGGGAACTGAACTGTTGTCTCAGTTTCCTCTTGAGTTAAATGTTCCCTGGGAGCTGGGATTGAACATGCACAGCATTTCTGTGCAGTGCAGGTACAGCTGAGTTAAACTGTATTTTTATTTCTGCTGGGAAAAGCATTTCCAGGCTGTTCCTGCTGGAGGGTCAGTCCCTGGGGATGGAGGGTCAATCCCTGGGGATGGAGGGTCAGTGTCAGTCCTTGGGGATGGAGGGTCAGTGTCAGTCCTTGGGGATGGAGGGTCAGGCCCTGGGGATGGAGGGTCAGTCCCTGGGGATGGAGGGTCAGTCCTTGGGATGGAGGGTCAGTGTCAGTCCTTGGGGATGGAGGGTCAGTCCTTGGGGATGGAGGGTCAGTCCTTGGGGATGGAGGGTCAGGTCCTGGGGATGGAAGGTCAGTGTCAGTCCTTGGGGATGGAGGGTCAGTGTCAGTCCCTGGGGATGGAGGGTCAGTCCTTGGGGATGGAGGGTCAGGGTCAGTCCCTGGGGATGGAGGGTCAGTGTCAGTCCTTGGGGATGGAGGGTCAGTGTCAGTCCCTGGGGATGGAGGGTCAGTGTCAGTCCTTGGGGATGGAGGGTCAGTCCTTGGGGATGGAGGGTCAGTCCTTGGGATGGAGGGTCAGTCCTTGGGGATGGAGGGTCAGTGTCAGTCCTTGGGGATGGAGGGTCAGGTCCTGGGGATGGAGGGTCAGTGTCAGTCCCTGGGGATGGAGGGTCAGTCCCTGGGGATGGAGGGTCAGTCCTTGGGGATGGAGGGTCAGTGTCAGTCCCTGGGGATGGAGGGTCAGTCCCTGGGGATGGAGGGTCAGTCCTTGGGGATGGAGGGTCAGGGTCAGGCCCTGGGGATGGAGGGTCAGTCCTTGGGGATGGAGGGTCAGTCCTTGGGGATGGAGGGTCAGTCCTTGGGATGGAGGGTCAGTCCTTGGGATGGAGGGTCAGTCCTTGGGGATGGAGGGTCAGTGTCAGTCCTTGGGGATGGAGGGTCAGTCCCTGGGGATGGAGGGTCAGTCCCTGGGGATGGAGGGTCAGTGTCAGTCCCTGGGGATGGAGGGTCAGTCCCTGGGGATGGAGGGTCAGTGTCAGTCCCTGGGGATGGAGGGTCAGTCCTTGGGGATGGAGGGTCAGTCCTTGGGGATGGAGGGTCAGTGTCAGTCCTTGGGGATGGAGGGTCAGTCCTTGGGGATGGAGGGTCAGTCCTTGGGATGGAGGGTCAGTCCTTGGGATGGAGGGTCAGTGTCAGTCCTTGGGGATGGAGGGTCAGTGTCAGTCCCTGGGGATGGAGGGTCAGTCCCTGGGGATGGAGGGTCAGTGTCAGTCCCTGGGGATGGAGGGTCAGTCCCTGGGGATGGAGGGTCAGTGTCAGTCCCTGGGGATGGAGGGTCAGTCCTTGGGGATGGAGGGTCAGTCCTTGGGGATGGAGGGTCAGTGTCAGTCCTTGGGGATGGAGGGTCAGTCCTTGGGGATGGAGGGTCAGTCCTTGGGATGGAGGGTCAGTCCTTGGGATGGAGGGTCAGTGTCAGTCCTTGGGGATGGAGGGTCAGTGTCAGTCCCTGGGGATGGAGGGTCAGTCCCTGGGGATGGAGGGTCAGTGTCAGTCCCTGGGGATGGAGGGTCAGTCCCTGGGGATGGAGGGTCAGTGTCAGTCCCTGGGGATGGAGGGTCAGGCCCTGGGGATGGAGGGTCAGGCCCTGGGGATGGAGGGTCAGGCCCTGGGGATGGAGGGTCAGTGTCAGGCCCTGGGGATGGAGGGTCAGTCCCTGGGGATGGAGGGTCAGTGTCAGTCCCTGGGGATGGAGGGTCAGGCCCTGGGGATGGAGGGTCAGGCCCTGGGGATGGAGGGTCAGGCCCTGGGGATGGAGGGTCAGTGTCAGGCCCTGGGGATGGAGGGTCAGTCCCTGGGGATGGAGGGTCAGTGTCAGTCCCTGGGGATGGAGGGTCAGGCCCTGGGGATGGAGGGTCAGTCCCTGGGGATGGAGGGTCAGACCCTGGGGATGGAGGGTCAGTCCCTGGGGATGGAGGGTCAGTGTCAGTCCTTGGGGATGGAGGGTCAGTCCCTGGGGATGGAGGGTCAGTCCTTGGGGGTGGAGGATCAGGGTCAGTCCCTGGGGATGGAGGGTCAGTCCTTGGGGATGGAGGGTCAGTCCCTGGGGATGGAGGGTCAGTCCCTGGGGATGGAGGGTCAGTCCCTGGGGATGGAGGGTCAGTCCCTGGGGATGGAGGGTCAGTGTCAGTCCCTGGGGATGGAGGGTCAGTCCCTGGGGATGGAGGGTCAGTCCCTGGGGATGGAGGGTCAGTCCCTGGGGATGGAGGGTCAGTGTCAGGCCCTGGGGATGGAGGGTCAGTGTCAGTCCCTGGGGATGGAGGGTCAGGCCCTGGGGATGGAGCTGTGGGAATGTTGGCACAGGAACCCCAGGAGTGACTCCAAGAACAGCAGTGACAGAAGGCTTTGGTTAAAGCCAGCAATAAACCACTTCCCAAGGAACCCCAAAGGCTTGAATTTCCCATTGGGAATGTTCCTGGGGAGATCTGCTCCCTCCTTATGGTTCTCCTGGGTACAGACAAAACTGCTCCAGTTTGCTGGGAATTGGTGTTTGCAAAACACACCCAACTTCCAAATATAAAAGGTCAGACTTCTTTGGGATTTCAGGAGTCTGCTGGTGCCTTTATGTCCCTTTGATCCTCCCAAAATCCTGGGATTTATTTGATGTTTCTGGGCACTGCCTGGGGAATGAGGTGTCTCCGAGGCTCTGCTGCCCCATGAAGTGTGTGCCAAGGTTAAAGCAGGTTTTGCCATCCCTTTTTTTTTTTAGGTGAACACTGAATCCATCCATAACCAGTTTGTGCACCTGGGGAATTTGCCAGATGATGGATACAGGGAGCTGGAAGTGGTTTGTGTGGGGCTTCGCTTCGGGAAGGTCGACCATTATGTTGTGCTGAAGAACAAAAACAAGGTAAGCACATGAAATAAATTCTGCAAAGGACCTTCTGGGGAGGGGAAAAAAATTAAGGTTTTCGTGGGGGAAACCTGGGAAAAAACTGAATTTCTGAGGAGGAGTGAAAATGCCAGAATTGCTGAAACTTTTGTTTTGGCACATTTCAAAGGCAGTGACTCACTCTGCTCTTTTATTCAGCTTTCATATTTTCATGTGTAAATCTAAAAATCCAACCAAAAGCTGAGGTGTTTTCAGCTTCAGGCCACGGGTTGGGACTTTTTAAAGGTGACTTTACAAAACCCTGGTGGCTGAAAGGTGAGGGGTGGGGGGTCCCAGCAGGGAAGGAGCTTTGCTGGCTCTGTTCAGGAGCAGGGAAGGGGAGGAATGTCAGCTGTTTGCAGGCTGTGCTCTGCTCCCTCCAGGCCATCCTGCAGCTGGACACCCCCAGGTCAGCCCGCTCCATGCACAGCTTCCTGCAGCAGTACCCCTACAGCATGGGGGAGCACACCCTCAGCTGCTCCCTGTCCCCACGGGGGGACCCTGCCCAGGTAACTCCTGCTCTGCCTGCCCTGGGCTCAGGGGGGTGGAACAGCCTGGGAACAGGGAGCTGGATGGAACAGGGAGCTGGGATGGAACAGGGAGCTGGGATGGAACAGGGAGCTGGGATGGAACAGCCTGGGGACAGGGAGCTGGGATGGAACAGCCTGGGAACAGGGAGCTGGGGTGGAACAGGGAGCTGGGATGGAACAGCCTGGGAACAGGGAGCTGGGATGGAACAGCCTGGGAACAGGGAGCTGGATGGAACAGGGAGCTGGATGGAACAGCCTGGGAACAGGGAGCTGGGATGGAACAGGGAGCTGGATGGAACAGCCTGGGAACAGGGAGCTGGGATGGAACAGCCTGGGAACAGGGAGCTGGGATGGAACAGCCTGGGAACAGGGAGCTGGGATGGAACAGCCTGGGAACAGGGAGCTGGGATGGAACAGGGAGCTGGGATGGAACAGGGAGCTGGGGTGGAACAGGGAGCTGGGATGGAACAGCCTGGGAACAGGGAGCTGGGATGGAACAGCCTGGGAACAGGGAGCTGGGATGGATCAGCCTGTGCCCAGGGAGCTGGGATGGATCAGCCTGTGCCCAGGGAGCTGGGATGGATCAGCCTGTGCCCAGGGAGCTGGGATGGAACAGCCTGTGCCCAGGGAGCTGGGATGGAACAGCCTGTGCCCAGGGAGCTGGGATGGATCAGCCTGTGCCCAGGGAGCTGGGATGGATCAGCCTGTGCCCAGGGAGCTGGGCTGGCACTGCCACTGCTCCCTCGGGATCTGCTGCTGGGGGTGGGACTGTCCAGCAGCTGGGACTGGCTCAGCCAGTCTGTGCTCTGGGATGGAATCCTGCAATGGTTTGGGTGGGAAGGGGCCTTAAAGCCCACCCAGTGCCACCCCCTGCCATGGGCAGGGACACCTTCCACTATCCCACGTTGCTCCAGCCTGGCCTTGGACACTTCCAGGGATCCAGGGGCAGCCACAGCTTCTCTGGGCAACCTGTGCCAGGGCCTGCCCACCCTCCCAGGCAGCAATTCCTTCCCAATATCCCACCTATCCCTGCCCTCTGGCACTGGGAAGCCATTCCCTGTGTGCTGTCCCTCCCTCCCTTGTCCCCAGTCCCTCTCCAGCTCTCCTGGAGCCCCTTCAGGCCCTGCCAGGGGCTCTCAGCTCTCCCTGGAGCCTTCTCTTCTCCAGGGGAACCCCCCCAGCTCTCCCAGCCTGGCTCCCCAGGACACAGTGGGTGATTATCCCTGTGAATTCCTTTCCTGGAGCTCTCATTCCCTCTCAGTGCCATGCCTGTGGGATCCCATTCCCACACCAGGATGTGCTGGAGGCTCTGGTTTCTCCCTTCACTTTTACTCACAGGAGAAAGTTCCAAATGACAACAAGGGCATCCATCCTTTTCTTCCCCAGGGAGGGAAAACAGGCCCCAGCTGCCTTCCCAGCTCTTCCCATCCTGTCCTGACCCCTCATCCATGGTGGAAGTGCTGCAGTTCCCTCTTCAGGAGCAATTAATTAGCCTAAATTCAGGATAGTCCCACTTTCCCCCTCCCTCCTTTCTCCACACCTTTCATCACCTGAACTTTGTAGCTGAAGAAAATTAACAAATCCTTAACAGGTTTAATAATTGTGAGGAATAAGCTCCCTTAGCACTGAAAAATAAGGAAAAGACCCTTCCTTGTAGTCCTCACGATGAGGAACATCCACCAGAGTGATTCAAATCCGCTTTTCCAGCTGCTCCCTGTGTCTGGAGTGACAGCAGAACATCCCTTTGTCCCTGGGAACATTTCATCCCAAGCCAGTGCCAACAGAGAAGGGCATTCCCACCCTGTTTCCCCAACATTTCTTCCCAGCTGCACCTTTTGGGGCACTTGGAGCTGATTTGGGGGGGAGCAGCCATGGAAGTGCTGCTCCATCCCTTTAGAGCTGGATTTCTGGAATTTTGCTGGTGTGTCTGAATTTAATAGTGCTGAAATGCCAAAACCAGGGAGGAGGTGTTGGAGCAGGAAGGGGGATGTGCCCCTGGAGCACAGGCTCATTCCCTGCTGGCAGTGCCCCTGTCACAGCCCAGGTGTCACAGCCAGCCTGTGCTTTGGGGTTAAACTCAGGGCTTTAGTTTTGTCTGGAACTGAGGGGGAGACAAAAATGCCCAAGAGGGAAAACTGATTTTTTCCCAGCTGTTTTCCTTCACTGCATTTGGAGTCTGTTCCCTCCTGTCCATCTTCTCCATCCCCTGCCAAAGGCTGGGCTGTGTGCCTGGGAACCCAAAGGAACAGGAGGTTAATTCCTCTGGAAACCTTTCAGTCAGATCCTGGGGGAAAACCCAAGTAGTTGTTAATTCCTCAGAACATCCTCTTGTTACTTTGGGCACTTATCTCTGGGATAAACGTTCTCAGAAAACTGAAGGCCTTGGAATCACATCCATAAGTAACAGTGAATTCTGCTGTTCCTGGTCCTGATTGTCTGCAGGGAGTTCGGGAAGTGCCTTTGGAAAGGAGATGGAGATCTCAGCACTGAGGATTAAAGGGCTTTTTTATTGTGGTGCCTTTTTCAGGAGACATTATTTCATTTAACAGCCAATCCAGGAGGTTTTTCTGTGGGAACACACAGTCATCCTGCAGGGAATGGCTGGATTTAAGGGATAGGGACTGGCCTGGGGGTCTTGTAGGTACTTGCTCAACTTGGGGTGTAATTTGTTAGAGAAGGTGTGTGGCTGTTTGCTTAATAATATTAATAATATCAGCAATAAAAAGGAAGAGAAGGGGAAGAAGGAGGAGGAGAAGGGGAAGATGGAGAAGGAGAAGAAAGGGAAGAAGGAGAAGAAGAAGGGGGGAAAGGAGGAGGAGAAGGGGAAGGAGAAGAAGGGGGAAAAGGAGGAGGAGAAGGGGAAGGAGAAGAAGAGGAAGAAGGAGGAGGAGAAGAGGAAGGAGAAGAAGAGGAAGGAGGAGAAGGGGAAGAAGAAAAGGAGAAGAACATGTTCCCCCTGAGCTCTGCAGCCATTCACACCCTCACAGCACAGGAAGGAAGGTGCTGTGTGGGCAGAGGAGTGCTGGACATCCCTCTCCTCCAGGTGTATCCCAGACCCAGAGCCAGTTCTGCTCCACACAGACCCTCAGTGCTGTGCCACGGGTTCTGTCTGCAGGGTGCTGGGACATCCCCTGCAGGGCCAGCTCAGGGAGTCCCTGCCCTGGGCTGTAGGACAGTTCCCTGTGCTTTGATCTCCCGTGTTTGGGTGGTGGGCTCTGGGATGTGGAGCCTCTGGAAGTGCTGAACTCTGACCTGGGTTTTGCCTTTCAGGCCGAAGCTGGGAAGAGAGACCCGAAGAGGGAGGAAGGGAGCAGAGCAAGGTATGGCCTGCAGGTGCTGGGGGGTTGTGTCTCCCTTTCCTTGGAGTGCCCTGTCCATGATCTGGGGGTGCTGAGCCTCCCTCCAGCCCAGCTCCATGGAAAATCCTGCTGGGAGCTCCCCCAGCCGTGTCAGCTGCTCCTCCCTCCGTGTGCTCTGTGTGTCCCTGCAGAGCCACAGTGTTTGGGATTGCATTCCCAGCCCATGGAAAACAGGAGGAATCCTCTTTTGTCACTGTTTCACTGCTCTGCCAGGGTTTTCCCCCCGGGCCTGGCAGCTGTGTCTGGCTCCACGTGCTGGTGAGAGAATTTGGGGGGTGTTTAACCCCCGAGGGTTTCTTTCATCCTGCAGCTCCTCCTTCTGTCACAGCCCCTGGCTCTGTTCTTTCTGTTTCCAAATGCTAAAAATGCACTGAAACTTCCTTGTTTAACTTATTGACATGAACTTCACGCTGTGATCCAGGTCCTGAAGTGATTTATAGAAATGTTTGTCTGCTCTAGAACACCAGGACCCAGGGTTGGTTTGTGCCATTTCAAGCTGTTCTGTGGATACTGGTTGTAGTAAACTTTCTGTTTGTGGAGTAACTGTTTGTTGGTTGTAGTTCTGATCATGATTTGTTTTATAAATGGATAGAGCATTACAAGTTTTTGTTAACAAATGTGACTTAAATCACTTTCTGTCACTCAAACCCGTATTTCTGGAAAAGTTTTGTTGTTAAAAACCCCCCAAAAGTGTGTGATGATGGTCCTAAATTCCAAGTCATGCCATTATACTCTCTCTCTATATATACACTGCTCTATATTTTCAGACATCATTCCTTTCAGAAGTCGAGTTGTCATTCCTTATTCCATGAAACTCCTCCATTTTGGGAACATTCAGTTCCCAAACCGTCTCTTCCTCTCAGCTTTGCAGCCACACAGGGAACCTTTCTGGTTCCAGCCAGGTGGGCTTTACCCAGTGCAGTTAATTCCTGATGATCAGGCGACTCTTCCCTGAATCCCAGCCCCTGCTGTGGCTGCTGAACACATGGAAAGCTGCCCTTTTCCCCTGCAAATTCCCTACTCCACACGTGCTCCTTGTCTGCTCCCTGAGCCTTTGGGGCTCCCTTGCTTTAGTTCATTTCATAAGAAGCAGAAAACATCTTAAATATTATTATAGACCTGAAGCCCTTCCCTGTGTTTCTGGAGAGGGAGGGATTAGTGAAATTTGGGGAGCAGAAGGGGCTGAAGAACCTCTGGAAGTTCCCCTGAGCTGGGAATTGCTCACACTTGGTTTGAGCACTGATGTGCTTTCCTGGCTGCCTTTGGTTGGGGTTAGTTGTCCTGGGCTGGGACAGCTGGGGGTTCTTCTCCAGGCTGTGACTCCTGGCCCATCCCACTGCTCCCTGTGCTCCTGGTTTGCTGGGTGTGGAGCAGGACATGGCCCAGGCTCTGTGCTGGGACTGGGTGTGGAGCAGGACATGGCCCAGGCTCTGTGCTGGGACTGGGTGTGGAGCAGGACATGGCCCAGGCTCTGTGCTGGGACTGGGTGTGGAGCAGGACATGGCCCAGGCTCTGTGCTGGGACTGGGTGTGGAGCAGGACATGGCCCAGGCTCTGTGCTGGGATGGGCTGGAGTCACCCCTCACATCCCTGGGCAGGCAGTGCCTGGCAGTGATCCCATGGTCCTGGATGCTTCCTGGGGGTCCCTCCTGTCCCTCTGCCCATCCCTCTGTGCCCCTCAGCCTGCTCTGAGCCCACGGGTGGGTTTTGGGGCCCCCCAGGGCCCTGGGAAGGCCCAGGGTGGGTGTTGTGTCCCCTCAGGATTCGGGGGGCGATGCCTCACTGGAGCTGTGACAATCCAACTGTGCTGAGCCCTGTGCTTGGGGTGTCATCCCTGTTCCCAGGCACTGCTCCATCCCTCCCAGGAGTGCCTCAGCAGAGGCTGTGAGGGCAGGGCAGGGCTGGACCTTTATTTAATTCAAGTCTAACCCTGGGCCTGGATCTGGCTCTGCCGGCCCCAGAGCGTGCTCTGCTCCACAGGCAGGGGAGACTTCAGCAAATCCCAGTGGAAGATGCTCAGACAGAAGAGGAAAATCCGTGGGCACAAACAGAAATGTTTCATTGCTGTCAGAATCCCCTCTGTGTCCTGGCTGAGGGGGCCCAGCCCCTGGAGAGCAGAGGAGGGACTGAGGGCAGGAGTGTCCCCAGCCCTGCTGCCCCTGGTGACAGGCAGGGCTTTTCCATCTCCAGTGTTACACTGGTGCTGGGAAGGGTCTGGGAGCAGAATTCCCATCCCTTCTCCTCTCTCCGTACATTTTGTCTCCATCCCCTCCCTTGGACCTGGTGTTTGCCCCAGCTGAATGGATTTACCTGTTCTTGCAGAATCTTCCTCTTCTCACTGAATCTTCCTGTTGCTCCGTGTTTGTCTCTTCCTCTCCTTATCCCCCAGCTTGGCCACTTCCAGGCTTAACCCTTCCCTGAGCTGAGTCCATTCTGTCCAGCTCCATGCCTTGCTGGGGGGTCTGGCTGAGCTGGGAGGTGCTGGATGCTCCTGTGCTGGAGCTCTGTGGGATAACAGGCATCTCTAACTCCAGTGTCTCCTGAGATCCCCGTGAGGGATTCGTTCCTTCAGAGAACACAAACACCCCTCATGTCTCTGGGAGTCCTCTGAGGAGCTCCATGCTCTGTGTGGGCACCCTGGGCTGTGTCCCCCCGGGGCTGGCAGTGGGTTATCCAGGGAAAGCAGAGCCCAGAGGAGCCTCTGTGCCTCTTGTGCGAGGTCAGCGTGGTTTGAACCCAGAGCAACCCCTCCCTTCCCAAAAACTGAGCCCAGCCCCAAACCTGCTGCTCCTGGCAGAGCTCTGTGCTGCTGACTGCCCTGTCTGGAGACAGAGCCAAACTGCTGATTCCTTAGTCCAGAGGCCCTGGAGCTTTGTTTTCACTGTGTTTTCACTTTCCCACTCCGGGATGTAAATTTTGGGGGGCCGTGTGAGCCCTGAGGTCCCGGGGCACTCCTGGCACGGGGCCTGCCCACAGTCCTGCCCACGGCCTGCCCTCCAGGTGCTGAGGTGAGTTCTCAGCACCATCACATTCCTCCCCTCACGTTTGGCAGCACCAGCCCAGTTCCCAGGAAAGGCCCCGCCAGGAGGGTTCTGTGAGTGTGGAATTCTCAACATGGTTTGATTTCTTCTGTTTCTTTTAAATGCATTTAGCGCTGGCTCGAAAAAGTCTCCCGAGGGGTCAGGAGTGGTGCCAAGAGCAGCTGCTGATCCGCCAGGAGAGCCCAGGGGGGCAAAGAGAGGAGCCACTCCCGCCTCCAGTGGCACGGAGGAGATCCCAGCGGGACAGACGGAGCCCCCCGAGCCCCAGCCGGGAGGAGCAGCCAGGGAGTCCCCTGGGAGCCTGGCCCGGACGGCTGGGGAGGACCTGGATCCTGGGATTGGTGTTCCCCTGAAACCTGCTGGCACCAGATCACCTGGAGAGAGGTCGGAGGAGAAGCCGCTGCCGCCTTCCAGTGCGGGGACGGAAGAGGCTCCTAAAGGTCCCCCTGAACCAAAGCTGCTGGAGAAGGGAAGCAAGGAGGGGGATGAAGAGTCGTCTGCCCCTGCCGTGGAAGCACTGGGATCGGCCAGCAGGGCTGAGGGGGATCCAGCAGGCCGTGGGGGGATCCCAGCAGCCGGGGAGGCAGCGGGGGCCAGCCCTGGAGCAGCGTCCCCCGGGGATGAGGGGGCTCCCGTGGACACGGTGTCACCGGCTGTCACCCAGCCAGCCAACGAGCTGGCTGCTCCTGGGAAGAGCCCTGCTCCTGAGCCTGGGAAAAGCAACCCTGAAACGTCTGGAGCTCCGGTGGCCGAGAGGAGACCCGTCCCTAAAACCAGGGAGGCCCCAGGGAAGAGACTGGATGTGGCTGGAGCAGAGGAGGGTGTGCTCAAAGCTGGACACGCTGCGGAGGAGAACCCCGGGAAGCTCTTGGGCAAGGCTGGGTTAGAGCTGGAGAAGCAGCTTGGAAAAGCAGCAGCCAAGGCTGGGGCTGCTCTGGAAGATGCTCCGAGTGCCGTCGGTGGGAGCAACGCGGGAAGTTCGGTCAAAAGCCACCAAAACAAAGGGATGGGAGCAGCAAACCCCGACAGAAGCCACCCGGGAGCTGCACTGAGCCCCTTTTTATCCCTCAAGGAGCCCGCTGTGGGTAAAACCCTCCTGAGGGCAGTGGTGTCTATCCCCGATATCTTCAAGGCCAGGGCCCCAGCGAAGAGCAGCGAGCCCTCCCCGGGCAAAGGGGGGGAGCAGAACCCCCCCAGAGCCGAGGGCCAGGCAGGGGGGGACAAGAAAACCCCCTCCAAAGCAGCCCAGCCCGCAGCAGGGAGCGCCCAGGGGAGAGGGGGCGGCAGCTCCGCAGTGGATGGACAGGGAGGCAGTGGGAGGAGCTCATCCCAGCAGGAGAAGGACTCCCAGGTGGAATCTAGGGCTGGTTCAAAACAGAGCCAAGAGGGAGAGAGTGGAACCCCCGGCACGGAGGAGGACCCCGGCAGCACTCAGGTGAGAGGCAGGAAGGTCCCCGTGCCAGCGCTGACTCCGGGCTTCTCCCAGCCTGGCACAGTGGCTCCGTGTTCCCCTTCCCTTTTCCATAAATCCACACGAGCTGACGGGCACCAGTTCCTTTTACCTGCAACACCAGGGTGGAACTGGTGGGAAAACCCTGCGGAGGTGTTGTGGAAGTGAGTCATGGCTGTATCCTGACTGTGTGTCCTCGGAGTGGTTCCGGATGGGAGCTGAGCTGTGTGTCCTCCGGGGAGCTGGGGTTTGCTGTGCCCAGTCCTGCTCAGGCACTGGGCACTGGGATTTGCTGTGCCCAGCCCTGCACAGGCACTGGGCACTGGGATTTGCTGTGCCCAGTCCTCCTTGGGCACTGGGAGCTGGGATTTGCTGTGCCCAGTCCTCCTTGGGCACTGGGCACTGGGATTTGCTGTGCCCAGTCCTCCTTGGGCACTGGGAGCTGGGGTTTGCTGTGCCCAGTCCTTCTCAGGCACTGGGCACTGGGATTTGCTGGGAGCTGGGGTTTGCTGTGCCCAGTCCTGCTCAGGCACTGGGCACTGGGATTTGCTGTGCCCAGTCCTGCACAGGCACTGGGAGCTGGGGTTTGCTGTGCCCAGTCCTGCTCGGGCACTGGGAGCTGGGATTTGCTGTGCCCAGTCCTGCTCAGGCACTGGGAGCTGGGGTTTGCTGTGCCCAGTCCTCCTTGGGCACTGGGAGCTGGGATTTGCTGTGCCCAGTCCTCCTTGGGCACTGGGAGCTGGGATTTGCTGTGCCCAGTCCTCCTTGGGCACTGGGAGCTGGGGTTTGCTGTGCCCAGTCCTGCTCGGGCACTGGGAGCTGGGATTTGCTGGGAGCTGGGATTTGCTGTGCCCAGTCCTGCTCGGGCACTGGGAGCTGGGATTTGCTGTGCCCAGTCCTGCTCAGGCACTGGGAGCTGGGATTTGCTATGCCCAGTCCTGCTCGGGCACTGGGAGCTGGGATTTGCTGGGAGCTGGGATTTGCTGTGCCCAGTCCTGCTCGGGCACTGGGAGCTGGGAGGAGGCTCCTGAGGTGTCACCCGTGGTCGGTGGCCGGTCCCTGGAGCAGCAGCTGTGCCCAGCCCGGGGCAGGAGCAGCCCTGGGTCCATCCCAGAGCAGCTCCTGGGGCCAGGACCAGCCGTGTCTGGTGGTGGGTTTGGTGTCCTGGGAGCGGGGCAGGGGCTGACCCCGTTCCATGGGAATCCCACTCTCGTTCTGCAGGGTCCTGGTGGGGACAGGACCAGTGGCACTGGCAGCAGTGGGAACCAGAAGGAGGTAAGGATGGAACCGTGGGGGGATTGAAGGTGCAGAGGGTGTTGATGTTCCGGGCCAGGCTGAACAGGGCTTGGAGCAACCTGAGCTGGGGGAAGGTGTCCCTGCCCATGGACAGGGGGTGGCTCTGGGTGGGATTTCAGGTCTTTTCCAACCCAACCCATTCCATGGTTCCTTGACCCCAGGCCTGGGTGCTGCTCTCAGGAATCCTTCCCCACCTCCCAGGGAGTGGGATCACCACGTCCCTGCCCTTCCTGCACCCAGTGTTGGTTCTGTGGGCTCTGGGATGCTGGAATTGCTTTGGGATCTTCCCACGTGGGGGGTTTCCCCCCGGACCTCTCTGTCACTGTTCCCAGGAGCCGGGACCGCCAGGAAGGCCCAGCTGGGATCAGATGCCATGAAATCCATCCTGGGAACCATCTGGCCCTAAAGCAGCACCCAAAGCTGCCCCAGAGCTCTGTTCCCAGCCCGTGGTGTCCAGTCCCTTTGCCACAGGCGGCCAACGCTGCCAGGCTGCTCCTCCCAGCCCGGGCAGCGTGGGATGCTGTCAGTTGAGCCACTGGGATTTCGCAAAGTGCTTTGGTTTCCTGAATTAAATCCCAGTGAAATCCAATGAATTAGCACAGGACTCCTCCCCCGTGGGACTGAGGGCCTGCACAGTTTTCCCTGCCCTCCAATGGAGTTGGTTTTCCCCCCGCAGGCAGGCTGTGGGTGTTTCTCCCGAGGCTGTGGGCGGGGGTGAAGTTGAACGTTCCCTTCTCCCTTTGACACTCCCCAGGAAGAAGAGCTGTTCCCGTTTAACCTGGACGAGTTTGTCACCGTGGACGAGGTGGTGGAGGAGGTGGAGTCTCCGGTCGTGCCGCGGCGAAACCCCCCCAGGGGCAAGAGGAAAGAGGGGGCCAAGCCCAGCCCGTCGGAGCCCGTGTCCAAGAGGAGGAAAGGGAAGAGCTCCGGGGCCAAGGGGGAGCCGTCCTTCGTCACCCTGGACGAGATCGGGGAGGAGGAGGACGCGCCCGCCCCGCCGGGGGACCCCCAGGGGCTGCTGGTGGTGGACGAGGTGCTGGAGGAGGAGGAGCTGTCGGAGGCGGTGAAGGACCCGCAGGCCCTGCTCACCCTGGACGAGATCTCGGAGCAGGAGGAGCCGGGGGCCCCCAGGGACCTCCCCCCGCCCGCCTTCAAGGAGCGGGACCTGAAGGCCGAGCCCCTGGTGACGGTGGACGAGATCGGGGAGGTGGAGGAGCTGCCCCTGAACGAGCCTGCCGAGCTGGGCGGCGACGAGGGCAAGGGCGGCACCGACTTCGCGTCCTCGCAGCTGCCCGACGACCCCGCGGGCCTGGTGACCGTGGATGAGATCCAGGAGGACAACGAGGACAACCCCCTGGTGACCCTGGACGAGGTGAACGAGGAGGAGGACGATTTCCTGGCGGATTTCAACCACCTCAAAGAGGAGCTGAACTTCGTCACGGTCGACGAAGTCGGGGACGAGGAGGAGGAGGAGGAGAACCCTTCCCCGGGGAAGGGTGCACACAAGGAGGAGGATGAGGAAGACATCGTTGCTGTGGCAGGACCAGAAGAAGAGGAAATGGCTGCCAGTGCAGGACCAGAGGAGGAGGACATTGTTGCTGTTGCAGGACCAGAAGAAATAGGAATTTTGGGGGATCCGAATCCGGAAGAGGAAATCTCTGCAGTCTCCAAGCCAAAAGGTGAGGGACCTCAAGGCCAGGTTGGAGGGGGCTTGGAGCCCCCTGGGCTGGTGGGAGGTGTCCCTGCCCATGGCAGGGGTGGGATCGATGGGCTTTGGGTCCCTTCCAACCCAAACCATTCCGGGATTCCCTTCCATTCCAACGAGCATTTCTGTCTCCAGCAGCTCAGCTGGGATCAGGAGGGGCAGAACCAGAGCCCAAGCAGAAGAAAGCGACTGTTCTGGGTGACCCCACGAGGCAGAGCACTCCCAAAGGGAAACCCAGAGGAACCACCCCAAACTCTCCAGGCTTTCCTGGTAGGAAGGACTTTCCTGTCTGTTTAAAACTCCTTCCGTGTCCTACAACCACACTGAACCTCGAAGTCAGGGCCCAGAATCCATGATTTTTGTCCTTTGCTCCTCCAAATCCGTGTTTAACCAGTTGAAAGCTCAACCTGGAAAGTACTTTTTTCCTAAAATTTAGAAATACAGGCAAATTTATTGATGGTCAGCACAGGGCAGTGGGATTCCTCCTGAGTGTTCCCATCCTGGGACGAGTTTTATTCCCAACTTTCCGTGCCTAGGAAGGAGGGAACTGCTGGCACAGCTTTGAAATGGGGGTGTAGAGATGTATTCCCTTTTTTTTTTTTAATAAGATCCTCCTCTAAATTCCTTTTCCATAAAACACTGGAACCGGAAAAGGAGTTGCTGGGAACATCTGGCTCCTGGTCTGATGGCTTGGGGGCCATTCCCTGGAAGGATGGGGCTGGTGGGACACTGCAGAGCCACACCTGGCCCAGGAGCTGGAGATAAAACACTTCAAAGGCCAAAAGATGCCGAGGAAGCTGCAGGGACCTTCGGATCCCAAAAATTCCCAGAAATTGCTGTGGTTACTGCCCATGGAAGTGATGTGTGGGTTGAGACAGGGACCAGCTCGAGTGAGAACCCGGGTTTTCTGAGGGCTGAAACCCTGTGCTTTCCAGCCAGGACCCCCAAAGTGCCCGGGTCTGGGGAGGGAGTGTGGGGCTGGGATGTGTCTGGAGCTGCCTGTGGTGACCGTGGTGTGCTGCTCCCTCAGCCCTGGACATCCTGGTGCCCAAGGCCGGGTTCTTCTGCCAGATCTGCTCCCTGTTCTACGCCGACGAGCCCTCCATGATCCAGCACTGCCGGACCCCCCTGCACCGGCAGAACATGGAGGTACCTGGGAACAGCCCCGGGCTGGGGGGCTCCTGCTCACCCCTCGGGGGTACCCTGGGATCAGGGAACAGCCCCAGGGCTGGGGGGCTCCTGCTCACCCCTTGGGGGTACCCTGGGAACAGGGAACAGCCCCAGGCCCGGGGCTGGGGGGGGCTCCTGGTCACCCCTTGGGGCTTTGGGAACAGGGAACAGCCCCAGGCCTGGGGCTGGGGGTGGCTCCTGCTCACCCCTCAGGACTTTGGGAACAGGGAACAGCCCCAGACCCAGGGCTCTGAGGGGCTCCTGGTCACCTCTTGGGGGTTTGGGAACAGACCCGGGGCTGGGGGAGCTCCTGCTCACCCCTCAGGGCTTTGGGAACAGGGAACAGCCCCAAACCCAGGGCTGGGGGGGCTCCTGGTCACCCCTTGGGGGTACCCTGGGAACAGGGAACAGCCCCAAACCCAGGGCTGGGGGGGCTCCTGGTCACCCCTCGGGGCTTTGGGAACACACAGCCCGTGGGAATGTGGAATGTTTCCTGTTCCATGCCCGGGTGTCACTGTGGGGGTTCCTGATCCCTGAGCTTTGGCCACGTTCCTCTCAGGAGCTCCCCGAGCTGTTTGCTTGGGAGCCAGACTGGGGGGTTTTGGGGCAGATCCCCCCTGGCAGAGGGAGGAGCCGGCTGAGCTGGAGCCCAGCTGTGCTGACACCTGCCCTGCCTTTGGGGTGTGACCCTGGGGTGTCCCTGCAGCGTCCTCTCTCTCCCCTTGTCCCACAGAAATTCATGGCCAAGCAGCAGGATAACGCCGGGGAGGAGCCGAGCTCCAGGTGATGCAGGACAGAGGGACCCTCCGGTGCCCGACGCTTCGGGGCCACTCAGTGCTGTGTGTTTGGGTTCCATTTGTCCCTTGGGGTCGGGGAGGAGCATTTGGGGTGTGGGAATCGGAGCTGGGAGGAGACCCCGGAGCTGCTGGGCTGGATTTGTGTCTCCAGTCACCCGGCGTGGGACAGACTGGTCCCAGTGTTGGCAGGAAATAAAGGTTCTCATTGTATAGTTACCCCAGGGTTGTGTTTGGGGTCATTCCTTGGGGTTTGGTAACTCTGGGTCACGCTGGAGAATCCAGGGGATCGATGGAGTGACTCCAGTGGAGAGCTGGGGAAGGGGCTGGAGCAGCTGAGGGAGCTGGGGGGGCTCAGCCTGGAGCAAAGGAGGCTCAGGGGGGACCTTCTGGCTCTGCAACCCCCTGACAGGAGGGGGGAGACAGGGGGGGGTCGGGCTCTGCTCCCGGGGAACAAGGGACAGGGGGAGAGGGAATGGGAAAACTCCTCCTGGAAAGGGCTGTCCCCCAGGGCAGGGGGGATTTAACAGCCCCGTGGCACTTGGGGACATGGTCAGGGGTGGTTGGCAGTGCTGGGGGACAGCTGGGTTCGATGGTCTCAGAGGGCTTTTCCAACCCAAACAATTCCATGATTTGCTGATTCCAGGACTCCCTGCCCTGCTCCTGGCCATGTGCCTCACCCCGCCCCAGCCCCGTGTTTTGTGGGGACACTCCCAGCTCAGGGACCCCTCTGGAGCTCCCAGCCCCTCCCCTGGACAGTTCCCAGCCAGTGGAGCCCAGCAGGAGTTCCTTGGATTCCTGGAATTTATTTCCTGGTGGCTGGGCCGGGTGGCACCCGCCGCCTCTCTGGGGAGCACTGGGCACCGTTCCTGCCCAGGGGTGGGAGGGGAAGGGGGGCCTGGATGGACTCCCTGGGAAGTTGAGCTTCCCTAAGCTGAGCTGGGCTGGGTCCTGGCGGGGCCGGTGCCGGGGGGGAAGGCCCTGGGGGCCAAGGTGGGCAACGGGCTGGAGGGGGCTGAGCCCTGGCACGGGTGGGGAGGGTGGGCATGTGCTGCCTGTTCTGCTGGCTTGTCCTTGGCACAGCCCTTGGGCAGTGGAGTCTTTCCTGCTGGGACATCTCTGGGCTGATGGAGCGTTGGGAGGGGTCTTTGTGTGCACTGACCTCCCCCTGGCACCGCTCCTGGGGGCTCTTGGCTTGTCCTTGGCACAGCTCTGGGGGTCTCTTGGTGTCTCTTGGCTTTCCCTTGGCAAATGAAGTCTTCCAGCTGGGATATCTCCTGGTTGATTAAGTCTTCCCACTGGGACAGTTCTTTGTACCCCCTGCCCTGCCCTTGGCACAGCTCCTGGTGTCTCTGGGCTTTCCTTGGGCACAGCTGTTGGGTGATGTGTTCTTCCATTTGGGACAGCTCTTGGTTGATTAATTCTTCCCATTGGGACAGACTTCTGTACCCATTGACCCTCCCTTGGCACAGCTCTGGGTCTCTCTCAACTTCCTGTTGGCCCCACTTTTGGTGTGTCCTGCCTTTCCCTTGGCCCAGCCCTTGCTCCATGTGGCCTTCCCAGTGGGACATCTGTTGGTTCATGAGGGTTTCCCACTGGGACAGTTCTTTGTATCCCTTGCCTTGCCCTTGGCACAGTTCCTGCTGGCTCTTGGCTTTCCCTGGGCAGGGCTGCTGGTCAATGAATTCTTCCATCTGGGACATCTCCTGGTTGATTAGTTCTGACCACTGGGACAGATCTTTGTGTCCATTGGCTTTCCCCTGGCACACCCCTTGGGACAGCAGTGGGGCTGTGCCACATTCCCCCTGGCACAGCTCCCGGGGGCTGCAGGCTCCCCACTCCTCTTCCTCTTCCTCTTCCTCCTCCTCTTCCTCTTCCTCCTCCTCTTCCTCTTCCTCCTCCTCTTCCTCCTCCTCTTCCTCTTCCTCTTCCTCTTCCTCCTCCTCCTCCTCTTCCTCTTCCTCCTCCTCTTCCTCTTCCTCCTCCTCCTCCTCCTCCTCCTCCTCCTCCTCCTCTTCCTCCTCTTCCTCCTCTTCCTCCTCTTCCTCCTCCTCCTCTTCCTCCTCCTCCTCCTCCTCCTCCTCCGCTGTCCCCTGTCCCAGGATTCCCCCTGGCACAGCTCCCGGGGGCTGCAGGCTCCCCACTCCTCTTCCTCCTCCTCCTCCTCTTCCTCCTCCTCCTCCTCCTCCTCCTCCTCCGCTGTCCCCTGTCCCAGGATTCCCCCTGGCACAGCTCCCGGGGGCTGCAGGCTCCCCACTCCTCCTCCTCCTCCTCCTCCTCCTCCTCCTCTTCCTCCTCCTCCTCCTCCTCCTCTTCCTCCTCCTCCTCCTCCTCCTCCTCCGCTGTCCCCTGTCCCAGGATTCCCCCTGGCACAGCTCCCGGGGGCTGCAGGCTCCCCACTCCTCCTCCTCTTCCTCCTCCTCCTCCTCCTCCTCCTCCTCCTCCGCTGTCCCCTGTCCCTCCTGGGACCAGGGGCTCGGCATTCCCTGGGCTGGATTGGAGTTGGGCTCTGCCTTCCCCGTGGGCATCTCCATCCTCCTGTGCCACAGGGGGGTCCTGGAGCTGCTGCCTCCGCAGGGAGGGGCTCTCCTGGGAGTGGCACCCCGGGCTCTGTGCCCTTGAACCCCCCAGGGGCACAGTGGCCCCCAAGTCACAAAGGGACATCCCAGCACCCCAACGGCCATGGAACCACCTGGAACCCTCTGGAACCAGCCTGGGGCACCCCTGGGGCAGCCCCTGCTGTGCCCAGAGCCCTGTGAGGGTCTGGCCCCCGCTCTGGGGGTGCAGAGGGACTCGTTCCCCACCTTTGCAGGGGGTTTGTCCCCCTCGTGTGCAGGTGACGGGGTGAGTGGGGCAGGTGACACCACAGGACGGGGCCACCCGGGGGGACCTGGGCACACTCGACAAGTGGCAGCACAAGGAGCTCCCGCGGTTCAGCCGGGCCGGGTACCCGGTGCTGCAGCGGGTCGGGGCGATCCCGGGCACGAGCACGGGCTGGCGTTGGGACCTGGGAGTTCTCACCCAGTGCCGGGGCCCGTCCCGGAGCAGCAGCAGGGGGGGGGTGGGTTTGGCTCCACTGCCGCCCCCCCTCTGGCTGGGGGTGCTGGGGGGGCCGGGGCAGCATCCAGTGGGATTCCTGCCGGGACACTCCGCGGCGCCTTTAAGGCACCTCGCGGGGTCTGGCAGCGCGGGGGGCCGGGACGCGGCCGCCGACCCCATCCAACGGCACCAGGAAATTCCTGACAGCCCGGGAAGTGCTGAGCGGGCAGAATCGCAGCGCCGGGCCGTGTGCCTCGGCCCCCGGAGCCGGGAAGGGGGCCAGGAGCGGGCGGAGAGGGGCCGGCACCTCTGCAAACCTCGAAAGTCCCATCACGTGGGGGCTGAGTCACGGCCGCCCCTCCTGGGCCCTTTCCAGCGCCTCGGCAGGATGCGGGAGATGCCTCGGGCCAGAACAAAAGCCTTCCCAGCATCCAGCCCCGGGAGACAGACGGGGAACGGCTCCGTCCTGTGTGCCGGGCGTGTCCCGGCCCCGCGCCGGCCCCGTCCCTGCTCCCCGCCTGGGCGAGGAGCATCCCTGGGTCGGGGGGGACCCATCCCGGAGGAGCATCCCTGGGTCGGGGGGGACCCATCCCGGAGGAGCATCCCTGGGGGATGCAGATCCGAAGGACCCCATCCCTCAGGAGCACCCCGGCTGTTGTGGGACCGAAGGACCCGTCCCGTGGGAGCACCCCCGGGTGACACAGGGCTGGAGGACCCCGTCCCGCCGCCCCCTCGGCCGAGCGGGGCTCTGGGACAGCCCCGCGGATGCGGCACAGGGAGCAGGGCCGGGCTGGGCTGGTGGGGGCCAGCTCTGCCCCCCTGCCCTGCCCGGCCCGGGCACCGCGGAGCTGCCCCGCTCCCTCCCCCCGCCGCTCCACAAAATCCCAATAAAAGAAGGAAAAGTCAAGCCAGGAAAGTTTCTTCAGGGTGGAAAATGAGCTCCTCTGAGTCTGGCGGCAGCTCGGGGGACTCCGCGCGGGGTGGAGGGGAGAGGCAGGACCCGGACCCCCTCCCCGGCAGCCCGGCCCGCGCCCCCCGCTCCCACCCGGGGCACTGCGGGGGTCCGGGGCCGCCCCTCCCCGCCGGGCCCGGCCCCGCTCCGCCCGCACCGGCGGCTGCGGGACCGGCCGGGTCCCCGGGCTCGGCCGGCGGGGCCGCGGCGGCGGCGAGGAGGGGACCCCCGGGACCCCCGGGCACCGCCGGCGTGGGGAGGGGACACGGGGACGGGACGGGGGGGACACCGCCGGGGGTGGGGACAGTGAGGACGCGGTGATGGGATCGTGGGGATACAGCGGTGGGACGGGGGACACGGCGGGGGGTTCTGGGGTCGGCGGGGACACAGGGATGGGGCCAGCGGGGACACTGCGGTGCTGGGGACGGGGGGACACGGGCCAAGGCCCGCAGGGAGCGGGGGGACCCCTGTCACCATTCGAGGGCGCGGGTCACACGGGGGGGGCGGGACAGTTTAACGGGGCGGGGCGGGCGGGGGTCCCGGGCAGGGAGCGGGGGGGGATAGGGGCGGGCAGGGGATGGACACGGGACGGGCGGGGGTCCCGGGCAGGGGGCGGGCAGGGGATGGACACGGGACGGGCGGGGGTCCCGGGCAGGGGGCGGGCAGAGAGGGCTGGCAGGATGCGGGCGGGGGTCCCGGCGGGGCGGGAGTGGGCGGGGGGCGCGGGAGGCGGGGAGGGGCGGGGAAGGGCCGGGATGGGCAGGAGCGGGCCAGGCAGGAGCGGGCAGGGACAGGCAGGGCCGCGGCCATGCCGGGGGTGCCCCTCGCCCCGCTGCTGCTGCTGCTCCTGCTGAGCCCCCCGCCGCCCCCCGCCCGGGCAGCGCCCCCCGCCCGCGCCACCCCCCGCCCCCGAGGGCTGCCGACCCCCCCCGCCCAGCCCACGGGGGTGGGCACGGCGGCGGGACCCCCCAGAGGCGACGGGGGATCCCCCCCGAGGGGCACCACGGCCGCCCCCCCGAGAGGCTCCGCGACGGGACCCCCCAAAGGCGGCGAGGGGTCCCCCCCAAAGGGCACGGCGGCGGGACCCCCCAAAGGCGGCGGGGGGTCCCCCCAGAGGGGCACCACGGCCGCCCCCCCGAGGGCCAGCACGACGGGACCCCCCAAAGGCAGCGGAGCGTCCCACCCGAGGGGCGCCACGACGGGACCCCCGAAAAGCAGCGGGGTGTCCCCTCCGAGGGGCACCACGACGGGCCCCCCCAAGGGCAGCGGGGTGTCCCCCCCGAGGGCAACCCCGGTGACCCCCCCGCGGGGCAGCGGGACGCCCCCCAGCCCCGGCCCCTCCCGGCGCGGGGGGCTGCGGGAGGGGGACCCCGCGGCCACAGGTAGGAGTTGGGGGGCTGAGGCTGAGCTGGGGGTGGGGGGGGAGCACAGGGGTGTGCGGGGGGAGGGGGGGAAGTGCCCAGGGGGGTGTGGGAGGGGGTGGGGGTGTGGGGATGGGGGGGGTGTGTGCAGAGGGATGTGTGTGTGTGGCTGTATGTGCAGGAGATGTGTGTGTTCCTGGCACTGTGTGTGTGCATGAACAGGGCTGTGTGTGCTCAGTGTGTGCCCAGCTCTGTGTGTGCAAGGCCGTATGTGCAGGGACGTGTGTGCACAGCTCCGTGTGTGTGCACAGATGTGTGTACATGTCTGTGTGTGTACATGTCTGTTTGTGTACATGTCTGTGTGTGTGTACATGTCTGTGTGTGTGTACATGTCTGTCTGTGCATGTGTGTGTGTACATGTCTGTCTGTGTACATGTCTGTCTGTGCACGTGTGTGTGTACAAAGCTCTATATGTGTGCGCACAGGACTGTGTGTGCATGTGTGTGTACATGTCTCTGTGTGTGTACATGTCTGTGTGTGTACATGTCTGTGTGTGCACGTGTGTGTGCACAGAGCTCTGTGTGTGTGCACAGGACCGTGTGTGAGGGGCGGGGTTTAAGGGGGGGGTGTGCACATCTGCACATGTGTGTGTACATGGCTCTGTGTGTGCACGTGTGTGTGCACAGGGCTGTGTGTGTGTACATGTCTGTGTGCACATGTGTGTGCACGTGTGTGCAGAGGGTGGGGTTTAAGGGGTGTGTGTGTTCACATGTGTGTGTTCATGTCTCTGTGTGTGTGTACATGTCTGTGTGCACATGTGTGTGCACAGGGCTGTGTGTGTGTGCACGTGTGTGTAAATGTCTGTGTGTGTGTACATGTGTGTGCACAGGGCTCTGTGTGCGTGTGTGCATGTGTGTGTGTGCACATATGTGTGTACACGGCTGTGTGTGTGTGTACATGTCTGTGTGCACATGTGTGTGCACAGGGCTGTGTGTGGAGGGCGGGGTTTAAGGTGTGTGTGTGCACGTGTGTGCACATATGTATGCACAGGGCTGTGTGTGCACATGGCTCTGTGTGCACACGTGTGTGCACTCGGCCGTGGGAGCGTGAGCACACACGTGTGGACACGAACACGCGTGGGGGGGTATCTGTGCACTGAGTGTGCCCGGGGGGGTTACATGGGGGGCACGGGGGGACACAGACGGAGTGCCACGGGTGGGGCTGCATTTGGGGAAGGGGGATCGGGAGGGGGTGTCTGGAAGGGGTGATGGGGGTCTGGGGGGGTTCACGTGGGGGGCACAACGGGGTGCCAGGCTCTGGGGGTGCCCCTGCCCTATGGGGAGGGGGCTGCACGTGTTATCCAAGCCCCCCCCTGCCCTGGGGTCCCTATACCCGCCCCCCTCTTCCCCCAGCCCCGGCCCCAAAGGTCCCCGCGGTGAGGAAGAGGAAGGTGGTGGTGAGGAAGAAAGTGGTGAGGAAGAAGGTGGTGAGGAAGAAGAAGCCGAAGGCTCCGGCCGCCCCACAGGGACCCTGTAGGTCCACCGGGAACGGGGAGGAGGGAGGGGAACGCCCACACCACACATCCCGTGTGAGGATGGGGGTGATCCCGGATTTTTCCCCCTCCCCAGCGTGCCCCCCCCTGGGGCTGGAATCCCTGCGGGTGGACGACACGCAGCTCCACGCGTCCAGCCACAAACGCCCCGGGCTGGGCGCCCACCGGGGCCGCCTCAACATCCAGGTAACATCCAGGTGACACAACCCCACCCCAGGTAACAAAAAAACCCCACCCACCGCACCCCACACACCCCCCCCCCGCCCCGTACGGGGCGGGGGGGGGGTGTGTGGGGTGCGGTGGGTGGGGTGGAGGGGTTTTCCCCCTTAATTTTACCCCTCTCCCCGCAGTCGGGGCTGTACGACGGGGACCCCTTCGACGGCGGGTGGTGCGCGGGGCGGGAGGACGCGGGGCAGTGGCTGCGGGTGGACGCCCGGCGCCTCACCCTCTTCACCGGCGTGGTCACCCAGGGGCTCAACTCCATCTGGACGTAAGGGACGAGGTGCAGAGGGGGGGTAAAAAATCCCCCCGAGCATCCCCCCCGACCCTCTCCCCACGCAGGTACGACTGGGTGACGTCCTACAAGGTGCAGGTCAGCAACGACTCCCACGCGTGGGTGCCGAGCAGGAACGGCTCCGAGGAGGCGGTGGGTGCTCGGGGGAGATCCCAAAGGGGGGAAAGAGGGGAGTGGGAACCCCTAAACGGCACCCCCGGGCTGTGGGGAGGGGCCCCTGAGCGGGGCAAGGGCATGAGGGGAGTGGCCGTGCTGGGGGGGGTGGGGTTAATTAGCTGTGCCGGGGTTAATTAGACATACTGGGGCTTGAGTGTGCTGGGGTTAGTGGTGCCGGGTGATTTAACCATGCTGGGTGGGTTAAACATGCCGGGGTTAACCATGGCAGGAGGGTTAGCCATGCTGGAAAGGGGGTTAACTATGTGGGTTAACCATGCTGGGTTAACTATGGTGGGTTAACCATGCTGGAGAGGGGGTTAAGTATGTGGGTTAACCATGCCAGGTTAACTATGGTGGGTTAACCATGCTGGAGAAGGGGTTAACCATGCTGGGTTAACCATGCTGGAGAGGGGGTTAACCTTGCTGGGTTAACTATGGGGTTTAACTATGCTGCAGAGGGGGTTAAGCATGCCGGGTTAACTATGTGGGTTAATCATGCTGGAGAGGGGGTTAACCATGCTGGGTTAACCATGGCAGGAGGGTTAGCCATGCTGGAGAAGGGGTTAAGCATGCCAGGTTAACTATGGTGGGTTAACCATGTTGGAGAGGGGGTTAACCATGCAGGTTAACTATGCTGGAGAGGGGATTAACTATGTGGGTTAACCATGCCAGGTTAACTATGGTGGGTTAACCATGCTGGAGAGGGGGTTAACCACGCTGGGTTAACTATGGCAGGAGGGTTAACCATGCTGGGTTAACCATGCTGGGTTAACCGCACCAGGTGAGTTAACAGTGCCAGGTGGGGAAGCCATCCCGGGGTTAACCTCCCTGGCTGGGTTAACCACCCCGGGGGAGCTGTGCCAGCTGGCACCGGGCCCTGGCTCTGTTGCCCTTGGCCTCCCCACCCCGGGCACCCTCCAGCACTTCCCCCCAGCACAAAGGCTGCTTGTCCCCTGGGCTGCCCTGGCTGTGGGCCAGGACCCCCCCTGGGCACATGCCACCCCCCCCTGGGCACATGCCACCCCCCCCTGGGCACATGCCAACCCCCCCCGGGCACATGCCAACCCCCCCCGGGCACATGCCAACCCCCCCTGGGCACATGCCAGTCCCTCCTGGGCACACACGTGTTGCGTGCGTGGCACTGGGTGGCACAGCCATGCCCGGGGGTGAGCACAGCAGCCTGGTGCTGGGGTGGGTTTGGGGTCCCTGTACCAGGGTGGGTTTGGGGGTCCCTGTGCCAGAGCTGTGCCAGGGTCAGGTTTGGGGGTCCCTGTGCCCCTCCCTGGGGTCGCTCCCCCTGTGGGGTGGCGGGTTTTGGGGGGCAGAGCAGCACCAGCAGCCCAGATCCCGCAGCCCTACTGGGCTCCCCCCCTCAGCCGTGTGTGCCCCTCCTCAGGGGCTGCAGGGCCGGGGGGGCCGGGGCTCCTGTCACCCTTTGGGCCCCGAGGGGCCGCTCTCTGTCCCCCCCCCCCGCCCCGTTGGCACAGCCCTGTGCCCGCAGGTGTTCCCCGGGAACAAGGACCCCGAGACGCCGGTGCTGAACGTGCTGCCCACGCCCCTGGTGGGGCGGTTCCTGCGCATCAACCCCCAGAGCTGGTTCCCCAACGGCACCATCTGCCTGCGGGCCGAGGTGCTGGGCTGCCCCCTGCCCGGTGGGTACCGGGGGGGCCCGGGGGTGCCCCCTGCCCCGGGGGTGCTCGGTGGGTCCCCACACCCCGACCCCCCGGTGCCCAGCACGGGGCCGTCCCCAGGGTGGGGGGCTGGGCTGTCCCCGGGGTCTCTGACCGTGTCCCCCCCGTGCCCACCCGGCTCCCCCAGACCCCAGCGATGCCTACGCCTGGCACGGCCCGGCCCCGCCCGCCTCCGACCTGGATTTCCGACACCACAACTACAAGGAGATGAGAAAGGTGCCAGCCCCGGAGGGGCGGGGCGGGGTGGGGGGTCTCCGTGTCCCTGGGGGCACCTCGGTGTGGGGCAGGGGTCTGTGTGCCCCCAGGGGCACCCCAGCATGGGGAGGGGGTGTCTCTGCACCCATGAGGGCACCCCGGCATGGGATGAGGGGTCTCTGTCCCTCGGGGGGCACCTCAGCTGGGGGCAGAGGGTCTCTGCCCCTCGGGGACACCCCGGAGTGGGGCGGGGGGTCTCCGCACCCCCAGGGGCACTGTGGTGTGGGGCAGGGGGTCTGTGTGTCACTGGTGGCACCCCAGCACGGGGCAGGGGGTCTGTGTGTCCCCAGGGGCACTGTGGTGTGGGGCAGGGGGTCTGTGTGTCACTGGGGGCACTGCGGTGTGGGGCAGGGGGTCTGTGTGTCACTGGGGGCACTGTGGTGTGGGGCAGGGGGTCTGTGTGTCACTGGGGGCACTGTGGTGTGGGGCAGGGGGTCTGTGTGTCACTGGGGGCACCCAGCACGGGGCAGGGGGGTCTCTGTGCCCCCCCCCAGTGCCGCTGACCCCGCTGCCCCCAGCTGATGAAGCGGGTGAGCGAGGAGTGCCCCGACATCACCCGCGTGTACAGCATCGGGCACAGCTCCCGCGGGCGCCGCCTCTACGTCATGGAGATCTCCGACCACCCCGGGCAGCACGAGCTCGGTGGGCAGCGGGGGACAGGGGGACAGGGACACCCGGGGGGGACACATGGGGGGACAGGGACACCCGGGGGGACACATGGGGGGACAGGGACACCCGGGATGGGGGGACAGGGACACCCAGGGGGGACACCCAGGGGGGACAGGGACACCCGGGATGGGGATGGGGGGACAGGGACACCCGGGATGGGGATGGGGGGACAGGGACACCCGGCTGGACACATGGGGGGACAGGGACACCCGGGATGGGGGGACAGGGACACCCAGGGGGGACACATGGGGGGACAGGGACACCCGGGATGGGGATGGGGGGACAGGGACACCCGGCTGGACACATGGGGGGACAGGGACACCCAGGATGGGGATGGGGGGACAGGGACAGGCAGTCAGGTGCAGGATGGGGTGACTGGGGACAGCCAGGCTGCTGCTGGATGGGGATGGACTGGGACAGGGACACCCAGGCTGGGGACAGGGTGGCTGGGGATGCCCAGGCTGGTGCAGGTGGGTGGGCACAGACTCCAGGGACACACAAGCCGGTGCAGGATGGGGACAAGGACACCCAGGCTGGGGACAGAGTGGGGATGCAGAGAGTCCCCAGGGACACCCAGGCTGGTGCAGGGGGATGGGGACGAGGGGGACAGGGACACACAGTCGGGTGCAGGATGGGGTGACTGGGGACACCCAGGATGGTGCTGGATGGGGATGGGGTGGCTGGGAATGCCCAGGATGGGGTCACTGGGGACAGCCAGCCTGGTGCAGGGGATGGGCACAGTCACCAGGGATGCCCAGGCTGGCACAGGACAGGGACAGGGTGGATGGGGATGCCCAGGACAGGGATGGGGTGTGCTGTGACACAGACTGGTGCAGGATGGGGACGGGGGAGGACGGGGACACCCAGGATGGTGCAGGTGGATGGGGACAGTCTCCAGGGACACCCAGACTGGTGCAGGACGGGATGATTTGGGATGCCCAGGGCGGTGCAGGCGACAGGGTCGGTCCCAGGGACACCCAGGCTGGCACAGGGCACAGAGGGGGGGTGACTGTGCCCCCCCAGCCACGTCCCCGTGCCCGGCAGGGGAGCCCGAGTTCCGCTACGTGGCCGGGATGCACGGGAACGAGGTGCTGGGCCGGGAGCTGCTGCTCAACCTCATGGAATACCTGTGCCGGGAATTCCGGAGGGGCAACCCCCGCGTGGTGCAGCTGGTCACGGACACCCGCATCCACCTGCTGCCCTCCATGAACCCCGACGGATACGAGACCGCCTACGAGCTGGTAGGGACGGGGGACGGGACCCTCCGGGGCCGCCCCGGGGCCCATCCCAGGGCCCATCCCAGTGCCCATCCCAGTGCCCCCGCTGCCCCCACAGGGCTCGGAGCTGGCGGGCTGGGCCATGGGCCGCTGGACCTACGAGGGCATCGACCTCAACCACAACTTCGCCGACCTGAACACGGCGCTGTGGGACGCCGAGGACAACGACCTGGTGCCCCACGAGTTCCCCAACCACTACATCCCCATCCCCGAGTACTACACCCTGGCCAACGCCACGGTGAGCCCCCGAGTCCCCCCAGGCTGTGCCAACACCACGATGAGCCCCCTGAAACCCCCCCAGTCTGTGCCAATGCCATGGTGAGCCCCCAAGACCCCCCAGGCTGTACCAATGCCACAATGAGCCCCCTGAACCCCCCCCAGTCTGTGCCAATGCCACGGTGAGCCCCCTGAACGCCCCCATCCTCCCATGCTGATGCCATGGTGAGCCTCCCCCCGATAGCCCCCCAAACTCCCCTTCCTCCCACCCCAGTGTTGTGGTGAGCCCCCCCAAAGCCCCCCATCCTCCTGTGCTGGCACTGCAGTGAACTCCCCACAATCCCTCATGCCAACACCGTGGTGAACCCCCTGAAACCCCCCTCCTCCTGCATCCTGACCTCCTGCCCCAATGCCACGGTGAGCCCCCCAAACCCGCCCATCCTCCTGCCCCGGTGCTGCCATGAGCCCGTGAAATCCCCTTAACCAGAGCGAGCCCCCCTGGAGCCCCCTCATCCTCCCACACCAGTGCCACAGTGAGCCCCCCAAGCCCCCCAAACCCCCTCATCCTCCCGCTCCAGTGCCACAGAGAGCCCCCCAAACCCCCCAAAGCCCCCCATCCTCCCACTCCACTGCCACAGTGAGCCCCCCAAGCCCCCCAAACCCCCCCATCCTCCTGCTCCAGTGCCACAGTGAGCCCCCCAAACCCCCCAGACCCCCCATCCTCCTGCTCCAGTGCCACAGTGAGCCCCTCAAACCCCCCCATCCTCCCACTCCAGTGCCACAGTGAGCCCCCCAAGCCCCCCCATCCTCCCACACCAGCGCCCCGGGGGCTGCCCACCCTCGGGGGGGCTGTGCTGGGGACAGACCGGGGGGGTCTCAGCACTGTGCCCCGGGCAGGGGGTCGCCGGGAGCGCTTCCCCCGGGCCCCCCCGTGACACGGAGCCCCCCCAGGTGGCCCCCGAGACGCGGGCGGTGATCGCGTGGATGCAGCGCTTCCCGTTCGTGCTGAGCGCCAACCTGCACGGGGGGGAGCTGGTGGTCACCTACCCCTTCGACATGACCCGCACCTACTGGAAGGCTCAGGAGCTCACCCCCACGCCCGACGACGGCGTGTTCCGCTGGCTGGCCACGGTCTACGCCACCGCCAACCTGGCCATGGCCAGCGGCGACCGCCGGCGCTGCCACTACGACGACTTCGCCCGCCTGGGCAACGTCATCAACGGGGCCGACTGGCACACGGTGGCCGGCAGTGAGTGGGGGCCCGGGGGGGGGCGTGGGGGGCGGGCCGGGCACCCCCCGACCCCCCCCGTCCCGCCCAGGCATGAACGACTTCAGCTACCTGCACACCAACTGCTTCGAGATCACCGTGGAGCTCTCCTGCGACAAGTTCCCGCACGCCTCGGAGCTGCCCCACGAGTGGGAGAACAACCGCGAGTCCCTGCTGCTCTTCATGGAGCAGGTCGGGAGGGGGCCGGGGGGGGACAGGGGCACCGGGGGCCGGGGGCTCGGCAGGGAGGACACGGCTCGGGGGGCCCCAAACTGCCCCGAGGTCTGTCTGTCTGTCCGGAGTGTGCTGGAACCAGGGGGCACCGGGAAAGGGGTGTCCTGGGTGGGGTCGGGGGTGCTGGAACCAGGGGGGCACCGGGAAAGGGGTGTCCTGGGTGGGGTCGGGGGTGCTGGGGCTGTGGGGGCACCGGGAAAGGGGTGTCCTGGGTGGGGTCGGGGGTGCTGGAACCAGGGGGCCACTGGGAAAGGGGTGTCCTGGGTGGGGGTCGGGGGTGCTGGGGCCGTGGGGGCACCGGGAAAGGGGTGTCCTGGGTGGGGGTCGGGGGTACAGGGGCCATGGGGGCACTGGGGGGTTTGGGGGTGCTGAGGCTACGGGGACAATAGGGGAGGGGTGTCCAGGGTGTGGGTTCTGAGGGCACAGGTGCTGTGGGGCCCCTGGGTCAGGGACCCATCAGGGACAGCAGACCCCCCTGGGGGGGCTCCCTGAGCCTGGGGGGGACACGCCAGGGGGTCACACTTGGGGGTACCGGGGGGACGTGGGCACTGAGGGATTGGGGTTTTGGCAGGATGGCAGTGGGACACGGTCAGGGGTCCCCAAACACTGGGGGTGGCACCGGGGGGTGCACATGTGCCACCTGCCCCCCCTGTGATGCCCCCCGGACCCCCCCCAGGTGCACCGAGGGATCAAGGGCGTGGTCCGGGACAGTGACACCGAGCAGGGCATCCCCAACGCCATCATCGCCGTGGATGGCATCAACCACGACGTCCGCACCGGTACGGGGCACCGGGGGGATGGGAGGGGACTGGGACACCAATGGGATGGGGATGGGAATGGGGTGAAGTGGGGAATGGGGCTGGGAACAGGAATAGGACTGGAGATGTGAATGGGGTGGGCATGAGGACAGGGAACAGGGATGGGGACAGGGAGAAGAATGAGGTGGGATTTGAGGATGGGGTGGGATTGGGGATTGCAGATGGGGATGGAAATAGGATAAGACCGGGAAAGGGGATGGGAAGGGGACAGGAATGGGATTGGGGGTGTGAATGGGATGGGGCTGGGGATGAGGATGAGGGCAAAGAACAGAGCTGGGAATGGGATGGGATTGTGGATGGGAATGGGGATGGGATGGGACTGGAATGGGACTGTGGATATGAATGGGATAGAGTTGGGGACAGGGATGGGAAGGGGATGGGATTTGCAGAGGGCAGTGGAAATAGGATTAGACTGGGAATGGGGATGGGACGGGATGGGATGGGGATAGGAATGGGATGGAATGAGAAGAGGTTGGGAATAGGGATGGGACAAGGATGGGATTGGGGATGGGAATGGAATGGGGCTGGGGATGAGCACGGGAATGGGGCAGGGATGGGGACAGAGGTATGGACAAGGACAGGGCTGGGCACAGGGACGGGACGGGTGTGTGACCCCCCGGGGCACCTTCCCCCCCCCCAGCCGTGGACGGGGACTACTGGCGGCTGCTGAACCCGGGCGAGTACGAGGTGACGGCGCGGGCCGAGGGCTACGAGGCGGCCACGCGGTCGTGCTGGGTGTCCTTCGAGAACGTCCCGACCCCCTGCAGCTTCCGCCTGGAGCGGGCGCGGGGGCGGCCCCGGGGGTCCCGCCCGGCCCCCGACCCGACCCTGCGGCTGCGGCGGCAGCGCCTGCGCCGCCTGCGCGCCCACGGCCGCGGCCACCGGCCGGGACCGGCACCGGGACCGTGACCGGGGGCTCCCGGGGCCGCGGGCTCGGCCCGGGGGGCGCGGGGGGCGCGGGGGTCGGGGCCGGGGCGGGCGCGCCCGGCGGGACGGGACGGCTCCCAGTAAAGTTGGCTGCGCTGCCGCTGCGCCTCTGCGGGGCTGGGGGGGACCGGGAATGACAACGGGACCGGGAACGGGATCGGGAACGGGATCGGGAAAGGGGCTGGACCGACCCCGGGGCCCGCGTGGGAACTACGGGAGGCCACGCCCCCTGTGGAGGCCACGCCCCCTCTCTGTCCATCAATGGCCCCTCCTCGCAAGCCCCGCCCACCCCCGCTGACCAACGGAGGCTCCGCCACAAACCCCGCCCCCAGTAGGCCCCGCCCCGACACCCAGTGGTCCCGCCCCCTTCCCCCTCGCTGGGCTCCCATTGGCTGCTGGCGGCGGGTGGGCGGGGCTGGGGGCACCGGGCCCGGGGGGGATGCGGGGGGTCCCTGGGAGGGTTCGGGGGGCCCGGGGGGCTCATGGGGACAATGAGGGGTTGGGCAGCGCTGGGACAATGCGGGTTCCCCGCGCGGGGAGCCCGGGGAGCGATGGGGCCGTGGGGACACTGGGGGGGCCATGGGGACAACAGGGGGGTCCGGGCCGTGGGGGCACGGGGGGCTGTTGGGACTGGGGGGCACTGGGAGAGGGCCCAGGGGGTGCCGTGCCCGTGCCCTCAGGGGAACACGGGCCGGCAGAGGAATTGGGCACCGGCACGCCCGGAGCCCCCGGGAGAACGGGAGAGGGGCACAGGAACTGGGCATCGGCATCGGACACCGGCACTGGGAGAGCTCGGGGGGCACAGGAGTCGGGACTGGTACCCCCCGAGCCCTGGCACAGCCCCGGGCCCACACACTTCTGGTACTGGCATCGGAACCAGCACCCCCAGGAGAACCGGGAGGGCACAGGAACCAGCACCGGCACCCCCGAACCCCAGGGAGTGGGTGGCACACGGGCACGGGGGTGGCACGGGGGGGGCGGACCGTCGGGCCCCACACTGGGGGGTCTGCGGGGTGCAAAGGAGGGGCCGGGGTGGCCCCCCCTCAGCCCCCCGGGAGCCCTGCCAGGGCAGGGGTCCAGCTCCCCGGGGCGGGGGGGGCAGTGCCCTGCTTGGTCCTGATGCCACCACGTCCCCTGGGGGGCTTCTGGCTGCCCAAGGGAACCGCAGGACCCCCACCCGCGTGTCCCTCCCACCCCCCCGCACCCCCCGGTGCCCGCGGGTCGGGCACTGCCCGAAATAAAGGACTGTCCCCCACGCTGGGCTCAGCCGTTCTTCGGGGGGGTCCCCAGCACGACGGGGGTCCCCGGCACCGCACGGCCCCCCATGGCCCCCCCGGGAAGGCTCCAGCGCGGGGCTGGCGGGGATTTCACCCCAGACCCCCGAGGCATCGCTGTGATGACCCCCCCAGTCCCCTGTGCCAGCGGGGGGCTCTGGGCAGGGGGTGGGGGTCTCCTGCAGTGGGGACACCCCCTGGTGAGGGGCTGGACCCCCACCCCGGTTCGATACGTTGCCGTTTGGACCCAGGGCTGCCCCATCCCTTGGATTGGGCGGGGATGGGGGCCCGGGCAGTGGTTTTGTCTGTCCCCCCCCCACTGCTCGGGACCCCCATGCCCTGTCCAGATGCCGCTGCCCCCCGATCCCCCCCCGTGACCCCACAACCTTCCCGGGATGGGTTTATGGCATCATCCCACCCCGGCGGCGGCGGCACTTCCCACCCGCGCCTGCGCTCCCCGCGCCGCCGGAGCCTCCGTGGGCCTGGGAACGGGCTGAACGAGGGGGAACCCCCCCGTGCTGCCACCGGGGACCCCCCAAAACCGAGAGAGACCCGCCCCCGAGCCGAGCGAGCCGCCCCCAGCGCTGCGGGGCGATGGGCTGAGCGCACCCCGCACCTCCGCGGAGCGGCCGCACAGGCCGGTGCGGGGGCTGCGGGAGACAAAGACCCCTCCCAGAGACCCCCCGGGCCGTGCCGGGGGGGTGACCGGACCCCCCGGCCCTGTGAGGACCCCCCGGTTCGCCCCGAGGAGCTGCAGAGCCGCGACCCCGCTTTGAGGAGCGACCGCGCCGGGAGCAGCAGGTGGGGGGGGCGAGGGGGAATTTTGGGGAGTGGGGGGTGCCGGGACCCCGGGCGGGGGTGGGACGGGGGGTAAGGGGGTGTGACCCGGACCCCCGCGGGGTTTGGGGCTGTTTGGGGACCCTCAATCTCTTCCCCGGGGCAGGGTGGGGCTGTTTCCCTTTCCCATGCGCGGGGACCTGAGCCCCCCCCCGCCCTGAGCAGCCCCGCAGGCGGTCTGTCCCCGTGCCCCCCCCGTGACTCTGTGCCCCCCCTCGTGTCCCTGTGCCCCCCCCCGTGTCCCTGTGCCCCCCCGTGTCCCTGTGCCCCCCCGTGTCCCCGTGCCCCCCCCGTGACTCTGTGCCCCCCCTCGTGTCCCTGTGCCCCCCCTCGTGTCCCCGTGCCCCCCCCCCGTGTCCCCGTGCCCCCCCGTGTCCCTGTGCCCCCCCCCCCGTGTCCCCGTGCCCCCCCCGTGTCCCTGTGCCCCCCCTCCCCGTGTCCCCGTGCCCCCCCCTTGTCCCTGTGCCCTGGGGCCAAAGGCCAGTGCCCAGCGCTGCCCACTTTTGTCCCGGGCTCGTTGTGCCGCTCGGCGTGGGGTGAGTGTTGGGGTCCCGGGTGGGGGGGACACAACCTCGGCTCCTCCTGTCCTTCCCTCTGGCCCCCCCAGCCCCTGCCTCCCCCCAGGTGTCCCAGTTAAGCCCCCTCCCCAGCCGGGAGCGGGGGGATGAATCCCTCGGGACCCCTCAGCCCACGTCACAGGGGACCCCCGGGTGGGAGAGGCACCGGCACAGCCCAGACCCCCCCGTGCCACCCCAAGGACGGCTCTGGGGGTACCCCGGGTGTCCCCATCCCCGTGGCACTGCCCTGCTCCCCTGTGCCGTCCCACAAATGGGTCTGTGGGTACCCTGGGGATCTCTGTGGAGGTGGGCAGTGCCCTGGGAGGTGGGCACTGACCCGATCCCCTGCTGCACCCTGGTGCTGGGACCTGGGGGTATCCCGAGGGTCCCTGTGGAGCTGGGCACTGCCCTGACCGCCCTGTGCCATCCTGGCCTTGGGATCTGTGTTACCCCATCCCTGTCCCATCCCTGACCCCACTGGTGCCCCATCCCTGTCCCATCCCTGACCCCTGTGCAGGTGCCCCCATCCCTGACCCCACAGGTGCCCCATCCCTGTCCCATCCCTGCCCCATCCCTTACTCCACAGGTGCCCCCATTCCTTTCCCATCCCTGACCCCACTGGTGCCCAATCCTTCTCCCATCCCTGACCTCTGTGCCCTGTGCAGGTGCCCCCATCCCTGTCCCCTTGCTAACCCGTCTGTGCCCCCGTGTGTGCCCCCATCCCTGTCCCCTCCCTGACCCCGCTGTGCCCCCGCGTGTGCCCCCCTCCCTGTCCCCTCCCTGACCCCGCTGTGCCCCCGCAGGTGCCCCCCTCCCTGTCCCCTCCCTGACCCCTGTGCCCCCACAGGTGCCCCCCTCCCTGTCCCCTCCCTGACCCCTGTGCCCCCGCAGGTGCCATGGCGTCGTTCCGGATCCGGCCGTTCCGGGAGCAGGACTCGGACGCGGTGCGGGCGCTGTTTGCCCGGGGGATCCTGGAGCACGCCCCGGCGGGGTTCCGGCAGGTGCTGCGCTCGGCGCGGGTGCGGCTGGCGCTGCTCGTGCTGTTCGTGGGCGCGCGGGCGGGCGGCGGGTCCTGGCTGCTGGGCCTGGGCGCCGTGGGGCTGGCGCTGGTGCTGCTCTGGCTGCTCGTGCGCTCCCTCAGCGCCGACTACGTGCGCGACGCGCTGGGCACCGACCTGTGCGACATCCCCGGCGCGTACCTGCGGGCGCCCGACTGCGGCTTCTGGGTGGCCGAGGTGGGGGGCTCCGTGGTGGGCATGGTGGGCGCGGTGCCCTCGCGGGACGCGCCCGGGGCGCTGGAGCTGCGGCGGATGTCGGTGAGCCGGGAGCAGCGCGGGCGCGGGCTGGCGCGGGCGCTGTGCCGGGAGGTGCTGGCCTTCGCCCGCGCCCGCGGCTTCGGCGCCGTGGTGCTCAGCACCTCCATGGTGCAGGTGGCGGCCCAGCGGCTCTACGAGGGGCAGGGATTCCGCAAGGTGGGCGCCTCCAGCCCCTCCCTGCTGGGCACCATCCTGAACTTCCAGATCTTCCACTACCGCTGCGACCTGGGCGCCCGCGACGGTGCCAAGGCCGAGTAGCGCCGGTGGGACGCCGCAGGCACGGGGGGCACCGCCGTGGCACAGGGGTCCTGGGACATGTGGCACTGCCATGGCACCCCAAACCTGGCACACGAGGCACTCCCTGGGACACGAGGCACTGCCCTGGCACGGCAGCACCGACATGGCACCACGACCCCGGCACGTGTGGCGCTGCCATGGCACCCAAACTCCAGCCCCAGCACATGAGGCACAGCTGTGGCACCCGAGCCCAGGACATGGGGCTCCACCACAGCACCCCAAATTTGGCACACGAGGCACTTCCATGGCACCCCAACTCTGGGACATGAAGCTCCACCATGGCACCACCACGGCACCCTAAACTCAGGACAGAAGGCACTGCCGTGGCACCCCAACTCCAGCCCCAGCACAGCAACACCAACACGTGCCCCCAGGACGTGAGGCACTGTCATGGCACCCCGACCCTGGCCCCTGTGGCACTGCCAGGGCACCCAAACCCAGCCCCAGCATGTGAAGTGCTGCCACGGCACCCCAGCTCCAGGACGTGAGGCACCACCACGGCACTCCAGGCTTGGCACACAGAGCACTGCCATAGCACCCCAACCCTGGCACACGTGGCACTGCTGTGGCACCCGAACTGCAGCCCCAGCACGGCAGCACTGACTGTGCCG
This sequence comes from Pseudopipra pipra, assembly GCF_036250125.1. Classification (NCBI taxonomy): domain Eukaryota; kingdom Metazoa; phylum Chordata; class Aves; order Passeriformes; family Pipridae; genus Pseudopipra; species Pseudopipra pipra. The sequence continues at coordinate 76,042,873 of NC_087552.1, forward strand.
TCACTGTGACCCCGGGACATGAGGCACTGCCACGGCACCCCAGCCTGGGGCACACGGCACTGCCGTGGCACCTGACCCCGGCACAGAGGCACCACCAGGCCCCAAACCCCAGCCCTGGCACAGGAGACACTGCCACAGCACCCCAGCCCTGGCACCCTTGGCATGGCTCTGGCACCCCGGACCCCAACCTTGGCACTCCAGCCCCCGGCCCTGGCACACAGGGCACTGCCCTGGCACCCTGCCCTGGCCCTGGCACACGTGTGGGGCGGCTGCGGGGCGGTGGCGGTGCCCAGACGCGCTGCCAGGGCCTTTCCCGGATTTCCAGCAGCAGGAAATAAAGAGAGACCTGTGGGAACAGCATGTGTGACAAGAGGCATCTTGGGGAATGGGGGACACCCCGCGGGACAAGGGACACCTTGGGGGACAGGGGACACTTTGGGGGACAAGGGGCACATTGGGGGACAACAGACACCTTGAGGGGCAGGGGAAATCTTGGAGGACAGGGGACACTTTAGGGGTCAGGGGACATCTTGGGGGATATAGGACATCTTGAGGGACAGGCAGGGGACACTGGGGGACACGGGACAGACATTTTGGGGATCAGAGGACACCCCAGACCCAGAGGGGTGTGGGTGCCCATGCCCTCACTCACGATGGCGGCGGTTCCCCTTTCCCCCCCTCCCAGTGCCCTCACCCAAGATGGCGGCGGTTCCCCTCTCGCTTCCTCTCAGTGCCCTCACTCAAGATGGCGGCGGTTCCCCTCTCGCTTCCTCTCAGTGCCCTCACCCAAGATGGCGGCGGTTCCCGTCTCGCTTCCTCTCAGTGCCCTCACCCAAGATGGCGCCGGCCAGTCCGGCGTCCCGGCATCACGTGAGGGGCGTGGCTTTGGAGAGGGAAGCGCCGGGACCGCCCGGTCCCGATCCCGGTCCCGATCCTGATCCCCCCGATCCCCGTCCCCTTCCCCCGTCCCGGCCGCACCATGGACTGTTACACGGCCAACTGGTACCCGCTGGGCGAGGAGGCCTTTTACCGGTGAGAGACGGCGGGGGCAGCGCTGCCCGGACCGGGGCCGGTCGGGGGTCCCGGGGCCGGTCGGGAGTGCCGGGGCCGGTCGGGAGTGCCGGGGCCGGTCGGGAGTGCCGGGGCTGGGTGGGAGCGGGGTCCCGGCGTGGCCGTGGGTGTTCGGGCGGGCTGGGAGGGGGTCCCGGGGATGCTCGGGGGTCCCGGCGGTGTTGGGAGGCGTTCCGGGGCTGGGAGGGCTGTCCCGGGGGGGATGCTCGGGGGGTCCCGGGGATGTTGGGGGGAGTCCCGGGATTGGGAGGGGGATCTCCGAGGTGTCTGGAGGGTCTCGCGGCTGCTCGGAAGGGTCCCGGCATGGCCGTGGGTTTTGGGAAGGCGGTGCTGGGGTGGTTGGGGGGTCCCGGGGCGGAGGGGATGGGATGGGCTGTCTGGGGGATCTTGGGGGTGCTCAGGCGGTCCCGGGGTGGGGGTGTTGGGGCTGGCTGGGAGGGGGTCTCGGGGCTGGGAGGGGGGTTCGGGGCGTCCCGGGGTTGGCTGGGGGTCCCACGGTGCCCGTGGGTCTCCGGGATGGTCTGGGAGGGTCCCGGGGCTGACTGGGGGGTCCTGTGGTGGCTCTGGGTCCCGGGGCTGGCTGGGGGGTCCTGTGGTGGCTCTGGGTCCCGGGGCTGGCTGGGGGGATCCCGGGGGTCGCTGGGGTCCTGTGTCCAGCTGTGGGATCCCAGGGTGTCCGTGGGTCTTTGGGGCTGATCTGGGAGCTCCCGGGGCCTGTCGGGGGTCCCAGGGCTGGCTGGGGGGTGGGCACCGTCCCTGGCCCCCCCATCCCTCCGCCTGTCCATCCGTCCCTCTGTCCATCCCTCTGTCCGGGTGTCCCGCAGGAAGCTGGAGCTGTACTCCATGGAATGGGGGCTGCGGGAGGACCTGCGGGACTGTGTGGTGGCCGCTGCCCCGTACGGGGGGCCTATAGGTGGGTGCAGCCCCCCCCCGGACCCCCTGAGCCCCCCCCAGCTTTGCTGACGGACTGTCCCCCCCCAGCCCTGCTGAGGAATTCCCGGAGGGACAAGGCCCCCAGCTCCCGCCCGCTCCTGGAGATCTACTCGGCCTCGGGGCTGCTCCTGGCCAGTGTCCCGGTGAGCTGGGGGGGCTGGGACCCCCTCTGGGGGACAGGGATGGGGGCAGGGACAGACCCCTCGGGGGCACCGGGGATGGGAGGGGTGGGGGTGCAAGGGGGGGAAGGGACTGCCCAGGGATGAGAGAAGAGGGTGGGATGAGGTTGGAGCAGAACTGGAGCAGCAGGAGCATCTTCTCTTCCTCCCTGATTTGGGCTGGGAGAAAAGGGTGGGATGGGATCAGAGCAGCAGGATCAGAGCAGCAGGATCAGAGGAGCAGGATCAGAGGAGCAGGAACATCCCTCTCTCCCTGCTGCCCCGGACTGGGAGAAGAGGATGGGCTGGGAGTTGGAGCAGCAGGAACATCCTCCCTTCCCTCTGCCCGGGGCTGGGGTGGACACGGGGCAGTGGAGGGACTGGGAATGGTGCCAGGGCAGGTGAGGTGCCAGACCTTTGGAGGAGGTGTCAGACTTTTGGAGGAGGTGTCAGGCCTTTGGAGGAGGTGTTGGACCTCCAGGTGAGGTCTCCAGGCTCTGGAGAAGGAGTCAGAGCTCAGCCTCAGCCGTGGCCTCTCGTGTGTCCCTGGAGGGCTGCCCTGGCTCTGGGCTGTCTGGGGCACCCCGGGGTGACCATTCCCACCCCATTCCCACCGTTCCCAGTGGAAGAGCGGGCGCCTGGTGCAGCTGGGCTGGACGGCGGGGGAGGACCTGCTGTGCATCCAGGAGGACGGGACTGTGCTGGTCTACAACCTGTTCTGCGAGTTCAAACGGCACTTCAGCATGGGAAACGTGAGGGGCTGGGGGCACGGGGGGCTGGGGGCACCTCAGAGCCCAACAATCCCACCCCCTGCCATGGGCAGGGACACCTTCCATAGACCAGGCTGCTCCAAGCCCCGTCCAGCCTGGCCTTGGACACTTCCAGGGATCCAGGGGCAGCCACAGCTTCTCTGGGCAACCTGTGCCAGGGCCTCCCCACCCTCCCAGGGAGGAATTCCCTCCCAGTATCCCACCCAAACCTCCCATTTTCCAGTGGGAAGCCATGCCCCCTTGTCCTGTCGCTCCAGGCCCTTGTGAGATGCCCAGGGTGGGCTTTGGGGGACATGGAATGGAGTCAGGGGCTCTCCCAGCCCTCGGGAGTGCACTGGGATGGATGTGTCCCTGTGGCTCCTGAGGCCAGGACAGTCCCCTCTGTGCTGGCTCTGTGAGCTGGGCCCCCCAGTGCCCCCCTGCCATCTGTGGGTGCAGGAGGTGCTGCAGAACCACGTGCTGGAGGCTCAGGTTTTCCACACGGAGTTCGGGACGGGCGTGGCCATCCTGACCGGGGCCTTCCGCTTCTCCCTGGCCACCAACATCGACGACCTCAAGCTGCGTCGCCTGCCCGAGGTCCCTGGTGGGTGTCCCTGGACCACCTGTGCCCCCCTGTGCCCCCCTGTGCCCCTCTGTGCCCCTCTGTGTCCCCATGTGCCCCCCTGTGCCCCCCTGTGCCCCCCTGTGTTCCCTGTGCCCCCCTGCGTTCCCTGTGCCCCTCTGTGTCCCCCTGTGCCCCCCTGTGCCCCCCTGTGCCCCCCTGTGCTCCCTGTGCCCCCCTGTGTTCCCTGTGCCCCTCTGTGTCCCGCTGTGCCCCCCTGTGCCCCCCTGTACCCTTCTGTGCCCCCCTGTGTCCCCCTGTGCCCCCCTGTGCCCCCCTGTGTTCCCTGTGCCCCTATGTGTCCCCCTGTGCCCCCCTGTGTCCCCCTGTACCCTTCTGTGCCCCCCTGTACCCTTCTGTGCCCCCCTGTGCCCCCCTGTGTCCCCCTGTGTTCCCTGTGCCCCTCTGTGCCCCTCTGTGCCCCCCTGTGCCCCCGTGTCCCCCTGTACCCCCCTGTGTCCCCTGTGCCCCCCTGTACCCTTCTGTGCCCCCCGTGCCCCTCTGTGCCCCCCTGTGCCCCTCTGTGCCCCCCTGTGTCCCCTCTGCCCCCCTGTGTTCCCTGTGCCCCCTGTGTCCCCCTATGTCCCCCTGTGTCCCCCTGTGCCCCCCATGTCCCCTCTGCTCCCCTGTGCCCCCCTGTGCCCCCCTGTGCCCCCCTGTGTCCACCTGTGTTCCCTGTGTCCCCCTGTGCCCCCGTGTGTCCCCCTGTGTCCCTATGTGTTCCCTGTGCCCCCCTGTGCCCCCCGTGCCCCCCTGTGTCCCCCTGTGCCCCTCTGTGTCCCCTGTGCCCCTCTGTGTCCCCTGTGTTCCCTGTGTCCCCTCTGCCCCCCTGTGCCCCCTGTGTCCCCTGTGTCCCCTCTGCCCCCCTGTGGCCCCCTGTGCCCCCCTGTGCCCCCTTGTGCCCCCGTACCTGTCTCACGCTGTCCCCCCAGGGCTGCAGCAGCCCCCGGGGTGCTGGGCTGTGCTGTCCCAGGACAGGGTGACCGTGGTGCTCCTGGCTGTGGGACCAGAGCTCTTCCTGCTGGACAACACCTCCTGCTCCAGCGTGGTGAGGGAATGTGGGAATGTGGGAACGGGGGGCTGTGGGCCCTGTCCCTGTGTCCCAGGGGGTGCTCCAGGTCCTTCCCCTGTCCCAAATATCCCAGGGGATGTTCCCAGGTCCTTTCTTGTTCCTGTGTCCCAGGGGGTGCTCCAGGTCCTTCCCCTGTCCCTGTGTCCCAGGGGGTGCTCCAGGTCCTTTCTTGTTCCTGTGTCCCAGGGGGTGCTCCAGGTCCTTTCCCTGTCCCTGTGTCCCAGGGGGTGCTCCAGGTCCTTCCCCTGTCCCTGTGTCCCAGGGGGTGCTCCAGGTCCTTCCCCTGTCCCTGTGTCCCAGGGGATGTTCCCAGGTCCTTTCTTGTTCCTGTGTCCCAGGGGGTGCTCCAGGTCCTTTCCCTGTCCCAAATGTCCCAGGGGATGTTCCCAGGTCCTTCCCCTGTCCCCAGTGTCCCATGGGATGCTCCCAGCCCCACACTCACTCCCAGGTCCTTCCCCTGTTCTATGGGATGTTCCCAGTCTCTGTCACTTGTTCCCAGGTCTTTCCCCTGTCCCATGGGGTGCTCCCAGCTCCCCACACTCCGTGGCAGGTTCTTCCCTGTCCCATGGGATGCTCCCAGGTCCTTCCCTGTCCCATGGGATGCTCCCAGATCCTTCCCTGTCCCATGGGATGCTCCCAGGTCCTTTCCCTGTCCCATGGGATGCTCCCAGGTCCTTTCCCTGTCCCATGGGATGCTCCCAGGTCCTTTCCCTGTCCCATGGGATGCTCCCAGGTCCTTTCCCTGTCCCATGGGATGCTCCCAGGTCCTTTCCCTGTCCCATGGGATGCTCCCAGGTCCTTCCTTGTCCCATGGGATGCTCCCAGGTCCTTTCCCTGTCCCATGGGATGCTTCCAGGTCCTTTTCCTGTCCCATGGGATGCTCCCAGGTCCTTTTCCTGTCCCATGGGATGCTTCCAGGTCCTTCTCTGTCCCATGGGATGCTCCCAGGTCCTTTCCCTGTCCCATGGGATGCTCCCAGCCCTCCACACTCTCTCCCAGCTCCTCCCTCCCACTGTCCCATGTGTGCCCCCTCCTGCCCACAGGGCTGAGTGGGAGGGAAGGGCCCCCCAGCTCTGACCCTCCCCCAGCCCCTCCCACCCAGGGGGACACTCTGGGACCCCAGGACGTGTCCCCACGTCCCCCCTGTCCTGCCCAGACCCCCCCTGGGCTGAGCCCCTCTGCGGGGCCGTTCCTGCACATGGCTGTGTCCTTCAACCACCGGCTCCTCGCCCTGTTCTGCGACTCTGGGTACATCTGGATGGGCCTGGCCACGCTCAAGGTGAGCTGGGGGGGCACTGGGGGGGCACACGGGGTCCCTGGGGGTCCCCACGGGCTCAGGGCTGCAGGAGCCCATGTGTATATGTGTAATATATAATATTTGATTCATGTTATGTATCAGAATTGTCTGTCTGTGGCCATGCTGGAAGTTTGAGGAGGGAGTTCAGGAGTGTAGGAACTCTGAATTGCTGGAGCCAGAGCAGTGGGGATATATTGTTAATAATCAGGCAAAAAACTAATGAGTGGTTTTATGACTAAAGTGAAGCCCAAATGTGAAATCTGGCATTTTTTCTTTGCACAAGCGAAATTCTTTTCTGGGTGTTAATTTCCTTAAATTGGAATTAAAGTGGACTTGGTTTAACTTCATTAAAAGCAAATGAAAATCCGGGCGTCCTTCACCTGAGTTTGTCCCTGGCTCCCACACTGCCCTTCCCACCTGTCCAGGTGTGTCCCCTGATCCCCCCTCTCTCCCCCAGGAGAAGTTCTGCGAGTTCAACAGCACCGTCCGATCCCCCCCCAAGCAGATGGTTTGGTGAGTGGGGGGTCCCTGCCCCCCCCTGCCCCTGGCAGTGCCCACCCGGGACCCCCCGAGCCTTTCCTGGGGTCCCCTGGGCTCTGTGGGACCCCCTGGTGTCCCCCCTGAGCCCTGGGGGTGCAGGGGCCGTGGTTAAGGGGTGGGGGTCCCCTGGGCTCTGTGAGACCCCCCAGTGTCCCCCCCCAGCCCTGGGGGTGCAGGGGCCGTGGTTAAGGGGTGGGGGTCCCCTGGGTTCTGTGAGCCCCCCCAGTGTCCCCCCCCCAGCCCTGGGGGTGCAGGGCCGTGGTTAAGGGTGGGGTCCCCCAGGTGCAGGGCTGTGGTTAAGGGTGGGGTCCCCCAGGTGCAGGGCCGTGGTTAAGGGTGGGGTCCCACAGGTGCAGGGCCGTGGTTAAGGGTGGGATCCCCCAGGTGCAGGCCCATGGTTAAGGGTGGGGTCCCCCAGGTGCAGGGCTGTGGTTAAGGGTGGGGGTCCCCCAGGTGCAGGGCCGTGGTTAAGGGTGGGGTCCCCCAGGTGCAGGCCCGTGGTTAAGGGTGGGGGTCCCCTGGGGGTGCAGGGCTGTGGTTAAGGGTGGGGTCCCCCAGGTGCAGGGCCGTGGTTAAGGGTGGGGTCCCCTGGGGGTGCAGGCCCATGGTTAAGGGGTGGGGGTCCCCAGGTGCAGGCCCGTGGTTAAGGGTGGGGGTCCCCTGGGGGTGCAGGCCCATGGTTAAGGGGTGGGGGTCCCCTGGGGGTGCAGGCCCATGGTTAAGGGTGGGGTCCCCCAGGTGCACGCGGCCCCGCAGCCGGCAGCGAGCCGTGGTGGTGGCCTGGGAGAGGCAGCTCATGGTGGTGGGCAATTCCTCGGAGTGCATCCGGTATCCTTTGGGAAGGGGGGCCGGGGGTGTTCCCAAAAGCCCAGCCCAAACTCCTGCCTCTGTCCCAGTCACTGCTGTGCCCAGGGGTCCCCCCGGAGCCCCCCAGAGTGGGCACAGGGCACTGCCCGTATGCTGTGGGGATCCCCCCTCCCCTCCTGCTCCTGGGGAGCAGCAAAGCCCCCCTGGCCCCTCCCAACCCCTCCCAGCCCCCTCTGTTCCGGGGGTCCCTGTGGTGGGAGCACCAGCCCTGCCCAGGGTGGGTGGGGGATTCCTGCCCCCCCAAGTGCTCTGCAGCCCCCACAGTCGCTCCCAGGCCCTTTCCCTGTCCCATGGGATGCTCCCAGTCCCCCTTCCCTCCCAAGTCCTTCCTCCCTCTGTCCCAGAGACAGGTATTTGCGGGGATACCTGCCCCATCCTGGCAGGGAGAAGGGGAGGAAGGACCCTCCCCTGTGAGCCCCCCAGCCCCGTGGTGCCCTCAGCAGTGGGGGGTTGGGGCTGCCCCCGTGTCCCCCCAGCCCTTAGCGGGAGCACAGCTTTGTCCTGGATGAGGATTCCCACCTGGTGCCCGAGCTGGACGGGGTCCGGATCCTGTCCCGCACCTCCCACGAGTTCCTGCACGAGATCCCAGGTGAGGGGGGGGGTGGGACATCCCTGCTGGGCACCTGGGATGTGGCTGCCCCTCCCTGGGAGTGTCCAGGGCCAGGCTGGACGGGGCTTGGAGCAACCTGGGGTCGTGGGAAGTGTCCCTGCCCATGGCAGGGGGTGGCACTGGATGGGATTTGAGGTCCTTTCCCACCCACCCCATTCCACAGTCCCTGTGCCAGGGTGGTGCTGCACACAGGGAGGTGACACCCCTGGTCCAGAGCACCCCCTCAGGTGTGTTTGACCCCAATTCCCACAGAGGCCAGCCAGGAAATCTTCCGGATTGCCTCCATGGCCCCGGGGGCTCTGCTGCTGGAGGCACAGAAGGAGTACGAGGTACCTCCCCCCTTTTGGGGTGGGAGAGGGGGCATCCCGGGGGCCATCCTGAGCTTTGTGTCCCCATTCCTGGGGGTCCCCCATTCCCAGGGGCGCATCCTGAGCACTCCATGTCCCCATTCCTGGGGGTCTCCCATTTCTGGGGGTCCATGCTGAACTCTGTGTCCCCCATTCCAGGGAGTCCCCATTCCCAGGGCTCCATCCTGAGCATTCTGTGTCTCCCATTCCCAGGGATCCCCCATTCCTGGGAATCCATCCTGAGTGCTCTGTGTCCCTCATCCCTGGGGGTCCTCCATTCCCAGGGGTCCATCCTGAGCTCCATGTCCCCCTTTCTTGGGGGTCCCCCATTCCCAGGGGTCCATCCTGAGCACTTTATGTCCCCCATTCTTGGGGGTCCCCCATTCCCAGGGGTCCATCCTGAGCACTTTATGTCCCCCATTCTTGGGGGTCCCCCATTCCCAGGGGTCCATCCTGAGCACTCCATGTTCCTCTTCCCAGACATCCATCCTGAGCTCCATGTCCCCCATTCCCAGGGTCCATCCTGAGCTCCATGTCCCCCATTCCCGGGGGTCCCCCATTCCCAGGGGTCCATCCTGAGCACTCCGTGTCCCCCATTCTTGGGGGTCCCCCATTCCCAGGGGTCCATCCTGAGCACTCCGTGTCCCCCATTCTTGGGGGTCCCCCATTCCCAGGGGTCCATCCTGAGCTCCGTGTCCCCCATTCTTGGGGGTCCCCCATTCCCAGGGGTCCATCCTGAGCTTCATGTCCCCCATTCCCGGGGTCCCCCATTCCCGGGGGTCCATCCTGAGCTGATCCCTGTCCCCCATTCCCGGGGTCCATCCTGAGCACTCTATGCCCCCCATTCTTGGGGTCCCCCATTCCCGGGGGTCCATCCTGAGCTCCATGTCCCCCATTCCCGGGGGTCCCCCATTCCTGGGGGTCCCCCATTCCCGGGGTCCATCCTGAGCTCCATGTCCCCCATTCCCGGGGGTCCATCCTGAGCTCCATGTCCCCCATTCCCGGGGGTCCATCCTGAGCCCCATGTCCCCCATTCCCGGGGATCCATCCTGAGCTCCGTGTCCCCCATCCCCGGGGTCCCCCTTCCCCATCCCTGCAGAAGGAGAGCCAGAAGGCCGACGAGTACCTGCGGGAGATCCGGGAGCAGCAGCTGCTCCCCGAGGCCGTGGGCCAGTGCATCGAGGCCGCGGGCTACGAGCACGAGCCCCACACCCAGAAATCGCTGCTGAGGGTGAGCCAGGGCGAGGGGGAGCGGGGGGAGGCCCAGGATCCTCCCTCCCTCCCCCCTCACACGTGATCCCACAGGCAGCTTCCTTTGGGAAGTGCTTCCTGGACAAGTTCCCCCCGGATGGCTTCGTGCGGATGTGCCAGGACCTGCGGGTCCTCAACGCCATCCGGGACTACCAGATCGGCATCCCGCTCACCTTCACCCAGTATCCACAGCTGGGGGGGCTGCCATGGCAGCCAGGGGGGCATCGGGGCCGGAGGGGCCTCTCCAGGGGGGATGGAGCCCCTCAGTGCCAGGGCTGCAGGGCTGGGACACTCCTGGGATCATGGAAGGGTCATGGCTGAGACCCCCACACTCATCACACCTGGGAATCATGGAAGGGTCATGGCTGAGACCCCCACACTCATCACACCTGGGAATCATGGAAGGGTCATGGCTGAGACCCCCACACTCATCACACCTGGGAATCATGGAAGGGTCATGGCTGAGACCCCCACACTCATCACACCTGGGAATCATGGGTCATGGCTGAGACCCCCACACTCACCACACCTGGGAATCATGGAAGGGTCATGGCTGAGACCCCCACGCTCACCACACCTGGGAATCATGGAAGGGTCATGGCTGAGACCCCCACACTCATCACACCTGGGAATCATGGAAGGGTCATGGCTGAGACCCCCACACTCATCACACCTGGGAATCATGGAAGGGTCATGGCTGAGACCCCCCACACTCATCACACCTGGGAATCATGGAAGGGTCATGGTTGAGACCCCCACACTCACCACACCTGGGAATCATGGAAGGGTCATGGTTGAGACCCCCACACTCACCACACCTGGCACAGGGGCCTCATCCCAAAGCAGGGAAGCTCCCAGAGCCTGGGAAGTGCCTGGTGCTCCTTGCCTGAGTTCCGAGGGGTTTGTGATCCCCCGTTTCCCTTGACCATCCCCACAGATACAAACAACTCACCATCGAGGTCCTGCTGGACAGGTGAGGGGCCCCATCCCAAGTTCCCCCATCCCAAGTTCCCCCATCCCACAGTCCCCATCCCACATTCCCCCATCCCACGATCCCCCATCCCACAGTCCCCATCCCAAGTTCCCCCATCCCATGATCCCCCATCCCGCATTCCCCCATCCCAAGTTCCCCCATCCCACATTCCCCCATCCCACAGTCCCCATCCCGCATTCCCCCATCCCAAGTTCCCCCGTCCCAAGTTCCCCCATCCCACAGTCCCCATCCCACAATCCCCATATCTGGGGGCTGAGCAGCTCCAAGCACCTGGGGACCCCCCAAGCCCATTCGAGCTCCTCAGCTCCTCGTGCCCTCCGTGTGTGCCCCCCCGTGCCCCCCAGGCTGGTGCTGCGCCGCCTGTACCCCCTGGCCATCCGGATCTGCGAGTTCCTGCGGCTCCCGGAGATCCAGGGCGTGAGCCGCATCCTGGCGCACTGGGCCTGCTCCAAGGTGAGGGGGCCGTGCCGGGGGGCCCTGCCGGCGGGGGGGACACCGGGGACACCCTGTGGGGCCTCCCCAGGTGCAGCAGAAGGACAAGTCGGACGAGGAGGTGGCCCAGGCCATCAACCAGAAGCTGGGGGACACCCCCGGGATCTCCTACTCCGAGATCGCCACGCGCGCCTACGACTGCGGCCGGGCCGAGCTGGCCATCAAGGTGGGCTCTGGGACAGGGGAGGGGGCAGTGGGGACGGGGGGGGGCACCCAGTGACCCTCCCCTGCCCCCCCAGCTCCTGGAGTACGAGCCACGCTCCGGGGAACAGGTCCCGCTGCTGCTGAAGATGAAACGGAGCAAACTGGCCCTGGGGAAGGCCATTGAGAGCGGGGACACCGACCTGGGTGAGGGGGACAATGGGGGCTGGGGGGGCCATCGAGAGCGGGGACACCGACCTGGGTGAGGGGGACAGTGGGGGGACAGCAGGGGGCTGGGGGGGCCATCGAGAGCGGGGACACCGACCTGGGTGAGGGGGACAATGGGGGCTGGGGGGGCCATCGAGAGTGGGGACACCGACCTGGGTGAGGGGGACAATGGGGGGACAGCAGGGGCTGGGGGGGCCATCGAGAGCGGGGACACCGACCTGGGTGAGGGGAGATAGCAGGGGGACAGCAGGGGGCTTGGGGAGCCATCAAGAGTGGGGACACTGACCTGGGTGAGGGGGACAACGGGGGGACAGCAGGGGCTGGGGGGGCCATCGAGAGTGGGGATGTGGGTCTGGGTGAGGAGGGGGACAATGGGGGCTGGGGGGGCCATTGAGAGTGGGGATGTGGGTCTGGGTGAGGAGGGGGACAATGGGGGGCTAGGGGGGCCATCGAGGGTGGGAACACCGACCTAGGTGGGGGGGGCACAGTGGAGGGGCTGGGGAGGGGTGGGTGGATTGGGCGAGGCCTTGGGAGCATTTTGGGGTCCTGGGGGGGTGTCGAGGGGCCCACAGGGTCTCAGGGGGTGCATAAAACCCAACCCCAAAGCCTGCTGTCCCCCCCAGTTTACACGGTCGTGCTGCACCTCAAGAACGAGCTGAACCGCGGCACCTTTTTCATGACGCTGCAGAACCAGCCCGTGGCCCTGAGCCTGTACAGGCAGGTGAGGGCAGAGAGACCCCCCCGACCCCCCCTGACCCCCCCTGAGCCTGTACAGGCAGGTGAGGGCAGAGAGACCCCCCTGACCCCCCTGACCCCCCCTGAGCCTGTACAGGCAGGTGAGGGCAGAGAGACCCCCCTGACCCCCCTGACCCCCCCTGAGCCTGTACAGGCAGGTGAGGGCAGAGAGACCCCCCCGACCCCCCCTGAGCCTGTACAGGCAGGTGAGGGCAGAGAGACCCCCCTGACCCCCCTGACCCCCCCTGAGCCTGTACAGGCAGGTGAGGGCAGAGAGACCCCCCCCTGACCCCCCTGACCCCCCCTGAGCCTGTACAGGCAGGTGAGGGCAGAGAGACCCCCCTGACCCCCCTGACCCCCCCTGAGCCTGTACAGGCAGGTGAGGGCAGAGAGACCCCCCCCTGACCCCCCTGACCCCCCCTGAGCCTGTACAGGCAGGTGAGGGCAGAGAGACCCCCCCCCTGACCCCCCTGACCCCCCCTGAGCCTGTACAGGCAGGTGAGGGCAGAGAGACCCTCCTGACCCCCCCCGAGCCTGTACAGGCAGGTGAGGGCAGAGAGACCCCCCCTGAGCCTGTACAGGCAGGTGAGGGCAGAGAGACCCCCTGACCCCCCTGACCCCCCCTGAGCCTGTACAGGCAGGTGACCCCCTGCCCTCCCATGCTCCCCCCGGGTGCCCCCACCCCTGACCCCCCGTGCCCCCAGTTCTGCCGGCACCAGGAGCGGGACACGCTGAAGGACCTGTACAACCAGGACGACAACCACCAGGAGCTGGGCAACTTCCACGTGCACTCCAGCTACTCCGAGAAGGTGAGGGGCCCACGGGGGGGTCGGGGTCCGAGTGTGCTCCCTGCCACCCCTCCGGCGTGTCCCTGTCCCTGGGTGGGGGTGACACGTCCCTGCCGTTCCCAGCGCATCGAGGGCCGTGTGGGGGCCCTGCAGAACGCCCTGGACGAGTTCAACAAGGCCAGGAACGACTTCGCTGCCAAGGTGAGGGGCTGGGACGGGACCCTGGGGCTGGGACGGGACCCCGGGGCTGGGACGGGACCCCGGGGCTGGAATGGGGACCCTGAGACTGGGACAGGGACCCTGGGGCTGGGATGGGACCCTGAGACTGGGACAGGGACCCCGCGGCTGGGACGGGACCCTGGGGCTGGGACGGGACCCCGGGGCTGGGACGGGACCCCGGGGCTGGGATGGGACCCTGGGGCTGGGATGGGGACCCTGAGACTGGGATGGGACCCCGGGGCTGGGATGGGGACCCTGAGACTGGGACGGGACCCCGGGGCTGGGACGGGACCCCGGGGCTGGGATGGGACCCCGGGGCTGGGATGGGACCCTGAGACTGGGATGGGGACCCTGAGACTGGGACAGGGACCCCGGGGCTGGGATGGGACCCTGGGGCTGGGATGGGACCCTCGGGCTGGGATGGGGATCCTGAGACTGGGACAGGGACCCCGGGGCTGGGATGGGACCCTGGGGCTGGAATGGGGATCCTGAGACTGGAACAGGGATCCTGGGGACTGGCATGATCCCGGGGCTGGGTTGGGGATCCCAGGGTTGGGGATCTCAGGGCTGGGAGGGGGATCCCAGGGCTGGGCTAGGAACATCGAGGCTGGGATGGGGATCCTGAGGCCAGGACAGGGATCCCAAGGCTGGGACAGGGATCCCAAGGCCAGGACAGGGATCCCAGGGCCAGGACAGGGATCCCAAGGCCGGGACAGGGATCCCAAGGCCGGGACAGGGATCCCAAGGCCAGGACAGGGATCCTGAGGCCAGGACGGGGATCCCAAGGCCGGGACAGGGGTCCCAAGGCCAGGACAGGGATCCCAAGGCCAGGACGGGGATCCCAATGCCGGGACAGGGATCCCAAGGCCAGGACGGGGATCCCAAGGCCGGGACAGGGGTCCCAAGGCTGGGACAGGGATCCCAAGGCCGGGACAGGGATCCCAAGGTCAGGACGGGAATCCCGAGGCCGGGACAGGGATCCCAAGGCCAGGACGGGGATCTCAAGGTCAGGACGGGAATCCCGAGGCCGGGACAGGGATCCCAAGGCCGGGACAGGGATCCCAGGGCCGGGACAGGGATCCCAAGGCCGGGACAGGGATCCCGGGGCCGGGACAGGGACCCTGAGGCCAGCACAGGGATCCCAAGGCCAGCACAGGGATCCCAAGGCCGGGACAGGGATCCCAAGGCCAGGACGGGGATCCCAAGGCCGGGACAGGGCCTGCAGGGTCACTGCTGTGTCCCAGGCCACCGAGGAGCAGATCAAGCTGCTGCGGCTGCAGCGGCACCTGCAGGAGGACTTTGACAAGCCCTACCTGGACCTGTCCCTGCACGACACCGTGTCCACCCTCATCCTGGACGGGCACCACAAGCGGGCAGAGCAGCTCTACCGGGAGTTCAAGATCCCCGACAAGAGGTGTGGGGGGCTGAGGGGGGGCTGGGCAGGGGGGCTGGGGGCCGGGGAGGGGGCTGACCCCCGTGACCCCCGTGCCCAGGTACTGGTGGCTGAAGATCAGCGCCTTGGCCACGCGGGGGGACTGGGAGGAGATGGAGAAGTTCTCCAAGAGCAAGAAGTCGCCCATTGGGTACCTGGTGAGAGCTTTTCCTGCTTGGGGGGTGGAGGGCACCAGGCACCCCCCCAGTGCCCTCCCACCCTCCTCCTTCCCCTCCCCATCCCCTGCTCCCCGTGCCCCCCCAGCCCTTCGTGGAGGTGGCGGTGAAGCACCACAACCGGTACGAGGCCCGCAAATACGCCCCCCGAGTGCCCCCCGAGCAGCGGGTCAAGGCCTTCGTCCTCGTGGGGTGAGTCCGGGGGGCCCTGGGGGGGCCGTGGGGTCACACAGGGCGGGGGTGCAGCAGCACCAGGGTTTGGGGCTCTCGGGGGCGGCTGTGGGGGCTCCCTGAGCTGTGTGCCCCCCACGGGGGTTGGTGACTCGGGCTGTGGGGGCTGTGGGGCGCTGCCCCTGCCCTGTGCCCACGCCGTGGGTGCCCCCCAGGGACCTGGAGCAGGCGGCCGAGGCGGCCATGGAGCACAAGAGCGAGGCCGAGATGAACCTGGTGCTGTCCCGCTGCTCCCCCGGCACCGACGGCGCCCTGGCCGAGAAACTCACCCGGGCCCGGGCACAGCTGCTCAAGAAGTGACCCCGGGGGGCTGCAGGGACACCCCCACCCCTCCCAGCCCCCTCCTGGGGATCCGTGCCCGGGGGATGGCAGCGAGGTGTCCGTGTCCTCCGGCAGCTGCTCCCAGCACAAGTTTGGGAAACAAAACAAACAAAGCACGGCACCGGGACCCCCAGTGGTGCAGGACCCCCAGTGGTGCAGGACCCCCGGCCTGGGGGCAGGGGGACCCCCACCCTCCCACCACGGCCCCTCCCTCCCGGTTCAATAAAGAGAAAAGCTCCCGCTCCTGTCTCTGGTCACAGACGCTCAACAGACCCCATTCGGGGGGGACACTGGGGTCCAGGAGGGTTCCTGGAGCAGGCCCTGGGGGGTGGGGAAGGGGAGGTCACTGGGTGTCCCAAGGGGTCCTGGGGAGACACTGAGGGTCCCCTGGTCGTGTCCCTGGGACCCTCAGAGGGGTCCTGTGGGAGTCATTCAGGGAGGACAGTGGGGTTGAAGAGGGGTTCCAGGAGGGGTTCCTGGGGTGGGCCCTGGGAGGGTGTGGAAGGGGAGGTCACTGGGTGTCCCCAAAGGTCCCTGGGTGTCCCCGAGGGTCCCGGGGTGTCCCTAAAGGTCCCGGGGTGTCCCAAAGGTCCCTGGGTGTCCCCAAGGGTCCCGGGGTGTCCCCAAGGGTCCCAGGGTGTCCCCGAGGGTCCCTGGGTGTCCCCAAAGGTCCCTGGGTGTCCCCGAGGGTCCCGGAGGGTCCCCAAGGGTCCCTGGTTGTCCCCAAGGGTCCCGGGGTGTCTCCAAGAGTCCCTGGGTGTCCCCAAGGGTCCCGGGGTGTCCCCAGGGGTCCCGGGGGTCCCGTCCCCGCAGTGCCTCCCCTGCCCGCCAGGGGGCGCCGCGGAGCGCTGCCGGGCCCGCCCTCTCTGGTCACGTGCCGCGCGGTGCATTGTGGGGCCGCAAAGATGGCGGCGCTGGGCGCGAGCCGGGCGGCGGCGGTGAGGGGGGACGGGGGGACAGCGGGGACAGGGGGTCTGCGGGCACGGCGAGCGGCATCGGGGGGCACAGGGGCGGGGGGGTTGGCCGGGGAGAGAGGAGTCGGGCTGTGCGGGTCAGGGGGTCCCACCGGCTGTGGGGTCACACCGGGTTTGGGGGGTCGGGCTGGGCTGGGGGGGTCCGTCTGGGCAGGGGGGTGTCACACTGGGCTGGGGTCAAGGTCGGGGCTCCAGGGGTGAAGGGTCCGTCCGGGTCGGAGGGGTCAGTGGGTGGGGGGTCTCTTTGGGGTCAGGGGGTCAGTCTGGGACAGGGTGTGAGGTCAGGGCTGGGGGGTCATTTCGGGGGGCTGTTCAGGCTGGGGGGGTCGGGTTGGGGAGTGTCGGACTTGGGGAGTTGTTAATTTTTTGAGGGGGTTCGGGCTGAGGGTCTGCCCACTTTGGGGGTGGCTGGTCCGGGGGTTACTTTGGGCTGGAGGAACATGTGGGGAGTGGGGGGGTGTCAGCCCAGCCTGGGGGGTCGGGGGGTGTTTGGGGATGGAGGGCACCCCCCGACGGGGCTGTCTCTGACCTCTGACCCCCCTGTGGCCCCCCCAGGGCCTCCTGCGTGCCCAGAGCCTCGGGGGGTGGAGGGGCCTGAGAACCACGGCCGCCCTCCCACAGATGGCCCAGGCCAAGGTGAGGGGGCAGCGGGGTGGGAATGGGGGTGGGAGTGGGGGATGAGGGGGGAAAAGGGGCTCGGGGAGACCTTCTCCTCCCCACAACTCCCTGACAGGAGGGGGAGCCGGGGGGGTCGGGCTCTGCTCCCAGGGACCAAGGGACAGGACAAGGGGAAATGGCCTCGGGCTGTGCCAGGGGAGGGGCAGGTTGGATATGGGGAAATTGCTCCTGGAATTCCTCCTGTCCAGCCTGGCACAGCTGCCCAGGGCAGGGGGGAGGCCCCAGCCCCAGCCCCGTGGATGTGGCACTTGGGGACATGGTCAGGGGTGGCTTTGGGGGACTGGGGGGTCTCTGAGGTTTTTCCCACCCAGAAGATTCCCTGGTCCATGTGCAGAGCTGTTCAGGACATGAGGGAAGGGCTGAGCCCAGGGTGTCCCCGTGCCCTTGAGCCAGGCCCAGCCCTGCCTGTCCCTCAGCTTTGCCTCCTGGTATTTCCTGGCTGAACAGGAGCCGAGTGTGAGCTCTGGAAATCTGATCCCAGGATATTAAAGCTCCAAATTCCTGACTCCTCTTTCAGTCCCCCCTTGCTCCTTCATTCCCCCTTCCCATGGCCACGTGGAATTCTGGAGTCCCACTGCCTGTCCCCTCGTGTTCTTGTGGGTAAACCCCTGTCCCTGCCTGTGGATCCCTGATGCTGGATCTGGGAGATCCATGTTGGATCCCAGCTCTGAGCAGGGAATTCCGGGCTGAGGAAGGTGGGAGCAGTGGAAGGAGGGTGTCAGGACAGCAGACAGCTCTGGAGGGGGCAGGGGTGGGTGTGGAACGACCCAGGAATTATCTATGGGGCCACAAAACTCATGTTTGGCAAGAATCCATGAGGTTGTGGGAGCTCAGGGGGAGGGGGGGAGACTCCCATGGGAAGGGTCAGGAGCACCAGCCCTGCTGGCAGCTCGTGGAATCCTGCTGGGTGCAGGGAGAGGCTATTTCAGGAAGTGCTGCCTGAGGAAAAGGTCTCTGCACTGGCACAGGGTCGGGGTGTCGGGTGTCCCTTGTGCTCAGGTGTCACCCTGGGGTGGCCTCAGGACAGGGCAGAGCAGCACTGGGGGGGTCACACCCCCAATTTGTGGGCAGGTTTGGGCCCTTCACAGGACACTGAGGGGCTGGAGCGTGTCCAGGGCAGGAGCTGGGAAGGGGCTGGAGCAGCAGGAGGGGCTGAGGGAGCTGGGGGGGCTCAGCCTGGAGAAAAGGAGGCTCAGGGGGGACCTTCTGGCTCTGCAACCCCCTGACAGGAGGGGGGAGCTGGGAGGGATTCGGGCTCTGCTCCCAGGGAACAAGGGACAGGAGGAGAGGGAATGGCCTCCAGCTGTGCCAGGGGAGGGTCAGGGTGGATATTGGGGAAATTCCCCCTGGAAAGGGCTGTCCGGCCCTGGCACAGCTGCCCAGGGCAGGGGGGAGTCCCCATCCCCGGGGGGATTTAACACCCTGTGGATGTGGCACTTGGGGACACGGTCAGGGGTGGCCTGGGCAGTGCTGGGGGGCTCAGGGGCTTTTCCAACCCAGCATTCCATGATGCTGTAAGACCCCCGAGCCCTGTGAGCTCGGTGTCCCTGTGCCCACAGCAGATGTGTGCTGTGGAGGGGACATTTTGCCCCTGGTGCAGGTGACCCTCCCCTGGGGGTGCCCTGGCCCTGACCCCCCCCCCCGTCCCCACAGTCCCAGAATGCCAAGGCCGAGGGCACGTTCCAGGTGACGATGCTCCCGGGGGATGGAGTGGGCCCGGAGCTCATGCACGCCGTCAAGGAGGTGTTCAAGGTAAGGACCTGCCCGGGGCAGAGCCGGCCCCACAGCCCCTCCTGCTGTCCTGGGACAGAGCCCGGCCCCACAGCCCCTCCTGCTGTCCCCTGGACAGAGCCCAGCCCCACAGCCCCTCCTGCTGTCCCTGTACAGAGCCCGGCCCCACAGCCCCTCCTGCTGTCCCGGGACAGAGCCCGGCCCCACAGCCCCTCCTGCTGTCCCTGGGGCAGAGCCAACCCCACAGCCCCTCCTGCTGTCCCCAGGGCAGGGCTGGCAGTGCCCGGCATCCCTGGGTGTCCTGGGCCCTGTGTCCTCACTGCTGAGCTCGGGGGCACTCGGGAGCTGTCCCTTGTCTGTCACACGAGTCCTGCCCTGCCACGGGCACAGCCAAGGGGCACCACAGCGGTTACACAGCTGGAAAACTCCTTCCTGGAGAATTCCTTCTGGAAAGGGCTCTCCAGCCCTGGTACAGGCTGCCCATGGCATGGGGTGGTCACCAGCCTTGGGGGGATTTAGGCTGGATACTGGGGAAATTCCTCCTGGAAAGGGCTGTCCAGCCCTGGCACAGCTGCCCAGGGCAGGGGGGAGTCCCCATCCCTGGGGGGATTTAACAGCCTGGTGGTTGTGCCACTTGGGGACATGGTCAGGGGTGGCCTGGGCAGTGCTGGGGGCATCTCAGAGGTATTTCCCACCCTAAATATTCCACGATTTTGTCAGTGTCACTGCTCCACTGGGACTGAAGCGACCCCGAGGTCCAGGGTCAGCTTTCCGTGATCCCAGTTCCCTGAGCGGGGCCTGGCTGGGTCAGGGCTGCCAGACCCCCCTGTCCCGGGCAGTGCCACGTCCCCAGGGGTCCCGGTGACTCCCCCCCTGTGCCAGGCTGCCAGTGTCCCCGTGGTGTTCGACGAGCACCACCTGAGCGAGGTGCAGAACACGGCGTCCGAGGAGAAGCTGGACCGCGTCGTGGACTCCATGAAGGAGAGCAAGGTGGCCCTCATAGGTGAGCTGGGCCCGGGCACCCCTCGGGGGCTCAGCCAGCTCCTGCTGGGAGCCCAGAGCCCCCAGGGCAGCCCAGGGGCTCGGGGGGCTCCATGTCCAAGAGCTCAGCCCCCACCCCTGGCTGAGGGGCTGCTGGAGCCCCCCGGGCCCCCCCTCACTGCCCCTGGGGCAGGGCATGTCCCTGTGCTCCGTGTGCTCATCCTGCTCCATGTGTTCATCCTGCTCTGTGTGTTCATCCTGCCCTTTGTGCTCATCCTGCCCTTTGTGCTCATCCTGCTCCTTGTGTTCATCCTGCCCCATGTGCTCATCCTGCTCCTTGTGTTCATCCTCCTTCATGTCGTCGTCCTGCCCCGTGTGCTCATCCTGCCCCATGTGTTCATCCTGCTCTGTGTGTTCATCCTGCCCTTTGTGCTCGTCCTACCCCGTGTGCTCATCCTGCCCCGTGTGCTCATCCTGCCCTTTGTGCTCATCCTGCCCTTTGTGCTCATCCTGCCCTTTGTGCTCATCCTGCTCCATGTGCTCATCCTGCCCCTTGTGCTCATCCTGCCCTTTGTGCTCATCCTGCCCCTTGTGCTCATCCTGCCCTTTGTGCTCATCCTACCCTTTGTGCTCATCCTGCCCCTTGTGCTCATCCTGCTCTGTGTGTTCATCCTGCCCTTTGTGCTCATCCTGCCCCGTGTGCTCATCCTGCCCCGTGTGCTCATCCTGCTCCATGTCCTCATCCTACTCCGTGTCCTTGTCCTGCCCCATATCCTCATCCTGCCCCATGTGCTCGTCCTCCATGTCCTCGTCCTGCCCCGTGTCCTCGTCCTGCCCCATGTCCTCGTCCTGCCCCATGTGCTCATCCTGCCCCATGTCCTCGTCCTGCCCCATGTGCTCATCCTGCCCCGTGTCCTTGTCCTGCTCCATGTGCTCACCCTGCCCCATATCCTCACCCTGCCCCATGTCCTTGTCCTGCCCCATATCCTCACCCTGCCCCGTATCCTCACCCTGCCCCGTATCCTCACCCTGCCCCATATCCTCACCCTGCCCCATATCCTCACCCTGCCCCGTATCCTCACCCTGCCCCGTATCCTCACCCTGCCCCATATCCTCACCCTGCCCCATATCCTCACCCTGCCCCATATCCTCACCCTGCCCCGTATCCTCATCCTGCCCCGTATCCTCACCCTGCCCGTGTCCTGCAGGGAAGATCCACACGCCCATGGAGTACAAGGGAGACCTGGCATCCTACGACATGAGGCTCAGGTGAGGGAGGGCCCTGTCACCTGCCCACGCTGGGGAAGTGTTAATTAATGGTTAATGAGCTGCTGGGGAGCAGGAAATCCCGCGGGCCTGGCTGTGGCCTGGGAAGCCAAAGGGCCCACGTGTGGCCCTGGATCAGTGATCCCACTGCCCAGGGGTCCTGGAGAAGGGGGTGGCCCCCAGTGCTCACAGGGGGAATCGCTGGGAAACCCCCTAATTAGTAATTAATGAGTTATTTCTTGGGAAGCAGAAGATCCTGAGGGACCCTCTTGGCCTGGAGCTGTCCCTGTGCACTGATCCCGATGCCTTGGGGGACTGGATATGGGGCGTGGTCCCCAGGACTGAGAGGGAACAATCACTGGGAATGCCCTATTAGTTACTAATTATTAATTATTAATTACCAATTACTAGTACTGGTAGGGAACAATCACTGGGAATGCCCTATTAGTTACTAATTACTAATTACTAGTACTGATAGGGAACAATCACTGGGAATGCCCCATTAATTACAAATTACTGAGTTACTGGGGACACTCACTGAGAAAACCCGATTAATTACTAATTACTGAGTTATTGGGGACATTCACTGAGAAAGCCCTGTTAATTCCTAATTACTGAGCTATTGGGGTCAATCATGGGAAAGCCCTATTAATTAATAATTAATGAGTTTTTGGGGACAATCATTAGGAAAGCCCTATTAATTAATAATTAATGAGGTTTTGGGGACAATCATTAGGAAAGCCCTATTAATTAATAATTAATGAGGTTTTGGGGACAATCACTGGGAAAGCCCTATTAATTAGTAATTAATGAGTTTTTGGGGACAATCCATGGGAAAGCCCTATTAATTAATAATTAATGAGGTTTTGGGGACAATCATTGGGAAAGCCCTATTATTTACTAATTACTGAGTTATTGGGGTCAGTCACTGGAAAAACTGTATTAATTATTAATTAATGAGTTATTTGGGCATTCAGTGGGAAAGCCCTCTTAATTCGTAATTAATGAGTTTCTGGGGTCAATCAGTAGGAAAACCCTATTAATTACTAATTAATGAGTTATTCTGGCAATCCATGGGAACGCCCCATTAATTCTTGAGTTACTGGGGACAATGACTAGGAAAGCCCTATTAGTAATTAATGAGTTTTTGGGGTCAATCAGTGGGAAAGTCCTGTTAATTCCTAATTACTGGGTTATTGGGGGCAATCATTAGGAAAGCCTTATTAATTCCTAATTACTGAGTTATTTGGGATAATCACTGGATCAATTAATCGATAATTAATATTAATTAGTAATTAATGAGTTATTAGGGACACTCACTGGGAAAGCCCTATTAATTATTAATTAGCGAGTTATTGGGAGCAATCCCTGGGAAAACTCTGTCAGTTCCTAATTAATGAGTTACTGGGGACAATGACTAGGAAAGACCTGTTAATTTCCAATTAATGAGTTAATGGGAGCAATGACAGGGAAAAACCCTAGTAATTCCTGATTAATGAATTATTGGGGGCAATCAGTGGGAAAGCCTTGTTAAATCCTAATTACTGAGCTACTGGGGACAGTCAGTGGGAAAGCCCTCTTAATTAGTAATTAGTGAGTTATTGGGGATAATCACTGGGAAAGCCTTATTAATTATTAATTACTGAGTTATTGGGGACAATCAGTGGGAAAGCCCTTTTAATTAGTAATTAATGAGTTTTTGGGGACAATCATTTGGAAAGCCCTATTAATTACTAATTAATGAGTTATTGGGGACAATCACTAGGAAAGCCCTATTAATTAATAATTGCTGAGATATTGGGGTCAGTCACTTGAAAAGACTTATTAATTCCTAATTAATGAGTTTCTGGGGTCAATCAGTGGGAAAGTCCTGTTAATTCCTAGTTAATGAGTTATTGAGGGCAATCATTAGGAAAGCCTTATTTATTAATAATTACTGAGTTATTGGGGACAATCAGTGGGAAAGCCCTGTTAATTAGTAATTAATGAGTTATTGTGGTCAGTCACTGGGAAACCCCTATTAATTCCTAATTAGTGAGTTGTTGAAGTGAGTCACTGGAAAAACCCTATTAATTCCTAATTACTGAGATATTGGGGATAATCACTGATCAATTAATTAATAAATAATTAATAGTTAATTAATTAATAATTAATAAATAATTGTTAATTAGTAATTACTGAGTTATTGGGGACATTCACTGGGAAAGCCCTATTAATTAGTAATTAATGAGTTATTGGGGATAATCACTAGATCAATTAATCGATAATTAATTAATAAATATTAATTAGTAATTAATGAGTTACTGGGGACAATGACTAGGAAAGACCTGTTAATTCCTAATTAATGAGTTATTGGGGGCAATCAGTGGGAAAACCCTATTAATTCCTAATAATGAGTTATTGGGGGCAATCAGTGGGAAAGCCCTGTCAATTCCTAATTACTGAGTTATTGGGGACAATCACTGGGAAAACCATATAAGTAGTAATTAATGAGTTTTTGTGGTCAATCAGTGAGAAAGCCCTATTACTAATTAATGAGTTATTGGGAATAATCCCTGGGAATGCCCTATTAATTATTAATTACTGAGTTATTGGGGACAATCAGTGGGAAAGCCCTATTAATAATTAATTACTGAGTTTTTGGGGACAATCAATGGGAAAGCCCTACTAATTACTAATTAATGAGTTTTTGTGGCAATCCATGGGAAAGCCCTATTAATTCCTAATTACTGAGTTATTGTGGTCAGTCACTGGGAAACCCCTATTAATTCCTAATTACTGAGTTGTAAGGTGAGTCATTGGAAAAACCCTATTAATTCCTAATTACTGAGTTATTGGGGACATTCACTGGGAAAGCCTTATTAATTACTAATTAGTGAGTTATTGAGGATAATCACTGGAAAAGCCCTATTAATTCCTAATTCATGAGTTATTGGGGATAATCACTGGATCAATTACTTAGTAATTAAATAATAATTAATTAATAATTGTTAATTAGTAATGAATGAGTTATTGGGGACAGTCACTGGGAATACCCTATTAATTCCTAATTAGTGAGTTATTGAGGATAATCACTGGCAAAGCCCTATTAATTGATAATTACTGAGTTATTGGGGACAATCATTGGGAAAGCCCTATGAATTGATAATTAGTGAGTTATTGGGTGCAATTACTGGGAAATCCCTGTTAATTACTCATAACCGAGTGTGACCCTGCCCAGAGTGACCCTGCCCAGAGTGACCCTGCCCGGTGTGACCCTGCCCAGAGTGACCCTGCCCGCTGTGACCCTGCCCAGAGTGACCCTCCCTGGTGTGACCCTGCCCAGAGTGACCCTGCCCAGAGTGACCCTCCCTGGTGTGACCCTGTCCAGAGTGACCCTGCCCAGAGTGACCCTGCCCGGTGTGTCCCTGCTCCCCGGGGTCCTGGGGGTGTCCCGGGGGTGCCCCCGTGTCCCAGCCCAACCCTGCCCTCCCTGCCCAGAGTGACCCTGCCCAGAGTGACCCTGTCCAGAGTGACCCTGCCCAGAGTGACCCTGCCCAGAGTGACCCTGCTCCCCGGGGTCCTGGGGGTGTCCCGGGGGTGCCCCCGTGTCCCAGCCCAGCCCTGCCCTCCCTGCCCAGAGTGACCCTGCCCAGAGTGACCCTGCCCGCTGTGTCCCTGCTCCCCGGGGTCCTGGGGGTGTCCCGGGGGTGCCCCCGTGTCCCAGCCCAGCCCTGCCCTCCCTGCCCAGAGTGACCCTGCCCAGAGTGACCCTGCCCGGTGTGACCCTGCCCAGAGTGACCCTGTCCAGTGTGACCCTGCCCGCTGTGACCCTGCTCCCTGGGGTCCTGGGGGTGCCCCCGTGTCCCAGCCCTGCCCTGCCCTCCCTGCCAGGCGGAAGCTGGACCTGTTTGCCAACGTGGTGCACGTGAAGAGCCTGCCCGGGTACCAGACCCGGCACAACAACCTGGACCTGGTGATCATCCGCGAGCAGACCGAGGGCGAGTACAGCTCCCTGGAGCACGAGGTGGGCACTGCTGCCCCGGGGTGGGCACTGCAGGGTGGGCACTGCTGGGGTGGGCACTGCCCGGGGTGGGCACTGCCGGGGTGGGCACTGCAGGGTGGGCACTGCAGGGTGGGCACTGCCCGGGCCAGGAGCCAGCCTGGCACAGCTGGGAAGGACCAGCCTGGAGAAGGGGAGGCTCCAGGGAGACCTTGGAGCCCCTTCCGGGGCCTAAAGGGGCTCCAGGAGAGCTGGAGAGGGACTGGGGCCAAGGATGGAGGGACAGGACACAGGGAGTGGCTTCCCAGTGCCAGAGGGCAGGGATGGGTGGGATATTGGGAAGGGATTCCTCCCTGGGAGGGTGGGCAGGCCCTGGAATGGATTTCCCAGAGAAGCTGTGGCTGCCCCTGGATCCCTGGGAGTGTCCAAGCCCTGGGATAGTGGGAGGTGTCCCTGGGTGAGGCTGGAGGAGCTCTTGGTTCTCTCCAACCCAACCCATCCCACGATTCCCTGATCCCATGCTGAGCACAGGGTGGAAGCGCTGGAGTTACAGGAGTTTTTAGGGATATGGACACACCCAGCCCCAGGGAGGATGGGGGGGCTGCAGGAGAAAAAAGGGACAAGGGGACATGGATGTTGCCCTGGGTCAACCCCAGCCCTCAGGACCCCCTCTCCCTCCCCAGGGGGAGGGGAACAGGAAAGAAAAGGGGAACGTGGGTTGGGATAAGAAAAATTTAATAATTGAAACAAAATAATAAGAGCAGCAATACTCAGGCTAACTACTAGTACTAAAATATAAATGTTGTTAATACAATTATTATATACATACAAGAATAATACAGATAATGATACATGAAACATAATAAATTACATAAATGCAATATAATAAATACAGTGATAAGGAGAGGGAGATGAACAGACCCCAGGTGGACCCCAGGGAGATGAACAGACCCCAAGTGATGCCCAGTCACTCTCCCACCACCCCCTGACCAGTGCCCAGCAGTAACTGCTCCCCCAGTTTCTGTCCTGGGCAGGACATTCTGTGAGCTGGGACCCCTTTGGCCAGTCCTCCCCCAAATTCTTGTGCCCTGGCAGAGGGGGGGGCACCGAAATGTCCTTTATTTGGGGCGAGCGACCCCCACGACATCTGCCTGTTGCCATCATCATCCTCACCCCAAATCCCAGCTCCTGGGGACAGAACTCTGTCCTGCCTGAGCCAGGGGAGTGCTGGGGACCTGCTGGGGGGGCTGTGCTGTGTGTGACCCCCTGTGTGACCCCAGAGTGACCTGCTGGGGGGGCTGGGGGGCTGTGCTGTGTGTGACCCCCCTGTGTGACCCCCCTGTGCCCCCAGAGTGACCTGCTGGGGGGGCTGTGCTGTGTGTGACCCCCTGTGTGACCCCCTGTGTGACCCCAGAGTGACCTGCTGGGGGGGCTGGGGGGCTGTGCTGTGTGTGACCCCCTGTGTGACCCCCTGTGCCCCCAGAGTGACCCACTGGGGGGGTTGGGGGTGCTGTGCTGTGTGTGACCCCCTGTGTGACCCCAGAGTGACCTGCTGGGGGGCTGTGCTGTGTGTGACCCTCCGTGTGACCCCAGAGTGACCTGCTGGGGGGGCTGTGCTGTGTGTGACCCTCCGTGTGACCCCCTGTGTGACCCCAGAATGACCCACTGAGGGGGCTGGGGGGGCTGTGCTGTGTGTGACCCCCTGTGTGCCCCCCTGTGTGACCCCAGAGTGACCTGCTGGGGGGGCTGTGCTGTGTGTGACCCCCTGTGTGACCCCCTGTGCCCCCAGAGTGACCCACTGGGGGGGCTGTGCTGTGTGTGACCCCCTGTGTGACCCCAGAGTGACCCACTGAGGGGCTGGGGGTGCTGTGCTGTGTGTGACCCCCTGTGTGACCCCAGAGTGACCTGCTGGGGGGGCTGTGCTGTGTGTGACCCCCTGTGTGACCCCCCGTGTGCCCCCCGTGCCCCAGAGCGTGAAGGGGGTGATCGAGTGCCTGAAGATCATCACCCGCGCCAAGTCCCAGCGCATCGCCAAGTTCGCCTTCGACTACGCCACCAAGAAGGGCCGGGCCAAGGTCACGGCCGTGCACAAGGCCAACATCATGTGAGTGCTGGGGACACCCCTGTCCCCTGGGGCCGGGGACACCCCTGGGGTGTGTGGTGGCAGCGGTGTCACAGGGAGCGGGACACGGATCCGGGGCTGGGCTGGTGTTGATAACTGGGGTGGGTGCAGCAGCTCCAGAACAAAGCTGTCCTCTCCCACCTGGGGACAGCCCAGGCTCTGACAGGGAGGTCATGGATGCTCCCATGACTTGGGGTGCCGTGTGGGAGCAGTCAGTTCCTTTCCCAGTTTGCCATGTGGGAATTGATGGGGTGCATTAACTGACCAAACCTGGAATTAGCACCGTCCTGGTGTGAATTCCTGCCAGCTGTGCTTACCTCAAGTTCCTGCTTTATCTCCTGGGAGGTTCCTTTTGTGGCCTTGACAGTGCTTGAGACAGGAAATTGTGCTCTCCAAGTCCTTCCAGGTGTGTTTACCTGGCACAAACCACATTCCTCTCAGAGGTGGCAGAAAGGGAGAGAGGGGCTGGGTGGGGAGGAACAAAGCAGCACCAGAAGCCCCAGCTCTCATCACAGCCCCCAGTTCCAGTTGGGCACCTGCAGTTCCTGTTGGACCCCTGGTGCTGTAAGCATTCCCTGTTTCCCACCAACCCTTCCCGGGGTTTGCCCTGTGCAGGAAGCTGGGGGACGGGCTGTTCCTGCAGTGCTGTAAGGAGGTGGCAGAGCTGTACCCCAAGATCAAATTCGACACCATGATCATCGACAACTGCTGCATGCAGGTGAGCCCCCAAACCTGAGCCCTCCTGCACCACCCACCGCTGCTCCCCCAGGAGCTGCAACCCCGAAAGCTGCACCTGGACCCTTCCCTGTCCCTCCATCCCTTGTCCAAATCCCTCTCCAGCTCTCCTGGAGCTCTGTTGGGCTCTGGAGGAGACCTTGGAGCTCACCCAGCCCCCCAGGCCCCCCCGTGTTCTCCCCCCCTGCCCTGTCCCGGGGGTGGGTTGAGCTGCCCCCAGGCGTGCAGGGCCTCAGGTGCCCCCCGTGCCCCCCAGCTGGTGCAGAACCCGTACCAGTTCGACGTGCTGGTGATGCCCAACCTGTACGGGAACATCGTGGACAACCTGGCGGCGGGGCTGGTGGGCGGCGCGGGCGTCGTGCCCGGGGAGAGCTACAGCGCCGAGTACGCCGTGTTCGAGCTGGTGAGCTGGGCTGGGGGCCGGGGGTCCCGGGGACACCGAGGGTGGCACGGGCCCCTCACCGTGGATCTGTCCCGCAGGGTGCCCGGCACCCCTTCGCCCAGGCCGTGGGCAGGAACATCGCCAACCCCACGGCCATGCTGCTGTCGGCCTCCAACATGCTGCGGCACCTCAAGTACGTGCTGGGCCGGGCTGGGGGCTGCAGGGGGCTGCTGGGGGCTGCAGGGGGCTGCTGGGGGGCTGCAGGGGGCTGACCCACTGCCCTCCCCTCCCCAGCCTGGAACACCACTCCAACGTGATCTCGGACGCGGTGAAGAAGGTGATCAAAGGCGGCAAAGTGAGTGTGGGTCGGGCAGGGCAGGGCTCTGTCACCGCGGTGTCACTGCCGTGTCACACTGCTCTGGGTCCTGGGCGGGGCTCTGGCTCCTCTCCTGTCTTCAGCTGCAATTCCAGCTCCTCTCCCAGCTGGAATTCCGGCACCTCTTCTCTTCTAGCTGGAATTCTGGCTCCTCTCCAGCTGGAATCCTGGCTCCTTTCCTTTCCAGCTGGAATCCTGGCTCCTTTTCTCTTTCCAGCTGGAATCCTGGCTGCTCTCCTCTCCTCTCTCCTGCACTTGTCCCCGGGGTCATGTGCTGGCAAGGGAGGGACCTCTGGCAGGGCTGGGGGACCCTCAATGGCCTTCTCCCCACCCCAGATCCTGGCAGGGCGCTTGAGGGACCCTCTGTGACCCCCATCCCCACCCCAGGTCCTGGCAGGGCTGGGGGACCCTCAATGGCCTTCTCCCCACCCCAGGTCCTGGCAGGGCTGGGGGACCCTCCATGGCCTTTTCCCTACCCCAAGTCCTAGCAGGGTGCTCCAGGGCCCCTCCCTGGCTCCATCCCCAGGGCACTCGAGGGGCTCCTCTCTCTCCTCTCCTGTCCCTCTGGGAGCTGTTTCCCTCGTTCACCAGCAGTTTCCCCGTGTCTCCCCTCCCTGTGTTGGATTTGCAGGTCCGGACTCGGGACTTGGGCGGTTACTCCACCACCTCCGACTTCGTCAAGTCCGTCATTGACAACCTGCACCCCCACTACGGGGCTTAGGCCCCCCGGCAGCCCCACAGCGCCTCGGCCCCCCCAGACCCCCTCCAGCCCCCCCTGCCCCCCGGGGAGAAGGGGGGCTCCCCCCTGCCCAGCCCATAACTCCAGTAACCCCGTCCCCCCAGTCCCAGTTCCCCCAGTAGGGATGGCTCCATGGGAGGCCAGGGCAGATCTCAGGGGCCATTGGGGTGACGGGGGGGACAGGGCAGTGCCCCAAACGCACAAGCAGCTTCCAGGGACATTGGGACCACCAGGACTGTGGGACCACCATTCCCATGGGACCACCAGGACTGTGGGACCACCATTCCCATGGGACCACCAGTGCTGTGGGACCACCATTCCATGGCCCCTCGTGACTACGGGACCACCATTCCCATGGGATCCCCGTCACTGAGGGACCCCCATTCCCATGAAGCTTTAAGCAATAAACGGGACCACAGGGCTCCCCCACCCTCCCCCCCCCCGTCTGCTGCTGGCACAGGGACAGGGGCCCTGTGGCTCCTGGGACCAGCCATGGTGCCCCCCTGGGGGCCCTGTGGCTCCTGGGACCAGCCCCAGTGTGAGCCCAGGGGTCCCTGTGGCTCCCGGGGTTGCTGTGGGGTGGGAGCTGGGCTGTCATTGTGCTGTGCTCTGTAACTCCTGCTTGCTAATAAAGGGTCCAACGCTTCCCTCCGGCCCGGGGGGTCACAGCCTGGGGGGTGCTGGGCTGGGGGGAGAGGGGGGCTCAGCCTCAGCTCCCCCATCCCCTCCTGGGGAGCAGCTCTGCCTGGGGAGGGGCTGCTCTGCAATAGGGGGGCAGTGCTGGAACCAGAGTCTACAGTGCCTGTGGGCACCCAGAGTTTTGGGTGTCTGATGCCCCCCACCTTCTGTGGGGCATGGGGGGGCTTCAGCCTCTCCCTGTGTCCCCACAGCTCCCCCTCCAGCCCCCGGGGTGCAGGGACAGTCTGGGGGCTGCCCAGGGCCCCTGTCCCACCGCGGCACTGCCCAGGCTGGGGCTGGGGGTCCCTTTGCCGGGGTCCCTCCCCCTCCCTAACCCTCCCTCTCCTTGCAGGTGCGCACGGCGGACATGGGGGGCTACTCCACCTCCCTGGATTTCACCCAGGCCGTGATAGCTGCCCTGGAGGGGTAGTGCCCGGGGGGGTGCCCTCCCGGCTCCTGCCCTGCCCACCTGGTAAATCACTCCTTCCCTCCAATAAAGTGGCCTCAGGCGTGACCGCGGTGCCATCGTGTCCCTGTGCCAGAGGGGAGAGCGAGGGCACCCCTGGCACACACCAGGACAGGAGGGATACACAACCACCTCAGCCCTTTATTGGGGCCTGGTCAGCCCGAGCAGGTCCTGCCCCCTGCACGGCATGGGAGGGGGGGACAGGGCCACACACAGCCCAAGCCCCCCAGGGCAGGGGACCCGGCCCAGGGACACCCCACGTGCACCCAAACCCCCCGGGGAAGGGACACAGGGGGCTGGGGCAACACTGTAAGGCACAGCCCAGGGGCTGCCGGTGCCCAAAGGACTCACCCAGGCCCTCAGGGGCCACAGCTCGTTCAGTGTGGCCACTGTGCCACAGGACATGCCCAGAACACTGCAGGGACACAGCAAGGGGCCACCCCGAGCTCCTCCTGTCCCTCAATCTCTCAGTCTGTCTGTCCACGTGCTGGAGCTCCTGCTCCAGCCCCTGCTCCCTAATCCTCCTCCAAGTCCTGGGCCACGGCCTTCTTCTTCTTCTTCTTTTTCTTCTTCTTCTCCTCCTCCTCCTCCTGCTCGGGCTCCACTGTGAGTTTCCTTTTCTTCTTGGGCAGGGGCTGCTCCTCCTCCTCCTCCAGCCCGTTCTCCTCAGGCTCAGCCTCTGGCTCCAGCTCCTCTGCCTGCTGCTTCTTCTTTTTCTTCTTCTTGGCCCCCACATCGTTCTCCTGATGGGAGACCCAGGGTCAGGGGGAGCTCTGCCCCCCATCCTGCCTCCCCCACCCTGAGGGGTCCAGGCAACCCCACAGCTCCCCATGAGGGTCCCACCCCCAGCCCCCTCCTCACCTCTGTTTCCATCACCGAGTTCTCCTCCTTTGCCTCCTCGGCCGCCGCCGCCAGGGCCTCCAGCCGCCGCTTCTCCCGCTTCTTCTTCTTCTTCTCCTTCTTCTCCTGCCTCCTCTTCACCTCAGCCACCACCTCGTTGGCCTGGGGGACACATGGGGGGCATCAGCGTGGGGAGGGTCCCAGGGCCCATCTCCACCCCCAGCACTGGTCGGATCAGACTCATTAAATCAGTCTTTTGCCTCCACAGCGGGTCAGGTTGGCACAGTGACATCACCTCCGACAGGGCCCTCACCCTCACACCTCACCACTACCACCGCCTCCTCCAGCCCCCGGCACGTTCACCTCCCTCTCCATCCCCCCAGCACTTCCTTTCCACATCCTTGTCCATCCCCCCCTGCAGCCCCCCCACCTCCACCCCTCCCTGCAGTCTCACCTCCACCTTGTTCTTCCCCCCAGTACCTCACCCCCACCGTCTCCTCCATCATTCCTACCCCTCTTCTTCATCCCCAGCACCTCCACCCCCCATGGCCCCCCAACACCGCTCACCTCCACCCCCCATGGCCCCCCAACACCGCTCACCTCCACCACGGCCTCCTTCATCACCTCCAGGTTCTTCCGGGGGGGCTCCCCGGTCTCGTAGAAGGCCAAGCGCTCCTCCACCTGCTCCCGCAGCTTGTCCCCGAACACGCTGGTGGGGACCTCTGGAGAGGGGAGGGAGGGGACAGGGTCAGCCCCCTCCTGCCCCCTGAACCCCCACAGGCCCCCTGTGCCCCCGGCTCTGCTCAGCCCAACGGAGTCACCATTCACACTGTGGGTGTGAGATGCTGCTGACGAAAAATGGAACCATCACGGCAGAGCGGCCCCGAACCTGATCCCAGCTGTGCCCCTGAGGAGCAGTTGATGCACAAGGTGACAGTGTCCCCTGTGCCCCCCCCATGTCCCCTGAGAAGCAGTCGATGCGGGAGGCAATGGTGCACTTGTTGGCAGGTCTGTCCCACCCCTGTGCCCCCCATACCCCAGACCCACCCGAGAAGCAGTCGATGCGGGAGGTGACAGTGCCCTTGTTGGCAGGTCTGTCCCACCCCTGTGCCCCCCATACCCCAGACCCACCCGAGAAGCAGTCGATGCGGAAGGCAATGGTGCACTTGCTGGCAGGTCTGTCCCACCCCCTGCGCCCCCTGTGCCCCCCGACCCACCCGAGAAGCAGTCGATGCGGGAGGCGATGGTGCACTTGTTGGCCAGGTACCGCGAGATGCGCCCCTTGTTCTTGGCGGCCGCTCTCCCGATGAAGGTGGAGTGGAAGATGAGCCCGTACTTGGGGGTGTTCCCGCGCGTCTTCAGAGCCCTGCGAGGGGCCGGGGGCGTCAGGGACCCTCAGACGGAGCCCCCACTCACCCCCTCTTCCAGCAGCACCCACTTTGCCCACGGGACAGCCCCTGGGACAGCCCCCTGGGTGTCACAGCCCCTTCTGTCAGCCCCTGGGTGTGACACCCCTTCTGTCAGCCCCCCGGGTGTCACAGCCCCTTCTGTCAGCCCCCCGAGTGTCACAGCCCCTTCTGTCAGCCCCCTGGGTGTGAGCCCCTTCTGTCAGCCCCCCGGGTGTGACAGCCCCTTCTGTCAGCCCCCCCAAGTGTCACAGCCCCTTCTGTCAGCCCCCTGGGTGTGAGCCCCTCCTGTCAGCCCCCCGAGTGTCACAGCCCCTTCTGTCAGCCCCCCAAGTGTCAGCCCCTTCTGTCAGCCCCCCGAGTGTCACAGCCCCTTCTCTCAGCCCCTCCGAGTGTCACAGCCCCTTCTCTCAGCCCCCCCGGGTGTGACAGCCCCTGGGACAGCCCCCTCCCCTCCCCTGGCCCCCCCAGCCCCGCTGACCTCGGGGACCCCGGGCTGGCCCCGCAGCCGCGGTGGTCGCTCAGACTGGGCCCGGCTGCTCACCCCCGCCAGCCCCGGCGCATCACAGCCGGGCCCCGGCCCCGCCATCACCGCGACCACCCGGCGGTACCTGAACAGGGCCTTCTCGGCCCCCAGGATCTGCACCGTCGACGCCGGGTACTTGGCCAGGTTCGTCAGGCTGCCGGCGTGAGAGATGAGCCGGGCACCCACCTGGGGGCAACACAGGGGGATACGGCTGCCACAGCCCCACAGCCCACCCAGGGCACACACAGACCACCCAGGGCACACACAGATCTCACCCAGGGCACACACAGATCCACCCAGGGCACACACAGACCACCCAGGGCACATACAGATCACCCAGGGCACACACAGATCTCACCCAGGGCGCACACACACACACACAGAGCACACCACAGGACACAGAGACAACCCAGGGACACACACAGATCTCACCCAGGGCACACACAGCCCACCCAGGGCACACACAGACCACCCAGGGCACACACAGACCACCCAGGGACACACACAGATCTCACCCAGGGCACACACAGCCCACCCAGGGCACACACAGACCACCCAGGGCACACACAGACCACCCAGGGACACACACAGATCTCACCCAGGGCACACACAGCCCACCCAGGGCACACACAGACCACCCAGGGCACACACAGACCACCCAGGGCACACACAGATCTCACTCAGGGCACACACAGACACACAGAGCCCACCACAGGACACAGAGACAACCCAGGGACACACACAGACCACCCAGGGCACACATGCAGCTCCCCACAGAGCACACAGAGGCCCCCCTCTGTTCCCCCAGGGCACCCAGAGTCCCCCTCAGGTCACAGAGCCCACCCCAGGGCACCCAGAGCCCCCCCAGGCCAGGGATCAGCAGTGAGGTGTCAGCAGCTCTGCTCAGTGGATTGACAGATTCACTCTGACATCATCTCCGTGGCCGAGGGGTCCCGGGGTCCCAGGACACTCACCACCTCCCCGATGAGGGCGGACAGGCTGGGGGCCACCTGGCTCATCTTGGAGCGCAGGTACTCCTGCAGCCCCCGCCGGTACTCGGACAGCGAGATCACGCGGCGCGAGAAGCTCTCGATGTTGATGAGGTCCAGGGGGGAGATGTCCATCCCTGGGGGCACGGGGTGAGCTGCAGCCGTGACCCCACAGCCATGACCCCCCCGTGCCCCCCAGAGCCCCCCTCACCCATGGAGGAGCGCGAGGCCTCCAGGATGGCCTGGGCCTTGGCGCTGTCCATGACGATCTCCTCCAGCCCCTCCAGGCTCTCCTCGCTCAGCTCCCGCCGGTTCCCAATGAATTTGGCCACCCGGCAGTACAGGGAGTTGTCGGGGACGATCTTGATCAGCTCGGGGAAGTGGTACCCGTACCACTCCCTGCGGGACAGGGACGGGCTCAGCGCTCACACCCGGACCCACGGCTCCCCCAAGGCCCTGTGTCCCTCCAGGTCCCCCCATGGCCCTGTGTCCCCCCATATCCCCCCAGTGCCCTGTGTCCCTCCATGGTCCCCCCATGTCCCTGTGTCTCCCCATGTCCCCGTGTCCCCCCAGGTCCCCACCATGGCCCCCCCATGTCCCTGCGCCCCCCCATGTCCCCCCCATGTGCCCATGTCCCCCCAGGTCCCCCCCACGTGCCCATGTCCCCCCAGGTCCCCCCCTGTCCCCGTGTCCCCCCAGGTCCCCCCCTGTCCCCGTGTCCCCCCAGGTCCCCGCCATGGCCCGTGGCCCGGCCGGTGGCCCCGGGGGCTGTGCTGTTGCTCCCCGGTCTGTACAGGCGGCCGGAGCAGCAGCTGCCTGCGGTAAGCGAGGGGAGACGGGACCCCCAGAGCCCCCAGACCCCTCCCCGCTCACCGGACGCGCATGGAGAAGGTGTTGATGTCCTTGTCCAGCTGGTCCAGCAGGCTGATGGACTGGATGATCATGTTGTCCACACGGTGCACGTTGAACTTCACCTTGGCCCGGGAGTAGCTGTGGCCGAGCCCCAGCTGGGCCTTGGCCGCCGACTGCGCCGTGAGGCCCCGCACCAGCACCGGGAAGTGCAGCCGGATCCCTGCGGACACCGGGGGGCAGGGGTCACCACGGGGGCAGGGGTCACCGGGGGGGACAGGGGTCACCGGGGGGGCAGGGGTCACCGGGGGGGTC